>NC_135572.1:156693001-156996031 GCF_965152235.1 Eretmochelys imbricata
ACATTGAATTCAAATAAAATGAGAGACAATATTAGGAGGCTTGACGATAGAATAATACTCTCATCATCCCGAGTAATGATGGTAGCATATGACTGTCTTTTTTGTGCCTTTGTTATCACCATGACTGAGACTCTTCTTGATAGGCATGTTAGCAACCAATGGATATGTTCAGTTTTGTCTTCTCTTAGACAGCTAAATCACACACCCTCGTTTGTTTCCCTGTTCCCGCCTTGCTGCAGGACAGAGTAGCAGAAGAAAACTCCATTTTTGGCTTTATATTGAAATTTTGTTAAGCTATTTTTAGCCAGTTTTTCTAGCAAATATTTCTAACCATGCCCTTGTTAAATGAGCAGCAGTGACAGGAAATTTCCTCTCCCCAAGGAATAAGAGTCTGCAAGAGCATCTGTGGCAGTGGCATAATTTGGTCCACTTTTATGGGGGGGTTTCTGTTGCTCCTGTGCAGGATCTTGGTGGGCAGTTATGAATGTGGCTGAGACTTAAAATACCTGAGATGGAAATAAGAGAATTCTAGCTGTCTGCTTATTTCTCATAGAAACTAAGAGAAAAAAATCCTGCCAATCTCCTTGTTAGTTAAAATACTTGATGCTTACAAGGAAATCCAGGATGTGAAAATGATAGTCTCCAAGTCTGTGAGTAAGTATTTTAAGTTACCCAGAGAAATCAGGGACATTTGGTTAACTGTTTCCTCAGGTTGACACCTTTGTGGAATTGTGCACTAAGTCCTTCTTGTTCTGTAGCATTGCCATCTCCAGAGCATCCAGCTTCCACAGAGGTGCCCTGCAGCAGCATCCACAGCGCCAACAGCATTTTCAGACTCTCTTCTGTACCTTCACCACTGGAACCTGCATTCTTTCAAATTTTGCATAATACTGGACTTCCTAGGACTCTGGTCACCATTAGTGATCCACATCACAAAAGCTTATGCTCAAATAGATTGGTTAGTCTCTAAGGTGCCACTAGTACTCCTTTTCTTTTTTCCATATTTCACTGCATTTTCATCTTCTCTCTCCACTTTATCTGTCCCTCTTCATCTTCCTTCCTTCCCCATCTTCCCCTTCTTTCACATACCACCCCACATCCTTGATTCCAGGTCCAAAACAAAGATATGTTTAAAATTAATTGGCGTTTAAAAAAAAAAGTGAACTTACCACATTAATTCTAAGACATGCATGTTACATGCCTAAATAACTGCAGAACTTTTTTATGCCCCTTGTGCTCCCTGAGCTTTCGTCTCCACCTACTCTCCATCACGCTTTTTCTTGCTTTCTTGTTTAATCTTGTGTTTAGAATAAAATTTGAGAGGTAGGAAAAGTCTGTTTATTTGTGAGGTGCAGTGTGGCCCTAATGATGATGCTTTAGGTTTTTTTTAAAATCGTGTTCTAAAGTCCTGTCTTATTTGTGTTGAACTCTACATATGATTCCCATTTTCTGTCCTGATTTGGGGCAAGAAAAGCTTTTGTCAGTCTTGATATGCATAGGATTCTTAAGACCTACTTACTTAGAACAGCTGAATTTGGAAATTCAGGATCTACTTCGTTCATTTTGAGACTAAGCAGCAAGGGTCTAAGCTTTCTAGATTTGTGTTAGCTAACTGGATAAAGCTGTATACACTGCTGACTGGGCCATTAAAAGTCCTGGTGCATGGGAGGGGGGTGTGGGCACCATGCAGTGCTCACCTCAGGCAGCTCCCAGAAGCGGCGACATGGTCCTCTGGCTCCTAGGCCAGGGAGGCTCTGCGCAGCCCCAGAGCACCGGCGCTGCAGCTCCCATTGGCTGGGAACTTTTATTGCACTTTTGCACGTCCTGGTTTGGGTCAGAAGGGGTAGTGCTGAAGTAGCACAGGAGACTATTTTCATGAGACGTATACCGATTTTGCAATCCATGAGGTTCAGTTAAGCATCCAAACTTGTGGGTACTTATCTGACCTGAAAGTCCTGAGATCCTCCTGTCACTAGTTTCTGTACGAATCACTTCGATTTTTATAGGTACCCTGCTATTTTTGCAATTACTAGTCATTTTCTAATCTGTTTTTCTGAATAAAATTTGAAGCTCAGATGCACTTTAAGAAATGTTTCTATTGTAATGACTGTTGGATTATGCAGCAGGCAACATGGATTTCAGCAGCATCCACTTTTTTGTAGGCTGCAATAGTGATTAATTTAGAGTATTTGAAGATAATTAAAAGCAAATAGGCATAGTAAAAAATGCGTGTAATGTTATTTTGTAAGGCTTTTGTCCCCTGTATAATAGTCAGGGCCTTTTATGAGAGAATTTCACTTGTGATATTATGGGTGTAATTGTCATGGCTCCTCTTCAAAATTACAGCACTTTTTGAGTACAGAATAATTCTTAGGAGAATTTACAGATAAATAATTAGTTTCAGTTAAAATTAATCTAAAAGTTGGTCATTTAAAAAATTTAGCGCCCAATATCAGTGGGATTTTTTTTGTCCCAAATGATCTGAATAACAGAATAATACATACTCTTCAAGCTTCCCTGATACTTAAAGTCCACTGAAATGTTTTGCATAGGCTACATTCAAAGTTGTGTTTTAAGATTAATGATCATTTTTTGACATTATTCTGCTTACGTAAGTTTCTCTTTCAGCAGAGCCTGACTAATGTTCATTAAAGAATTACATAAAGAATTGTTCTCTTTTTCAAAATGGCTGCCATCTCCTATTGTTCCTAAAAGGATTGGGACCACAGGTTGTTTTCATAGCAAAAGATGGCCACACTCTTTGTTTACTTGATCATCACAGTGCTTCTCTTTGCCTTCTGACAACTTGGGGACTACCTTCTTCCTTAGAGGCAGCCTTGCAGCAATCCGATTGGGAAAAATAGTAGGCAGTGGCCACTTTGAAGAAAGGATCTTAATTAAGGCAGCCTTTGGTCTCAATTGCCTTTGACAATAATGGGGAATGACAGTATTTTCAGAGAGAGCAGTCTTGTTAATTTATCTGAGAGTATTTACAGTAATTCTTCAGCCTCAACTGACAGAACTGTTATGAAAAATAGCAACAAAATTAATGGAAATATTTATTTTCAAAAACTGTTTATTAAACTTAGAGCTTCTCAACAATAAGGGCAGAAAGGAGAGGTAAACTAGGAGATGGAGTTTGTACATGAGGTATATGAAGGGTGAAGGAGATAAAGGAAAATGAGGAGTACATTCTGTCAGATTTGTACAGGTCTGTTGTGGTGTAAGGCACCCAGAATATCTTACTAAATCTGGCCCTAAAAATTAAAATATAAAATAATGTAAAAAGATTTTAAGGTTGAATATCTCATATGTTCAAATATCACATGGTAATATTTTCTTTGGGTTTCTTGTTTATTGAAAATGTATTAAATTTGTAATTTTTAACAGGAAATTACCAGACAAAAATTAAGTTTAAAATAGAGATAAGGTTGAGATTAAGTAGTTAAGGATTAGAGTAAAATAATTTAGAGAGACAATGTAACGTTTCAAAAACAAAGCACTACAAACCCTGGATTTTCAAAGTTTACGGTTAAATTTAAAAGAAATCCAAACATATTAAGATATAGAAGTGCACAGTTAGGGCACTCAGGCAACTTTAACTCTGCCTTGTATCGACACCTTAAAGGAAAAAAAGAAAAAAAGTCTTTCATAATCAGTTTAATCTAAGCTGGGGCTACACACACTAAAATGTCTTAATCATAAGCACATTGTATGATGTCATACAGGGGGCAGAGTTAAGGTTGTTTTGCTGCCCTAACTTTCCATACCTCCGCATGTTTGGGTTTCTTTTAAATGTAACCTTTATTCTGAATTTCCTGGTTTATAATGCTTGCTTTTTTAAAATAATTAAACCATCCTGTAAGGTATTTCACCCTAAAAGTTTTTGATTGGTAATATGTAATAAATGAACTTTAATCTTTGTCATTATGACACCAATGAAACATTTTCATAACCTTCCCCCATTGCACCCTCACAAATAGGTGAAATGCAAAAAATCCCTGTATGTTACCTTGATTACTTGAACTGCTAGACTGTTTGCCTGATGTCTTGTGACTTGATAATATCAGACAGAATGTGGTGGCCATTGGAAATTGTGTCCACTATTTTTAATATAAATGGTTTCAAACTGAGCTAATGAATCTTAATTCTACATTCTTTATGAGGTGCTGATCTTGTGGTCAGCGAGCAGTTCTGTGTCTGTTCTTATGGTTGTGGAATCATGGAGTATAGTGGACCCAAACTGTAATAAATCAAGGAGCAGAGGGGTCATGTTCATGACTTAGAACATTTTTGTTTAACTACATTTTGAGTCTGATAAAATTTGAAATATTTAGTGATAGTCAAATAATTGTTGGTGGGCAGAGTCTGGAAGAGATCGTCTTTATATAAAGAAAGAAATCCTTCAGTGAGGTTTTGCTTGTAAATTGACATGTTTCAGTGCATGACTATCTTTTTTCAAATGGTAAACCTTGTTCTAGCTTTAAAAAAAAAAACAAAAGAACTAGAATAGTGTCTTGCGTCCTTTTCAAGTCCAGCATTTACATCTGTCATCCTTATAGAAGTGAAGGTTTTATGAGTTTGTAGATTGGGACCATCTGTACGTAATTGATTGTGGAAAGTTTAAAAGTAACTTCAGTTTCTGACACTAATTTGCGTAATCTTTAACTACAGTATACTTCCAATTATCCGAATAGCATGGAGGACACTGATTTTATTCGGATAATCAAGAGGGCCTGAGGGTCATTCGGTAGCAGGGTGGACCTCCCAGGCAGCTGGAGGCTTGTTGACCTCTTCTTTCTCCTCCCCCTTGCGGTCCTGGCTGCGACTCTCTGCTATGTCCTGCTCATTCACTTCCACAACAGCGGGGCTGCAGAGGGCTCCTTGAGCTGTCGCAGAGCCAGTGACATCTGGACCTTGTAGGTGCATGGAGGAGGATCCAGTTCTGGCAGGGCAGAGCAGGCACCCTGGGCTGCAGGACTTGCATCTTGTGACAGATCCCTGCAGGCACCAGCCCTGCAGTAACTCAGGAACCCTCTGCAGGTCCTCTGTCACAGCCCCTGCTCACTCGCTCCCGTGATAGTGGGGCTACAGAGGGCTACCTGCCCTGCTGCAGGAGCCATTCAGCTGCAGAGTGGCCGCCCTTACAACCGTGGCTCATCATCATTGTTCTCTTTGTAGTCCTCTCTGGTGGTCTTTGCTCTATTATTCAAACCTCTGCCTTATCCAAATTCCTTCTTTGTCCTCCAGCACAAGATACATGCCCTCTACAACATGTATCTTGTGTTTGGGGGCAAGGAAGGGATTTGGATAATGCAGAGGTTTGGATAATAGGGTTTTGGATAAACAGGACTCTACTTTATTGTAGTGTTGCAGAATTGATCGTATGTATGGATTTCCTTTCTTTACTGTCATGAGGTTTAGTTGTCCTTTTTCTGTGCCTTCAAAATCTGCCTCTCAAAATCATACATGATTTTATTAGTTAGCTAATGAGAATTTTATGAACTTTCTAGTCGAATGTTTGATAAACTATAACTATTTCAGTGAAATACCCATCACACCCAGTGGTCCATTTTTAAAATGAAAGAATAACTCATGAAGTATGTATGCAGTAGCAAAAAGACTAGCATGTATACTGCATTCATTTTGTAATAGCTTTTCATATGTATTGCTCCTATGTTTTGCTGTCCTTGCCAAAAGAGAGATTCCAAATTATATTTCATTTCTGATAGCTGGGAATAATGATTCAGAATAGTTTTTGATCTTCCTTCTACTTTTAAACCTGTGGCTGCATTGTAATGTGCTCGTTTAAAAATTTCAGTGATATATAATAAATATATATATAATATTACTGAAATTAAATATGAATATAAATATGAAAAACCACAGAACATTGAAATACCAGTAATGTAAGTATTGCAAATTTAAGAAACTGAAGATTTTAGTTTAGTTTTAAACACAAACAAAAACCCCTATATCCTCTGCAAACTTTGCAACTCAAAGCTTATGCTCAAATAAATTGGTTAGTCTCTAAGGTTCCACAAGTACTCCTTTTCTTTTTGGGAATACAGACTAACACGGCTGTTACTCTGAAACCTTTGCAACTCAGAGTTATCCTCATTTTCTTCTCCCACAACTTGATATTGTCTCTACTCATTTTCTAGCTGTTGGGGGCTCCCACAAATCTTAAGATCAACCTTGACTGTTATATGCTTTGCTGGGTTAAGGGGTCTATGATAGAAAGTCTCTTTATATTTTCTTAAGGTACAATAGAAAAGTCTTAGCCCACTTTGCATGTTAGTGTCTACTTTGTTTAAAAGAATATCCAAATAATTGCTGTGTGTTTGGAAGATGCTGGACAGTTGAATGTCTATTCTGGTCAATTTTAAAGTCCCGGCTTATAGTGATACTGAGAGAGAAAAAAAGAGACAAATAAACTAAAATTCACAAGAAATCACATAAAACATTTCAACCAAGAATCACCAGCTTATTGGAAATGCTATCCCTTAAAAAATGCTGTTCCAACTTCCTATCCTGTGGTCATCAGGTCTTATCCTCTCCTCTGCTCCCTAAGACTGTTCTTGTGTTTCCTATAGTCCTTCTCCCATACATGCAGATATGGTTTCTGTCTCCAAGGGCTTCACCTAATACTTTGCCCAGTTTTCAGGCAATAAGCAGTGGGCTACCTGCTCAGCATTCCTGCACCTCAGCTGTATTCGCTTAGGTGGGCAATGGAGATGGAAGCTGGCTGGCTGCCGTTGAGAGAGAGAGAGAGAGAGAGAGAGAGGCAGCTATAGGAAGTGGGAAAGAGCATAGCTTGGAGGTCAGTAAGTGCTGCCAACAGTCCCTGAATAGTGGTGGGAACTAGTTTTAGTTGGGTCAAAGATGAAAAACCTGAGTCTGTTCTGGCTAGCTGTGTGTGTTGCTGAGTATATACATACTTAGCACTCTTAAGAAAAAAGGTTTCTCATAGTCTTGGGATCCTCCTGCAAGATGAGAGCCACGATATTGAAATATCCTGAAAAATGGAAACTAAAACTACTGCAGAAATTTGCTCATTTGTGAAAGATGAAGAGATGTTCTTTCCTCAGTGTGTGCCTGTCCTGTCTAACTCATGTTTTACAGAAAAAATTAATAATTCAGAATTTTGCTGCCCTGCTATACTTTTTCAACTCTTCAGTCAATAACTAGAAGAATTTGGGCAGAAAATTCTCACACCTACTAGTTAGATTAATATTCATCTAGGCCTATTATGTTTAAAGTTTGAAAGAAGTTGAGAGTGAGGGATCGTCCTTCAGGATCGCACGGATCTTGGGAGACAGGCCAGTCCTCGCTTACAGACAGCCCCCCAGCCTGAAGCAAATACTCACCAGCAACCACACACCATATAACAAAAACACTAACCCAGGAACCTATCCTTGCAATAAAGCCCGTTGCCAGCTCTGCCCACATACCTATTCAGGGGACACCATCATAGGACCTAATCACATCAGCCACGCTATCAGAGGCTCGTTCACTTGCACATCTACCAATGTGATATATGCCATCATATGCCAGGAATGCCCCTCTGCCATGTACATTGGCCAAACCAGACAGTCACTACACAAAAGAATAAATAGATACAAATTAGACTTCCAGAACTATAACATTCAAAAACCAGTTGGAGAACACTTCAATCTCCCTGGTCACTCAATTACAGACCTAAAAGTCGCAATTCTTCAACAAAAAAACTTCAAAAACAGACTCCAGAGAGAAACTGCAGAACTGGAATTAATTTGCAAACTGGACACCATTAAATTGGGCTTGAATAAAGACTGGGAGTGGATGGGTCATTACACAAAGTAAAAACTATTTCCCCATGCTAATTTTTTCCCCTACTGTTACTCACACCTTCTTGTCAACTGTTTGGAAGGGCCATCCTGATTTTTCACGACAAAAGTTTTTTTTCTCCTGCTGATAATAGTCCACTTTAATTAGTCTCGTTAGAGTTGGTGTGGTAACCCCCATTTTTTCTTGTTCTCTGTGTATTATATCTTCCTACTGTATTTTCCACTGCATGCATCCGATGAAGTGGGTTTTAGCCCACGACAGCTTATGACCAAATAAATGTGTTCGTCTCTCAGGTGCCACAGGTACTCCTCGTTCTTTTTGCTGATACAGACTAACACGGCTAGCACTCTGAAACCTGTTCCTAGCTGTGGAATTAAAAGACTGGAGCATTAAAATAAGGGCTGAAAGCTTCACCAAGAGTAGCCTCCCCTCCTCAGGCTCTTCCTGTCCTTATTTAGGACAGTAGGGAGGATGGAAGCATTGGTACTGCTCTCCTTTCACTGAACAAATCTTTAGCTAGCCACTGGGATTGTGGTCCAGGGGTGAGGCTCCCGGAATCATCAACCCTCTTTGAAGTAGGTGCTGCTTGGGCCTACCACTTCCATGTTTTGCTGTGCTCCCATGTGCTGACCCCTGCCTTCCCACACCTAACCTCCAGGTCCCCGATAAAGGGGAGTTTTTTAGAGGATCTGTCCCTCCCACCTCCCCCCCGCATGCCTCCCATTGTCTTCATGGTATGGCTGTACCTTCCCCATCATTAGTCTACAGCAGTGATACTCAGACTGTGGCTCTGAAGCCACAAGTGGCTCTGTAATGTGTCTTCCGCAGCTCCTTGCAGCACATATTAAAATACTGTGTGATTTAATTAACAGGCAGTCAGGATGCTTTCAATGTTATTAACCAAATTGTAGTTGAGAAAATAATAATGCTTGGTGAGTCATTTTGCTGTGAGAATTATATATACACACGACACACTAAATATTTCCCATCATGCTGTTTAAGTATGAGTATATAGTACTATAATAAATGAAATCATGAATTCGCACTACTGTGACTCTTTTGGGTAATGTTGATCACTAATTTTCTCCTGAACCACTGAGGTCTGAGTATCCCTGGTCTGCAGGTTGCTACCACACAAGACCACTGTTCCCCTGATCTAAGCACGAAGAACGCCAGGGGAAAGGGACACAGGCCACCTCACAGGCAAACTGAGCTCTGCTGGCACCAGCTTGCCAGTCTTGTGGAAACGCCAACCTTATGAGAGAGGTTGCCCTGCACATGTGATAAAGAATCCTCCACTCTCCCTGAGCAGTTGCACACCATTGTAGTAAGAAAATATTTTTAGTGAGAAAGTTGGAAAAAATTAAATATTCTGCTAACGTATTAGATCATGCATCCTGAAACATTTTTCAAGGAAGTCCATAATCCAGTACAGTAGGTGTTGCTTGTCTGATTGAAAACATTAAGTCCTCTGCTGATAGTATGTGAATAGTTGTTGCTCCCACTAACAAATAGCCTACTTCTGATGGATACTTCTGTGAATTTAAGTATAGTTTGACATACTTATTTTATCAATTGTGAGCAGTAGTGGCAATGAACCAAAGCAGGCATAAGTGTGGTGGTTCTTCGAGTGCTTGTTCATGTCAATTCCAGTCAGGGTGGGCATGCACCACGTGTACGATCGTCGGAAAGTTTTCCCTTAGCAGTACCCATTGGGTCGGCCATGGAGACCCCTGCGGTGGCACCTTTATGGTGCTCAATATATGATCCTGCCGACCCAACCCCGCTTCAGTTCCGTCTTACCACCAGTGACAGTCGATGGAACAGCGTTTGCTTGCCTCGCAAGTGCTTCCTTTAGCTTAGGTTTCAGTTTTTAGTTTAGAGTTACACTTTTGGTTAGGGACTGGGGTTCCACCCTATCCCTTTCCTTCCCTCGGCTCCGGGGCATGCCTCAGAGCCAAGGGTTTAAACCGTTTGGGACCTGCAATAAGCCCATGCCAATGGGCAACCCCCACAACTCGTGCCTGAAGTGTCAGGGGGAAGAGCACCAAACAGACAGGTGCAAAATCTGCAGGTCCTTTCGATCCAGGACGAAAAAAATAAAGCAATAATTGCAATTGGAAGGCATCCTTGCAGATGCATCCTCCATTAGACAGCCCATTTACAATTAAAATATTGTTTTTAATCAGAAAAATAATGCTAACATTTTTCAGTGGAAACATTGATGTACAAATCACTCAAACTACCCACAAGAGAAATACTGAACTTAAAAATAAATACTAACATAATCATTAGTTCATATCTAAAGGCAGGCAGTTGCTCTGGAGTAAACTTTGGGGATATGAAATGTACATATTAATATTTTCCCCAGTATTTCTCTGTTCCCTACTGAAGGTACCCAAGTTAATTGTTAAGGTCCTTCTCCCTCACAGCTCTCTCTCATTTGTTTGATCCTGTAATATTGCTCAAGTTTATTACGTCAGTCTGTGATGGACGTTATGTCCCAAATACAGGACTGACTTAATTACAGAAAACTGGGTGTCTGGAACCAACCATAAAACACAGGAATCAGGGGAGCGGGTAATTGTTCATTTTGATTTTTTTTTAATGTACTTTGGAAGATTTCTTCAACATTGAATCCCTTTTAACCCAAAATAATGCTCTCGTCAAATTTGTGCTACCCATTATACATTTTCCCATGTGTAAAGTGTAGAAGAAATACATGGATAAATAATGTAATATTTTGTGTTAGGGGAAAAAATACTATTCATTTTGCTTAGTTCTCAGTGAATCCTGGAGCCTTTCAGTTTCAATGCTTTAATTTAATTTTGTCAGGAGTGGGAATTCTCATCATAGTCTTTATTTCAAATGCAGTGTTCAGAATATTTTTGGGGAAAATGTTGAGGGTTTTTTTTTCTACCAATAGAAGCCTTCATCCCAGATTCAAGTAATTATTACTTTTCCCCCTGTGATGCTGCTTCTCCTTTCTGGGAATATTTGGTTCTCTTTACCCTCCTGTTTCCATGTTGGAATTTCTTTGGATTAGGGAGCTTTGGAGGATAGGGAATAGTTGAACATAATTTTCTACTTTTTTATACGTGGTCTACCAATTCTCCCCTTACTCCTATTCTGTCCTGGCCTCTCTTAGTACATACTAACCTGCTGGGGTATTGAAGATTTACTAACATTTGTCATTAGTACTTGGATATTCTTCAGAGGTCTGCTGTGGACATACAGAATAGTCTTCTCTCTGGTGTTTATAGCTTTAAAATAGCTAGAGAAGCAATTTCTCAACACCTGTAAAGGGCTGCTTTCTGGATCATGTAGTTCTAGAACAAGTTATTCTCATCTTGGAACTAAGTAATGCACAGGTGTTGGTGCAAGAAGTAAGTATAGTTGACCTACTAAATAATAGTGAGGCACAATGTAATTAAATACAGCATCTCATATGAGGGATCATATCAGAAATCAGCACAATACCACTAATCTGTAGAAAAAGGGCCTTGTTTAGTTTAATTCCTCACTTTATTTTAGTTTCTTTATTTTTAAATAAAGTCCATCATGGAAGGCTACAATAAGACAGGAGTATAAATAGTGAATAACCCTAAAACAAGAAAGAGAGAGAGAAAAAACAAAAAGGCAAAAAATGGTTTAAATGTTGAAAGCTCAAAGTTTTACTTGTCAAATAAGTAGCCTCCAAAAAAAAAAAAATCCAACACAAGTTAAGACAGTAGAAAGAAGCCTACATTTTGGGTGATAAAATAGAAGATGGGAATTTGAAGAGCAAATAGCCAAGTTTATTAAAGCAAGTAAGAATTTTAAGTGAATCTGTTTTTTTAAAATGCTGGTGGTTGATCCTGAGAATTACAAATGTCCAAAAAGAAAAGGAGTACTTGTGGCACCTTAGAGACTAAAAAATTTATTTGAGCATAAGCTTTCATGAGCTACAGCTCACTTCATCGGATGCATTCAGTGGAAAATACAGTGGGGAGATTTATATATCCAGAAAACATGAAACAATGGGTGTTACCATATACACTGTAGTGAGAGTGATCAGGTAAGGTGAGCTATTACCAGCGGGGGGGTGTGGTGGGGGGGGTGAACCTTTTGTAGTGATAATCAAGGTGGGCCATTTCCAGCAGTTGACAAGAACATCTGAGGCCACACTATCAGAGGCTCGTTCACCTGCACATCTGCCAATGTGATATGCCATCATGTGCCAGCAATGCCCCTCTGCCATGTACACTGGCCAAACTAGACAGTCTCTACGTAAAAGAATAAATGGACACACAAATCAGACATCAAGAATTATAACATTCAAAAACCAGTCGGAGAACACTTCAGTCTCTTTGGTCACTCGATTACAGACCTAAAAGTGGCAATTCTTCAACAAAAAAAACTTCAAAAACAGACTCCAACCAGAGACTGCTGAATTGGAATTAATTTGCAAACTGGATACAATTAACTTAGGCTTGAATAAAGACTGGGAGTGGATGGGTCATTACACAACGTAAAACTATTTCCTTTCCCCCACCCCCAGTTCCTCAGAAGTTCTTGTCAACTGCTGGAAATGGCCCACCTTGATTATCACTACAAAAGGTGATAATCGCTCACCTTACCTGATCCCTCTCGTTACAGTGTATATGGTAACACCTATTGTTTCATGTTCTCTGTGTATATAAATCTCCCCACTGTATTTTCCACTGAATGCATCCGATGAAGTGAGCTGTAGTTCACGAAAGCTTATGCTCAAATAAATTTTAGTCTCTAAGGTGCCGCAAGTACTCCTTTTCTTTTTGCAGATACAGACTAACACGGCTGCTACTCTGAAATCTGTCATAAATGAAGTCCAGTGAGGAGTCGCACGTAGTACCAAGGAAAGTGTTTGGAACAGTAAATAAAGATAGTTATAAAACACCTAGATTACACTGAAAAAGAAAACTATGACTAATCAGTAAGCTAAAATTCTTAGGGCACTTCAGCAGAGCATAAAGTATTACTGGTTGATACTCATTTGGACTTTGCAAAGTCCATTACAAAAGTCCAAAGCCTTTGCAAAGTCCATTACAAAAGGCTATTAAGGAAACTAAGTAGCTGGGGTGAGAGGTAAAATTCTGTCATAAATTAGAAACTGGCTATGAGACAGAAAATATAGTAGGAATAAATGGTTTATTCAACATGACGAAAGGCTAAAGGTGGAGGAAGAGGAAGAAAAAATTTATGCATGTTTTGTTTTGTTTTTATGGTGTAGAAAATCTAAGAGGACTGTTACCAAAAAGATTTTTTTTCTTAGTTAGAAATTCTGGTCTTGTCTGCTGTGAATGACTGTTGAATTAGTAAAATGATACCACGAGAACTGAGAGTTAAAGTTTGAGTGTTTAATTTTTCGTCAACTGAACTATTCGTTTTTGTTAACTTCTGTTTGAGTGCCGAATTGACACATGGGAGAAAGAATGCCTTTGTTAAAGATTCATTATTATCCCTCCTTCAGTTAAATATGGAAACTTAACATTTGCATTCTCTGAAACCCCCACAAATTCGTCCACGCAAGCGGATTTAACATTGCGGATATTTCAGTGTTTTGGGGGTTTGTTTTTTGTTTATTTGTTTTAAAGAGGAACAAGAACATTTTATTTCTTTCTGGAAAAATCTTTTAGGCCTTGATATTCAGAAGTATGCACGCGCACACACCCTACCCCAGAGGATAAATAGGAAGACTGGCATGTGTTAAATATATTTAATAATGATTTTTAAAAGGAGGTGAATGCAGATTGGCAGTATTTGCAGATGAGTTATTTATATTTGTCAAAAAAAGAAATCTTTGAAGAATCACAGAGGGACCTAACAAAGCAGAATGATTGGACAACTTAATGGTAGCTGAAATTCAGTGTAGAGAAATTAAGGTAATGTACATTGGAAAGATTAATCTGAACTCATACACATTTGAGTTCAAAATGTAATCTAACCATTTAGCAGAAACACTCAGGGTCACTGCAGAAGGCTGAACATAAGAATACTCATCAGTGGTCCATCTAGCCCAGTATCCTGTCTTTCAACAGTGGCCGGTGGCAGATGTTTTAGAGGTAATGAACAGAACAGGGAAACTATCAAATGATCCATCCCGTCGTTCAGTCCCAATTTCTGGCAGTCAGTAGTTCAGGGCCACCCGGAGCATGGGGTTGCCTCCCTGGCCATCTTGGCTAATAGCCATTTTGATGGACCTATCCTCCATGAATTTTTCTTTTTTTAATCCACTTATACTTCTGGGCTTCACAACAGCCACTGCCAATGAGTTCCACAGGTTGTGTGGTGTTTGAAGAAGTACTTCCTTTTGTTTGTTAAACCTGCTGCCTGTTAATTTCACAGGGTGACCAGTGGTTCTTGTGTTATGTGAAGGGATAAATAACATGTCCCTATTCACTTTTTTCACACCATTCATAATTTTATAGACCTCTATCATAATTCCCCTTAGTTATCTCTTGTCTAAGTTGAGCAGTCTATTTTTTTAGTCTCCCCTCATATGGAAGCTGTTTCGTACCCCTAATCATGTTTGTTACCCTTCTCTGTACCTTTTCCAGTTTGGATACATCATTTTTGTGATGAGGTGACCAGAACTGCATTCAGTATTCAAGATGTGGGTGTACCATGGATTTATATAGTGGCATTATGATATTTTCTGTGTTATCTGCCCCTTTCTTAATTGTTTCTAACATTCCATTCACTGTTTTGGCTGTTGCTGCTCATTAAGCAGATGTTTTTGGAGAACTATCCATGATGACTCCAAGTTCTTTTTTTGAGTGGTAACAACTAATTTAGACCCCATTATTTTGTATGTATAGTTGCACTTAGCAACACTGAATTTCATCAGCCATTTTGTTGTGCCGTAACCCAGTTTTGTGAGACCTTTTGTAACTCGTCACTGTCAGCTTTGGACTTAATTATGAAAGAAAACATCCACTCCTAGCGCAGAGAGGTCCAAAAAAAAAAAGGAAGGAAGATGTTAAAAGTTCTTTCTGTCCCTTTAAGGGAAGTTAGAGACCTAGTCCCTATTTTGGCCAGGACAAGGAAAATCTGGTAGACTTGACAGTAATGCATGCTGGGGAAGAGACTGGGATTATTTTTTTTATTTATTTTATTTTGCTGAGTGTGGAAAGAGATCAAGGAAGAGGCAAGTGGCAGACATGTTGAGGGTCTTCCTATGGTAAGAAAGAGAGGGAAGGGCCTAGAGAGTGCAGCTACCTTTGGTGAGACTTCCATTGAGAAGGAGACTGTCCGGGTATGCTCTATGCACCGCTGCGTGGTGCCTTCTTCTGGCAATTTGGCTTCACCTAGCTCAGTGCCTCCTTTCTTCTCCTCTGCCTTCTGCAATTCTCCTCTTGTTTACGGAGTTGCAGCATGACTGCTTTGTGATTCAGTCCTCTGGTCAGGTCCCACAGTGATTACCCATCCTGCGGAGTCTTTTCAAAGTCCTTTTGCACTAGCATTGTCAGGCCATCCTCAGGCCCCCTGCCCTGATTATGTCACTCGTGCAGTGATTCCATCAATCTTTCTACTGACTGCCCCTAGCAATAACACTGTACAGCAGATGGTATGGGAACCCAGGCCTACATTCTATTCTGAGTTCCAGTCCAGGGTCTTACAGCAATCAAGTAAGGTCTGCAGTAACATCTACCTTACTGCTTTCACACGTGGACTACTTCCTACCATGCTTCTCCAAGCTGTTCATTCTCCGCCCTTCCTAGTCAGACCTCTATCTCTTGACCTACTAGGTAAACCCTTCCTCTTAGCATAATATCCCTTTCCTCAGGGGTTCCTATCACTCCTTCCTTTTCCCTTGCCTCAGAGAATGAGAGAGAGAGAGAGAGAGAGACTGCAGGTTTCCTCCCTGCTCACACTGTTGCCAGCCTGCTGGCTTTAGAGAAGCCCTGCCTGTTCCCTCACAGGTGAGCTTTCTTCTAACTAGCACTCTCTACACAGCCTAAATCACCCCTATTGCCTGCTTAATTGGCTGATTGGGCCTGTCTGGCCTAATGCAACTCTCTCAGGTTTGGTGTGGGAAAGACCAGAAAAGAGATAAAGAGAAAGTTGGCTGACAAACAAATATAGGAAGTAGCTTTAGGAGGAAGAGTGAAAGAGAGGAGTTGAGGCTGGAGTGGACAGTTACTTCATTGTTTAGGGCCGCTAAGTTGGAGCCTGTGGTAGATAGAGGGCATGAGTTCCTCTGCCTCAGTAGTGCCATCTGCAGGTGGTGTATTCCGTAAGAGAGGGTGGCTCTGCCAACTAAAGAATAAAGGATCCCTGCGGTCAAGGAGTGAAAGACTAATTTGGTAATCTTACACCCAGGGGGAAAGTTCAGACAGACCCTTTGGGGGACAGCTGTGGCCTAGCGAGAGGGACTAGGTGAAGGTTTTGTATTTGGACTCTCCTTTCATTTGGACTTTGTGTAACCTGGAAGGGGAAAAGTTTTTGGTTTGGCTTGAGGGCTGAACAACCCAATCACTGAGAAGGTAGACTATCAACCAGCAGGGAAACTGAGGCATGGAAGGACATAAGGGGCACCACTACAGAGGTGTAAAGAATGGGATGGAAAATGTTATATCCTTGCATAATGATAATATGCCCTCACCTGGTCTAAAGGTTCAGTTTGGCTCTCAAAGAAGTATAGCAAAGCTAGGAGTCCAGAGATGGGCGCAAAAAAAAAAAAAGGCGTGAAAAGTTTCATTTGAGGAGAGATTGAAAAGAGAACTGTTAAGTTTGGACAGGGGAATAAGTGGCAACATGATATAGGTATGTGAAATAATAACTCAGGTTACACAAGAACAAGGTGATACCTAGTGAGATTGAAAGATGCATTTAACACTGATTTAAAAAATGAAATGCTACTTTTACACAATGTATAAGAAACCTGTGAAACTCTCAGCCACCTTATGTTATTGAGGTCAAGAGCTTATTAGGATTTTTAAAAGGATTAGAAATGTATTTGCATAATGGCACCATCCACAATTATAGGGGTTTTTTTATTAAGGGATATAATGTCTCAGGAAATATCTGTGGGGTTAGGAAGAAAATTCCTTATAAACAGGTTGTTGAGTAGTTGTGAGGTTTACTGCACTTTCCTCTGAAGCATATGGCATGGACTACTGTTAGACACAGAATACTAAACATGATGAACTGTTTGTTCATTCCCTGATTTCTTTGTTCCCATAGAAATTTCTAATGTTTGTTCTCTGCTCAAACAAATAAGTGATTTTCTATTTTGTAAGGTTTGAAGAAAATCTATTCATCTATTTTTAATGTCCAGATGTGAAGAAGGTATTTTCATAATTTAGGGAAAAAATCACATGGTACAAAGTGTTCGTATAATTAAAATAATTTATTAAAACTTGCCATTGACTTAACGTACAACAAAGACCAAATTTATTTCAGGTGTTTGAAGACAGGTGATTAGAAATAACAAAATGTTCCTTCATTTATACTGAACTTTTAATGTCTCTTCAGTTTGCATATGAGTGTATTGGGGCATTGCACAGTGAAATAGAATGTACACCTGTGGGTTTTTTAAGACTGCTCAATTTTAATCTTGACCATTCAAGATCTGTCTTGCTTACAGATAGATCAGCGGTTCTCAGTGCGTCAGGACCCCGAAGTGAGTCGGGATCCTGTTTTAATGGGGTTGCCAGGACTGGCATTAGACTTGCTGGGGCCTGGGACCGGGGCCCGGGACCAGAGCCCAAGAGTGGCTTCAGCGTTGGGTGGCAGGGCGCAGGCTACGTTTCACCTACCCAGGGCTGAAGCCCTTGGGCTTTGGCTTTGGCCGCCCATCCGGGGCAGCAGGGCTCAAGTTTCAGCTTTGGCCCCCTCCTGGGGTCATGTAATAATTTTTGTTGTCAGAAGGGGGTCGCGGTGCAGTGACATTTGAGAACCTTTGAAATAGAACATGTGTTTGGTACCAAGAAAGCGTCCAGTTTAGCATGTCACCAGCTCTGAAGGGCACATTATATGCTTGGGATTGCAATCCTAAAGCAGGCACCTGTCAATTTGTGATCAAAAGATTGTAAATTGATGTGTGTGGACATCCCACTAACATAGGGTGACCAGACAGCAAATATGATAAATTGGAACAGGGGATGGGGGGTAGTAGGAGCCTATATAAGAAAAAGACCCAAAAACCGGACTGTCCCTATAAAATCGGAACATCTGGTCACCCTACACTAACAATAGTCCAACCCATCTTCTGGCTGCATAACCCCTTCCCACCCTAGTCACCTCTTGCGTGACAGATGTCCAGTTCAACTACCACCCAGCTATAAGTGTAACTTGGTGGGTATATTTCACTATGCAACAGTGAAGTACAACTGCAACATTGTTTGATATTTTAAGCCCTGATTGAGCAACACATTTAAGCACGTGCTTTTCTGATGAATTTAAGCACATGCTTAAGTGCTGTGCCAAGTCAGGGCCTTGTGCAGCAACTATAATAGGCAAAGTGAACATGATACATTAAGGCATTAAAATTTGTACCGTATGTAAGCTCTTTGAGGCAGGGACTGTCTTTTTCTTCTGTGTTTGTATGGCACTTAGCGCAGTGGGGTCCTGGTTCCTGACTGAGCTCCTAGGTGATATATCACATCACAAATAATAATATGCAATAATACCAACTGCAGAACTATATGTGCTATGGGAAGCAAAATTATAGTAGCTGTGGGAGTAATAATTTTGAGTTTCTTCTCCTTAAGAATAGAAAATTTCAAACACTGCATTGAATCAGCGCAGGGTCATTTTGTTTGGGTTTGATTCCACTGTTGTGCAGTCATTCCAATTAATTTCTGAATTTACTACATCAGAAACTGATCTAGTATCATTAGTTTAGCAAGTAAATTACATGCAGTACAATGACTGGTATTCACTAACATTTCATCACATATCCTTACTGCTTATGCTGAGCTACATGTGTAACTTTTCATACATCAGAGTTAGAATACAACATGATGAATTTTGATGATGCCCTTTCTCAGAGTTCTTATCTGTACTCTTGTTTTGAATGATAGTGTGTGTGACAGAGGGTTATTTGTATTGATCATTTGTTGGGAAAGATTTTGTGACTATTTTTTAGTCTGAAATAGGGCCATGTCTATTAGATATCGAGACTATTTCAATATCTCAAGTCCTCTTGGCATCACTTCTTCATTTCTTCTTTTAAAATAAATCATGTTTTGTACATTTATCCTTGTAGGTTAGATAAGAGTAAAGGATTTAAGATGATACTGTGCCACATAAGCCCCATATTTTTATATGCATATAAAATGTCATTTGTTTGGGGGGGAAAAGATTATTAATTTTGTACTTAAGAGTAACTGTATAGTCCCACTCCTAGACAAAAAAAAAAACGCAGTATATCTTCGTTAATTCTCACTTCAGTAATGTTCAAGCATAATAATTTAGTCTTACTGTGCTTCACAAGAAAGATTTAGAAGTTGAGTGCTGCAGAGTGACTTTAACAAATTATTCTACAATATGTATATGCTAGTAGACAGTGAAGTACAAGTATTAAATTAAACTTGTCAAAATAAATGAATGAAGTACATTACTGCATGGTAGTTTTTTAATCATATGTGTTCTTACTCGGTGATTGCAAATTTGCAGTTTGTGACGTAACAGCCTTTTGTATGAAATTCTGTGAGAGTTTCTGTGTATTACCAATTTAATAATGCTATGTCCACTATTACCAGATAGACTTGATCTGAAAAGTATTTTTTGTTGCTCACTGCTATGAATGGATCACCTGGTAGTCAGTGCCAATTAATAAGGTTCTACTGTACTTCAAGTTAAAAACTATTTGCTGTGTTAAATTATAATTTAGATTATTTTCTTTCGAGATTAGTTATATTTTTAACTAATGGTGGTGTTTTTGTAAATGTGGGGAGAGGGAAATAGTGGGAATAATTTAAAATAGTGTCATCTTACTAAATGAGAATCCTTGATTAAGATATGTCCTGGAGGTTCCACTTAGCCCATAATTATGGTTTACCCTTGTACATCATTAATATTTTCTGTTGTGCATAATGTGTAACTAGCACATATTCAGTAAATATACTTGTAATTTTTTTAATCAAATGTTCACACAGACAGCTCTCTTTCCTTTTTAGGAATCTGGGTAAAAATGGCTTATCTAACAGTAGCATTTTATTGGATAAATGTCCACCTCCACGACCACCACCTCCACCATACCCTCCCTTGCCAAAGGACAAGTTGAATCCACCTACACCTAGTATTTATGTAAGTATCATCCGACTGGTAGGAATAAAAGGTTAGGGCTTTTGTAACTATATACCTAGCTTTTTAATTTAGATATGTATTGAAACAAAGTATCTTATTCAGAGCTAAATTTTACTACAGGGGTGCAAACATGTGAAAAGGCAGAATTTTGACCCCAAAGAGAATCTTGTGATATATTTACAAAGAAAAACACTGTAAGTGATTCAAACTGAGAATTCCAGTTTGATTGCTAAATTGAAATGAAAACACATTAGGAATGCTTTTTACATTTTTAGTACTTCAAGTACTGATTTAAAAAGTCAGACAATTTATGAGACACAACTCTCAGTAATAATTCAAATGGATTTATAAAATATTTTAAGATGCATTTCCATAGGATTACACAAATGTTTATATGAGCAGATAACTAAATGGAACTCTCCTGTCCATATCAAAATACAGCAAAGAAAATCAATTAAAGTTGCAATAACAATATTATAGCAAAAAGTTAATATAAGGAAGAACCTGAGGTGTCAAAAGCTTTCATGAGAGATTTCCCTTACTCATGCCTACTTTCTGGTATGGCAGTATATTCTGACATCAGAATTGAGCAATGTCCCAAATTTTGTGCAAAGTTCCTTGGTCATGGAGGAGTAACTTACATTCATACAGCATCTCCATAGTTTCTATCCACACAGTCAAATTAACATTTGCTCTGGAGACATGACCTATACTGACCTCTAGAGGCAAAATGTTGAAAGATTGGCAACAAGAGCAAAATTAGATGTAACTAACAATGTAATAATTAAACATTTTTTTTAAAAACTGACTAAAATCAATTGTTCTACTTAATGGTAGAGACAATGTAAATGACATTTCTGTTTTAGTTAGGCAGTTTCCTTTTAACATTATCTAAAGGATTATCTTATAACTTTTGAAAATAGTCTAACAAACGGTATTGTCTTATTCTAAAAAAAAATTTGGTAGATTTGGAGATTGTACAGTAGAGGACAAAAATAATTCTGTGACTCTTAGTTATTAAAATAACTAATTTCTGTAATATATATGTTCTTTGGGGAGGAACAAGAAATTAAATTAGGAGCTCTGCTGAGGTAAAAATACTGAAGGGATGCTGTAGAGAATACATGTTACTAGATTTTTGGATCTGTTGTCAAATACAGAAATAAACTGCAACAAAATTGAGCTTAGAAAAGCCTTGCACCAAAGCAGTCTGGACAGAATTTCTACAAGGGAGTAAATTATAATAAGTAATTTCAAAAGGAGTGAAATCAGTATTTAATGAGAAAATATTGTGTGATATAACTGCTAATTCACTGGAGTGCATGAAAATGGATAGCATTCCTGACCTCCTCCTGTTTTATTATTTGTTATTTTACTAATGAAAAGTCTGACTTCCCCTGAGACCTAATAATCCTTTGTTATTCACAGTTGGAAAATAAACGTGATGCTTTCTTTCCACCTTTACATCAATTTTGTACAAATCCAAACAATCCTGTTACTGTAATACGTGGCCTTGCTGGAGCTCTTAAATTAGGTAAGTTTGTTTTATACAAAAAAACAAAGCACAGGGTAGACTTTTTTCTTTCTAAAGGAATGTATATGTATGTAGGGAAGTTTGGGGAAATCTTTGAAGTGTTCACAAAAGTCAGTTTTATTTCCTTAATATATTCATGTTTGCATAACAAGGAATTGGGGTAATATGTAGTCTGCAAACTAAGCAGTATTTCTGTGGTACTTTAAAAGAACTTCGCATCCAGCAGCTCCCATTGACTTTAGTCAAGCAGGTGCCTAACCATCTGTTTCAAAACCTAACATGAGGCTTCTATCTTTGAAACTCTTTGCCCACACTGTTTTCTGCCTTAGTTTTCCCATCTGTAAAATGGAGGAGGATAATTCACCTGTATTGGTAAAGCATTTTGAGATTTATGGATTAAAATTTTTGTACTTCTTCAGTATGCTTATTATTTATTAGAAGTATTTTTTTGTAGAGCCCAGGATTTGTCCGAAATACATGTTTTCAGAAATAGTAGATTTAGTCATATCTGCTAGTAAATATTTACTTAATCTAATAATACATATGTCCTTTTCTGAGAAGGACATTTTTAGGCATTGTAGTCTCTTTTGGGCTTTTACAATCCTGTGTGGGGAAGGCTTTTTACTACATGAAAATATTTAATGTGAAACCTAAATAAACTGAGTTTTGTTTATTAAAGCTGAGAAATTACACATTTCCTTTTCAGGTAAAATATCAAATATTGTGCTTCGGTATATACCTTTAGTTTCTTTTAAATATATTAATCTCTACCTTCCCAATGTATAATTTAACCTTTTCATTATACTGCACTATTATTTATGAACTGTATTAATGTTCTTTAGATCTAGGACTCTTCTCTACTAAAACATTAGTAGAAGCAAATAATGAACACATAGTAGAAGTGAGGACACAATTACTTCAACCAGCAGATGAAAACTGGGACCCCACTGGAACAAAGAAAATCTGGCGTTGCGAAAGCAGTAGATCTCATACTACAATAGCTAAATATGCACAGTACCAGGCCTCCTCATTCCAGGAGTCATTAAGGGTAAGTACATCTTAACTGTTTTATAAAGAACACAGTAATTCTGCAACCAACTTGTCCTCAGTAACAACTTCCAAAAAAAAAAAAATCATATGATCATGTTTTAAGGAGTCTTTTCCATCAGTTGATATTGGGAAGAAGGGGATTCCCATTAATGCTAAAGGCACAGCTAAGCACATAAATTCCCTGTGAATGGATGGGCAAATAGACTATAAAGTGTTCCGCACAAACACCTTTAGTTTCTTCAGTGTAAGACTATTAGTTATCACTTTTACATACATTTAAAACTAACTTAAACTGATATATAGTAGTATGTAAACTCAGATTTAAAAGTTGTTGAGAACTTTAAAAATGCATTTAAAACTTTAAAAAAAACTTTACAAATAGTATTTTTACAGACTATTTCTCAATTTCCAACTGAAAAGTACTTTGAAATAAAATTTCTTTATTCAGAGTATGGTGATATAATGTTTATGTGCTGCTTTTTAGAAGCCCACACGCACTGTTTTCCTTCAACTCAAGTGTTTGATACAGTAGAAATAATGTTATAGTTTCAGAAATATGTCTGTTAATGCTTTCCATATCTGATATTATGTAATGGCATTCTGTGTTTATTATTATGTAATTGCCCCTATATTTGGGAATGCCTCAGGTTCTAAAATTAATATTTTCTTTTTATAAAAACATTGTTTCAATACATAAAGTGAAGTGTTCATGTTTTTTTAAATACGTTTTTTGCTAACATTATCTAATATTTAAAAAAAAAAAAAGTTTTCTAGTTTTTGTGGCCCCAAATTCTAGTGGTGAGTACATCCTTGGAATTAACTTGGGAACTCCTGAAAGCTCCACACAGATGTGATCCTAGATACATGAAAATACTAAGCTAAATAGAGCAAAGAGTGCAAGGTATTTCTGACCAGCTCTAACTTAGAAGAGGTTGGGAAGCAGCAGTAACAGAGGGCCGAGGGCTGGTATTTTCACTTTAACCACAAGGGAAGTGGTGGTGGGCTGGGTGAGGTGACAAGGACAGGAGAACTTTTAAGTTAGAACTTGCACTGCAGACAGGAGAAACAAGAACTTTGTGAGCCGATTAGACCAGGGTGTTGGAACAGTTTGTATAGTGGGAGTGCTGAGAGCTATTGAACTAACCTGTAAATGCTGTATATGATGGAAACTACTTCAAACCAGGGGGTACGATAGCATCCCTAGTTCTAGCACTGATGATTTAGAAGCAGTAATATGTGGTAGGAGATCCAAGTCTGGATTTGTAGTTACAAGAAAGTGGAGAGGATTAATCATGGGCTGTGAGAGAAGCAGGCGAAGGAATCAAGGACATTCTGGAGGGGGTACATTGGGGGATTTTGATGGCACCTGGATTGGGCTGATCAGGGACACAAATGGGATTTTTCTAGATCTGCAATGGTGATTGGGGAAATGGGATATCCACTGAAGATTTCCGGCTGCTGTTTGGGGAAGTGAGCGAGGATTGTATTCTTCCAGATCATTCCAACGCTGTTGGAAGGTGGGGGCTGCCAGAAGCCTTAAGCCCCACTGGTTCTCAGGGCCATAAGGTAAGCTAGAAAGGGGTCAGAGGATGGGGCAGAATCTTACCCAGAGAGTGGGGTTGGGGAGGTTTGTGGCTGGAGCCCTGGTTATTGTCAGAGAAAGAATCTAGAAATATGCAAAGTATTTGAGATGGGGTGCTGGGCCAAACTAATATTTCTGTCAGTAGGGAAGAAGGGGAGTAAATGTAAAAGTGTGTGCATAATTTGCTTTCAATAAATTTTAAAATATAGAGCTAATATGTTAACGTTCTCAACTCTTAAGTTTGTCATAGTGTAGCTGTATCAAAACTTTAAGAAATAGAAGGAAAAGAATGCATATAGGCTTCCAGAGCAGCTAATGTTTGATAATGCATATGAACTGGCATGTTACAAGAGGTCAGCTGGAAAGCCTCTATTGTCATTAACTTTTGCATGAAAAAAATTGCATAGATGACTGCAGTATTTTCAAATTAGATTTTTTTCTCTCTCTTAACAAGTTACTAGTAGCAAAGAAATGTAAAATGTACATATTAAAGTGACGTTCATGACACAATGTTCCTTTTCCTCTTTTATGGAAGTCAACAAAAACACTATTCCTATCTCATTCTTATCCCCAGTTTCCCTCTAATCTTCAAAGCAACCTCTGGACCATCTCTAAAAATTGTCCATATAAAAATTATAGATGGAAAGGTTTTCATATTTTATTTGGTTTGAGATGAAATCTATTAATACTATATGATAAAGTGATAGGAAATGTCACGTTTTTGTTTTGCAGGAGGAAAATGAGAAAAAGAGTCACCACAAGGACCACTCAGATAATGAATCCACATCTTCTGATAAGTGAGTTAGGTATAAATAGTATACTTCTATAGTTTCTTTTCCAAAGGATATACTTCATATGTTTTCATAATTTTTACAGCTCTGGTAGGAGAAGAAGAGGACCTTTCAAAACAATCAAATTTGGGACCAACATTGATCTGTCAGACGACAAAAAGTGAGTCTCCATGTAATTTGTCATTTTTTATAGTTATAAACAAAGTTGAGCCAACATGCCCACCTTTATTATTTATCTAGAGAGTTTCCTATTTTATTTCCTCACATTTAGGTTCCTGTAGCTCATTTTACTTTTTGTTGTTGCTGTTTAATAAAACTATACATACTATATCCCTATCATTGTCTGATATGTATTTGGATTTGGCTCCCAGTTAATCTTAGAGTTGCTTATCTTATCATTGGCTACATAACAGTTGTTTCGGCAGTTTAAAAGAAATGCATGTTTTTCTGATAACACAGCAGCAACACCACATTGCCATACTGGAAACACACATCTTTGCAAAGTGTTAGAATTCCCAACCCTTGAACTAACTATTTATTCATTCCCAACCCCTAAACTGTATAATTAACATATACAGTTAAATTCTTGGTGTTTTGAGGCAAGTAGATGCCAGTTGCAAAAGTTCTACAACAAACAGAAACAAATTCATGATGTGAGACTGAAAGTGTTTTTAAAGGTTGAGCTGCATGTTGTTCATAGAGAGAGCTTGAAGGAAAGTTAGGATTTTATCATAAGGCCTTGAGGCTTCTTAGTAGCATAATTGAGAGGAAAATAAAGCTTAGAAGACAAACCGCGTTTATAGCACCAGCACACACCCTTCCCATACAAAACATCCCTTTACATATCTCCTAGTCTGTGTCATTCTGTGTATAAAAGTAAACACCAGTCTGTTGTTCTCTCATCTTGTTTGTTCCCAAGGATTTCACACAGTATGGATTAAGACTTTAAAAATGCACTTCCAAAAGACTTCATCTTCTCTCCTAACTCTCCTTTCTTAGCAAAGAGTTCCGATAGGAGGCTTGTATTTTAAGAGACTATGCACACATTTCAAGAGAAAATAATGTAATTTGCTTCCATTGTCTTTTAGTATAATGCTGATTGGTACTCAGCTAGTGAGCCTAGAGAGAGAGACTAGTATTCGCTGGGAAAGGGGACTGGGACTGAAATGAGAATTCTTGAGGATTGGAGACTGGGGGCTTGTCTCCACTTACCGGGGGATCGACATGTGGTGATCGATCTACTGGGGGTCGATTTAGCGGGTCTAGTGAAGACCCACTAAATCGACCACCGATCGCTCTCCCGTTGACTCCGGTACTCCATTAGAATGAGAAACATAAGGTAAGTCAATGGGAGAGTTTCTCCCGTCGACCCAGCACGATGTAGACACTGAAATAAGTTGCCCTAACATATGTTGACTCCAGCTACGTTATTCACGTAGCTGGAGTTGTATAACTTAGGTCAACTTAGCCCCGTAGTTTTTTTAGTGCCTGCCCTAGGACTGGGACAAGAAACCAGAGGTATAGAAGAGGCTGGACTGAGACAGTGCAGGATGGAGTGAACAGGATAGGAGGAGTCAAACTTTGGGGAAATGGGCAAAAGATTCTGCGTGCACCAAAGCATACTCCTCTCCAGAGCTCGGAATAGAACCCAAGATCCCTGAGTCTCACCATTCCTCTGCTGCCAGCAAATATCTGTGAAACCCATTGGTAAAGTATCTCATCCCCCAACAGAGGATAACGTACTGTTGCCCAAGTGGCAGAGGTCTGTATAGTGGATCTAAAAGTTCCAACCATACTGATTAACCACATGAGTGTCAGTACAGTGCCATATGATATATGTACAGTGCAATATTTGTTTCTGTTTTTTGTATATGCTTTTTTATAAACCTAGAAAACTACATGCACAAAACATATTAAAAGAACATTATTTAGATTGCAGGGTCATGAACTCATAAGTTAGCAAACATGGTCCGTCTGTGCGTATGTACAAAGACAGTATATCATGATCACATACTGTTATTTCCACAGGACTCTGTCGTTCAACATTTCCTAACTTCTGAGAGCTTGATTTTGCAACCTTAATGTTTTTTAAACATAGGTTTGTGTGTGATGTATCCACCCTTCATGCTCTTCATCATATCCTCCCATTTTCTCTCATAAGCTTAATGTTCACCCATTGGGCTCTACTCTTGCATCCCTATTTAATCTCCTGTACACCACCTTTTCTTCATTCCTCCGTCCTACTCCCACCGGAATTGCTTCTCTCCAAGAAATCCTGATCCAAGGCTTGCCTCTTCCGATGCCTCTATATTTTTATACTCTAAAACAGGAGTGGGCAAACTACGGTCTGCGGGCTGGGTTTGGCCCCTCAGTGCTTTGGATCTGGCCCGCAGGATTGCAACCCCCGTGGTGCCACGGGCCCCGCGCTGCTCCCAGAAGCAGTGGGCACCACATCCCTGCGGCCCTGGGGGGGGGGGGGGGGAGCAGAGGGCTCAGTGCGCTGCCTTTGCCTGGGGTACCTCCCCCGAAGCTCCTATTGGCCAGGAACTGGGGAGGTACCCACAGGCAAGAGCAGTGCGTGGAGCCCTCTGCCCCCCCTCCCCCAGGGGCTTGGTGCCGGCCACTTCCCAGAGTGGCGCAGGGCCAGGGCAGGCAGGCAGGGAGCCTGCCCTGGCCCCACTGTGTGCCGCTGCTACCCAGAAGCCACTCCAGGTAAGCGGTGCCGGGCCGGAGCCCGCACCCTGAACCCTTCCTGCACCCCAACCCCCTGTCCTGAGCCCCCTGCCACACTCCAACGCCCTCCTGCACCCCAACCCCGTGCCCTGAGCCCTCTGCTGCATCCCTCCTGCACCCTAACCTCCTGCCCTGAACCCCCTCATACACTCCATACCCCCCACACACCTCAGCCCCCCCCCCCACACACACAGCTCAGCCTCCTGCCCCAGCCGTGCATTCGTGGCCCTGCATGCAATTTCCCCACCCTGTTGTGGCCCTCGGGCCAAAAAGTTTGTCACCCCTGCTCTAAAAGGTAGATTTTTTCTGATCAGTTAGCATCTGTCGCTGTTCTCACCTTCGGTGGCCTCACATTTAGATCCTGCATCTTGGATGTGTAGACTATAGCAATGGTGTTGGGCTTACCTTCTTGCTCTTTTTCCTCTTTTGAAGGCTGTTGAGTTTGGGTTGTCCTATATCCTTTTTTCTCCAGGTAACCATTAAGTATAGACCCTCTAGTTCTCTCTGTCACAGTTCAGGGCAACTGCACCTGTATTCCCTCTCTATGATAGAACAAAGGCACCCACTCTCAGGCTTCCAGCTTCCCTAACTGTCACTTCTCTTGCACAGAGAGACACATCTCATTCTCTTCTAACCAGGGTATTCCCACTCTGAACAGTTTCCTCTGCCTTCGCTGTGTTGTTCCCAGTTGTGTCCAAGCAGGCCTGCTTACTTGCTCTTCAGAGACGGTTAACAGTGTGACTCATAGTTGCCACACAGCAATTTTTCTGCAAGCCAATTTTATTCTTAAAGTAAAAGCACTAGAGAGAAAACATTAAAAAATAAAAGAACCTACACACATGCTACTAAGCTTAACAGAAATCACGCCAACCCTAATGTGGGCTCTGGCAGGAGCAGTCCTTCAGTACCCCATTTGAGGGGTTTCCTTGTGCTTCAGTTCAGAACAAGCACAGAGTCTTATGGTGCCTCAGCAGGTATAGTCTTTCCAACCCTTCCGTAAGGATTGGAGCGCTCTGTGGATCAAGGTTCCTGGCCATCTGCTGGATCAGGAAGAAGGCCCTGAGTCTGTTTAAAACCAGGCTGTTTATCCAAAAATCTTTTTGTCTGTTCTTCCCTGGAGAATCCAGTTTGAACTAGTATATGCCAGCCTCTGCAGGGCATGGCTTCAAAGGGCTGATAAGCAAAGGAATTACATTAGCTTCCCCCTCCTTCTGAAGGAGTTGCATACAATTCTACAACAATACATACACAACTACATTTTAACCCATGGACCCCAAAGGTATTAAAGCTAATTCAGTAAGGTTTATTTTAATCCCACAAGGTTTGTCTATGATACTGTCTTTGTGTCATGCTCTCCCCTATGAATGTTCCCTGAATGAATGCTTGACTCTTTTGTCTCTCAGCTAAGTCCCCAACTCTTGTCCAGAGTGACTTCAGATTTGATACAGACAGCTTGTCTGATTCTTCTAGTGTTTCCTTTCAGTAATATCTTAATTTAACCTTCTGCTCTTGACTCAGTTTGCCACTAACAATCTGTTGTTCTGTTCACTTGGTCTTTTACACTACTTTCTGATTTTTTTTTCTTTTGAATTCCTGAATGTATTCTGCAGAACTAGTTTCTTTCTTCTTTTTATCCTCATTGCAAAATGAGACTGGGCATTCTTTCCATAGAAGAGGAAAGAAGTCCTTTTGCAATTCTGGATTTCCTCTTGATCTATGAACAGCGAACAGTGCATAGCACTGCAGCTGTCCGTTGACTTGAATGAGGAACTGCCCAATACTAGCTTGTTCTTCATTTTAGTCTTCTTTAATGAGTGTTTCTCTAGCTGAAATGGGAAATTGTATTTAATGGCTAAAACAAAATATGCATATAAAAAAGATGGGAGAAGGAACTGTGCATGGACAGGTAGAACAGTGGTTGGGCTGATGGAAGAGATTGAGGACTCTAAATGCACTAAAGGCTGGTCTGTCCAGGTTAGGTTTTATTTCCTGTTAGAGGTGAGCTAAGGCTGAAATTCAGGCAGAAACTCTCCAATACTATAAAACCTGAATGTTGTAAACCAAATTAAGTTGCTTTTTATGGGATTTTAAATTAAAATCTCTCTCTATAATATACTATTTTATGTCTTTCATTCCATTTTTAAATTAGTCTGACCATTATTCCATTCTGTACCTATGTGTGACATTCTTTATGTGCTGATTCATGCAATCTTCTCATAAATCCTCTTCCTACCCCCCCCCACTTTCTCTACAAACCAGTAAAAATCAATTTTGTTTAAATTGAATACATTTTTCTTTTAAAAAAGAAACCTATTTAAAATCAAATTTGAAATTGACAGCCTATGTTAAGGAATAAATTTACTGTAATCTGTTAAAATAATATTAATTTACATAAAAAAATTCAAGCAATATGTGTTTGCTGCCAAAGTTTTAAAGAAAGTAAAGGAGCTGAACTGGTTGAATTCACTGGCCAAGCACCTGGAATTAGAGTTTGATGAAGTTAAACCAGCTTTGTGCTGCAGTAGCCACTTCTGTAAATGCAGAAAATATATTCTTAGTTTGAGTTTATTCAACTAGTTCAGTTAACTTTGAACAAGCTTGTCATTAAACAAAGAAGGAAAGCTTGGTTTTTTTTCTTTTCTAATCGAGGCCTAAAAAACCCTAAGGTCTAAGAGGATGAGATCTGCTAGTTCTAAAATCTTGAAGGACATGGTGACCCGAAACAAATAGTTCAATTTCCTAACTACAGATAATACTTCCTTTGTTTAATAAATCGGTTAGTTTTAAATGCAAAACATGATTTTGATAACCTGACTTTTGTTTTTTGTGTATCCAGAACATTTACAGTATTTACATGTAACTAATAATTAAAAATACATTTTTGTGCATTTTAATTTAACTAACTAACCAGTATCCATCCTAATGGAGTTTAGGGAATATCATGTGTAAAATTTAATCTAATAAATAGAAAATGGTGAATGACATTGAACATAAAATTAAAAATCTGAGTAAGTGAATGTTAAGCAGTATAACTGCTTAAATAAATATGCATAGATATGATGTATCCTCCTGGTTAGCAAAAAGAAGTACCAAATATACCAACCACTGAGAATCAACCTTTCTTTAGGAAAATAGATGAAAAGTAGAAATGCATAGAGCCCTGCACAGATACAAAATTTGTATCTGCATCCAATCTGCAATCGCAAAAATGGTCTGCGGATATCCACATCTGTGGATATAAAGCGGATACCCGCAGATTTGCAGGGCTCTACAAATGCAACACAAGGTTTAAATAACTTCAATTTAAATCAGTCTGCCCTACTGTAAACTTCTCTACCCAAGTTATTGGTCACTTTTATTTCAAAAATACAATTGACAACCAGTAAGAGCTCTCTTCATCCCACTCTCTCCTTTGTTGTTGTTATATCACAAAATATACGTAGCATTTTATAAATAGAATAATACAAATCTCTGTCCCAAAGAGGTTAGAATGGAGATCTCCCTATCTTCCTCTAACTTTTTGACTCCCCGTCCTTTTTGTTGTTTCTTTCATCTCAATTTTTCTCATATCTAACCGTTTTCTCTTCCTTCTGTCTACAAACAAGGCTTGAAAAATGTACACAGTGCCTACTTGCCAGGCAGAAATACACCAGTGTCCCAGGCCATGATCCCTCCCTGCAGTTAAGAGGAACCTGGATAATATAAGAAAATTTGATATTTAAAGACAGATATTTCCCATGAGTGAGGCTAAGAGGTAGAATGGGGAAATTATGAAAAACATAGAGTAGTTATCAAAAATCTAAGCAATGCTCTCCTGTCTCTAGACATTCCCCATTGATCCAGTGTCTGGCTAGGCTGCATATCTCTCTAACAGGTCTGCTCTGACTTGAACCCAAAAGCTCTGGTCTCCCTCTGATTGGTTGCCTGCCTGCCTCCCATTGGTTTGGGGTCCCCAGTGTTTGAGCCTGAAGGCCTCTGTTCTCTGCTGAATGAGTCATAGGGTAAGGCTAGCCTGCAATTAAAAACCCACAGGTGGCCTGTGCCAGCTGATGCTGGCTCATGGGGTTTGGGGTAAGGGGCTGTTTCACTGTAGGTGTAGACATTCGGACTTGGGCTGGAGCCCCGGCTCTAGGACCCTGCAAGGTGGGAGGGTGCCAGAGCTCAGGCTACAGCCTGAGCCCGAATATCTACACCGAAATTAAAAAGCACCTTAGCCCAAGCCCTACGAGCCCAAGTCAGCTGGCACAGGCCAGCCATAAGTGTCTAATTGCACTGTAGACATGCTGGTCAAGTTCTGTCTGCAACTTGTGTCTGATGACCCCACTTTCCAGATGGTCAGAACCCCTCACTGTCTCAGTCTGTCTTTGTTCTGCAGTCCCCCAGTTTAGGATTGATGATTTTGTCTTGCTGTTGGTGAGATCTCCCATTGCAGCTCCTGAAAGCCCCAGCCTCCTGCTAAATGGGTCCCCACATCTTTATTCCCCCACTGGCCATCTGGTTGCTCCTCCAGGTGACTGGATACTTCTCTTCATCTGCTGCCACTGTACTCCCTTCCTCTTCTCTCTCCCCCTTCCCCCCCCATCTGTAGTCCAATCCTGATGGTCCTGGTCTCCTGCAGGTTGATTCACCAAGTGATTAAGTTTCCCTTTGGCTTGAGCCCTGATGGCATCAGCTTTACCCAGTGCTCTGTTGCACTGTTCTGGTCCACCTGGTCTCAGCTCTGTTCTGTGCTGCTGTCCAGTGTGCTCCAGGATCTCAGACATTTCTTAGCACTTTTGGGGTTGTCTTTCCTGCTAAGACAGTCACCTGCTGGGGTGATATGGGAGAAGCAGCAGCAAGTCTTGAACAGTGCCAACTGGTGCTGCAACTAGGAATTTCTGCACTTCGTTTATCAAAACATTATAGTCCAGGTAATCAGAGTGACAAAGGTCCCACTCATGCAACCAATCTGACTTTTTACTTGTCATGGCTATGCAGATAAGTGGATTTTTAAGCCCTTTCTATGGCTAAAGATCTTGTTTCCCCATCTTGAAGGAGGGGAAAAAACCTTTCCTTGATCCCACCTTTCTCTCCAAGTACCAACCTATCACACTGCTCTCTTTGGCTCCAGTATCCTAGAGCATGCTGCCTAAGCTTCTCCAGTTTTCTCCTGGATCTCCCTTCCATTCTGAGGTACACGTGCAGCTGTTTCCACTTGAGTTGTCATTTCTGTTCAGGGGTGAAATTAAGACCTCATTCCTCTTGTGCTAGTTCCCTAAAATTTGCTGAGATCCTGTGATCAGCCTGGGAGTGGGATCAACTTGTAAGTTCCTGCAGGGCCTCTTTGTTGTTAGTGGGGAGTGCTTCTCGTAATAGCTGGGAAACAGATTTTTTTAACTGCTGTTTTCACCACCACAGCCATCCTTATCTCCTTAGTAAACAGACTTCATGTGTTAATTTGAGCAGGAGAGAAGAATAAGGATGGAATTCCACTTTCATATACTGATGTTGACTGGTGGGAATTCATGGTGGGATTTTTTTTTTAATTGGGGATTGTTTGCGGTTTAATGCATAGAGGTTTTATGTGATGTGTGTGTTGAAATTTCAAGTTTAAAGAATAGCAGGAATTTTTGTGACATTTCCAAACTTAAAGTTAGGGATCTATGGAATCTGAGACCTAAGTTTTCAGAAGTATGTGCACTCAATTGCACACCTAATGTGTATGCAGTTACCACAGTTGCATGCGCAATCACTGTAAACTAGGTATACAATTCTGAAATGTAATTTTCTGAGAACTTAGGCCAGAATGGACAGTTCTACAATTAAGACTTGGCTTTCAATTAAACATTAGCATTAAAATGACACATGAATTGGTATAATTCCAGAATGAGACATTAAATTGTGGATGACGTTTTCTTCAAGAAACATGAAAACATGCAGTAACAGTTTCTATTCCTGTAACCTATATGTTAACAGTTTTGTAAAATGCTGTTAATATAATTCCCAAAGTATCCCATGAACTTTAGGGATTCACAGTTGTTGATTTGCTGTTTTACTGCAGGTGGAAGTTGCAGCTCCATGAACTGACAAAACTTCCTGCTTTTGTACGTGTGGTGTCAGCAGGAAATCTTCTAAGCCATGTTGGTCATACAATCCTGGGAATGAACACAGTCCAGTTGTACATGAAGGTTCCAGGGAGTAGGACACCAGGTAAGTACAGACACTTTCCATGGAAAAAATCAAGCAATAAAGTCAAGAAGGTGTTAACCTGGTCACAATGCAGATCCTATATAGTTTATGATGTGCATAAATATAACAAAAATGTATATTAGAGTATCAGTTTAACAAGAAATTAGAAAATGCTTCATGGTGCATATGCAAAGTGACAGAGTTACTTTCTCCTGTAACATTAACTTCTGAAATTTCCTAACTTTTAAGTGCTTTTATTTCACAACCTTAAATGTTCATTATTGCTAACCTTTTGCATTTAATTGCCTCTTTCTTTAAGAAAAATGAGACACAATTGACTTACTTCACTTGCACATCTTGCAAGCTTCTGTAAGCTTTTCCAGCAGAGCTTGTAAATTCCTAGAATGACAGTTTATAATTAAACCTTTAAGAGCTAAACTTTGTTTAATTTAAACTCGTTACCTGAGGGTAAAATACATCCTTCACTGTTAGATAGATTTGTGATTAAAACATTGAACTAGGATTTAGGAGATCTTAGTTCAGTTCCTGGCTCTGCCTTTGGCTTCATATGTGACCTTCTGCAAGACTCTTAGTGCATCTGTGCCTCAGTTTCCCATCAGTAAAATGGAGGTAATACTACTGTAGTCTGTCCTTTCTCTGTAAATTGAAAGCTCTTTGGGGCAGGGATTAATTCTTACTTACTGAAACAATGGGGCCCCAGTCTTGCTTCAGGCCTCCAGGTGCCCCCAAAATAAAAATAATAATTGTGTTTGACTGAAGCTCAGGTATAGCAGAGCTCTTAAGATCTACAAGAGGGGAGCCACAAAGCATTATGCACATCAAAGATTAGAGAAATTGATAACTTTTAGTCATCCACAAATCAATCAAAGCAAAGCTGTGTTGTCACTAATACATAGCCTAAGTAACAGTGTTTTAATTGTGTATTTTTAAAAAAGTGTAGATACTCAAATGCTGTGGTACTAGGCATTATTTACAAATACATATATAATTAAGCTGTGATATAATTTGCCTTAATAATAATTAGTGCCTACATAGTACTTTATGTGCTCACAGTGCTGTCAAAACAAAATTATCATCACTGTGAAAATAAGTTTTTCTCATGAATTTCAGGTCACCAAGAAAATAACAACTTCTGTTCAGTAAACATAAATATTGGTCCAGGTGACTGTGAATGGTTTGTTGTTCCTGAAAGCTATTGGGGTGTCCTGAATGACTTCTGTGAAAAGTAAGTCTCATATGCTGTGCTCAGATGTTTTGAGGGCTTCTGTATGTATACCTGTCAGATGCAGAAACACCTCACATATGCTATCAGTGGGGAGGTGGAGGTGATATTTTGTAGCTTCTGATGAATCAGAAAAGTCTGTTAAGATCTAGGTTTTTCCTTTATACTTTTTCACCATTTTAACTAAATAGATTGCAATATGCAAAAAACAGCCAACTTTATGATTATCTCAGTTGCCTCGGGATAGTTTGCCCACAACAATCAGCAGTTGACTTAGATTTATTTCAAAACTTCTAAAAAGAAAAAATAAAGGTGGTGGAGGAGGGAGCATAGATGACTTGGGGGGGGGGGGGTTGTAATGGATATGGAGACTTTGATATGTAAGTCAAAGGTTCAGATTCAGACCATATCAGGAGGGCTCAAAAGTTACTACTCTCAGATGTATTTTAAGACCTCAATCCAATTTCAACCTTACAAAGCCCATCATTACTCAAGTGTATTACTTGTTACTCAAGTGTATTTTGTGTATATGCAAGTGGTTTTGCAGTTTTTTTTTTTAAATGGCCATAGTGTCTCACAATCAGCAATGAAAATAAATCCATGTTGTGTTAATTCTGTAGATTAGCAAACTTTTAAACTGCATTTGGTTTTCGTATGTGTTCGTTATTTGATTGTATGATAGTGATACATTCTTTTCAAAGACTGCACAAAACTGAGCGACTATGACAACAACAAAAATATTTTAAAGAAAAAATATCACCAACAAGACAAACATCTTGGAACTAGAGTCAGACCATTCTGAAACTGCTAGAGAGCAGCAGAGTAAATCAAAGGTGAAAGGCTAAAAGTAAAGTAGTTCAAAGAATTTGAGAGAGCCTGAATCACTGAACATAATGCAGTGCAGGACTGGGTGCTACCATTTCACAAATAACGTGGCGTCAGGCTTAAGAGCAGCCTGACAGACCCAAGGGATGAAAGAGGACAGATAAAAGGGACATGCCCAGCTCAGATCAGCCCTTGCATTTAAAATATATGAAGAAAAGGTCAAAAGACACACTTCATGAACAATTTCAAGTAAGATGTGGAGGAGGATAAAAGGAAAAGCAGTTAGTGATTGAATTATTGATGACTAGTAGATCATATGTATTTGTTCACTGGAAGAAATTTGTATGAGCCAGAACTCTTCAGCTGATCTGACTGCAATTTATAATTAACAGTACAATTATAATATATTAGTTAGCATATAGGTTGTACTGTTGAATTGGTGGGTTGGAGAATTAATTCAATCACCATAGCAACTAATACCTTGGCCTCTTTACTGAGACTGTTCAGAAGAGAGCTAGTGGTGGTGGTGATGTTGAAGATTTGTTCACTAGTCACTATGCCTTGTCTAATCTAGACTTCTTTCCTAAAATTTCCCACCATTGCTACCATCCAATTGTGGTAGCAATATTGGAGTGCTAGAGTAGAAAAGGCAGCAGCAACCACTGGCATTTTGAACACCATGTTGTGCAGACCTACTCTGAGCGGGTGACAGTGGTTAAAATGCCTGTAGTCATTCTACACTAATATTATGTTGATTGCGACTACCAGTGGAGTTGTATTAGTGATAGCAATACTGGGAAATGTTAAGAAAAAATATTGTAGACAAAAACCTGGACAATAAATGGAGTCCATCAGCTCATTTCACACATGCAGCCAATTGCTACATACAGATTCAGGACATAATGACCATCCACTGGATTCAAATCAGCCACCTAGAGAAGAAAACTAGGATTGGGGGGGTTATTTTTTATTTTTTACCATTTCCTGTGTCATCAATCACTAGTTGGAAGCATTTGTAATAGTGATTGCTGTATGCAAGTATTCTGGTTAACTTAACTTTATCTTGTCAGTAGGCATAGACCCCTAATTTATCTATTGGTAAATGTGGAAGACTTTTTTTCCTATTGTTGCAGAAATAATATGAATTTCCTAATGGGCTCTTGGTGGCCTAACCTGGAAGACTTGTATGAAGCCAATGTCCCAGTTTATAGGTTTATTCAGAGACCTGGGGATTTGGTGTGGATAAATGCTGGCACTGTTCATTGGGTTCAGGCTATTGGCTGGTGCAACAACATTGCTTGGAATGTTGGCCCTCTTACAGGTATGGTGAAATAATATATATGGTGACATAGATAATTTGTTCATATTGTACCACATGCATCCCAACTCTCTTGGGCTTTTTGTATTAATTTATCATATTTTACTAGATAAAAATTGTATCTGTTTCAACACAAACTGTATAATGTTAAAACCTGAAATGTTTTCCTCTGAAGGAAGACTGAAAACATAAGCACCACAGTCCTTTCATGATTTATTTAGACTAAGCCTCACCACAATCGTGACTATAAACTTTTGTATAAAGAGAAAAAAGAGAAAGGAAATGATTAGATGAACTCACTCTACCTTGCACTTCACTTCCTTTCTTTCTCCTCTCCTCATCCTATTCATCCATCTAGGAAAGAGGTTGCGCAGGTGAGGAGGACTGACCATCCAGTTAGTTTTTTCAAGACCATTGAGCTCTCCTATTTTTAATAATAACAGGCAATTATAAACCAGTATAAAATCTTGAGTTTTTAAAAAGCTCCAGGAATGTTAGCTTTAAGTACAGTCTTTCAGTTTAAAACAAATAAAAACATTTGGCTAGATGTTTCAAACCCACAGCTACAAGAGAATTATGTAAAGTCATTAGGGTTCAAACTGGTATAAGCAGAAAAATAGAAAGATAATCTCAGAGAATGGGAGGAAACTCAGCAGACAAGAGGACCAGTACGTAGCTCAAAAAATAGCTTTTTTCTTAACTAGTAATGCACACGACAAACTTTATTTTGGTTTAGTGCTATAAGCAGTATCATTCCAAGATCACTTGAATTGACTGGCATTCCCTGAGCAGCAACACATGTGCAACAAGACATTCCTTATGTTGCTTAGCATAAATTTAACATGCCTAATCTATCACAACAAACCTCTCTCTATTGTGTAATCTGTCTAGAAATTGCGTATTGTAAATATATGACAGAATTGTAATATAGAATTGGATGGAACAAAGGCAGCTGCAGAAACTAGCAAATTAGGTTTTTAACCCTAAATATTTGAGAATTTAAATTTAAAAATCCCGTTTTTAAAGAAGTGGTCTCTGTTTACTTTTAAAATAAAACCGTTTTAAAAACCATTACTTTATTTAAAAACGCTTTTTCAAGTTGTTGTGGAATTGTGTATGCTCTCAACATTCTAAATATAAGGGACTATTGTGTAAAAATTTACTTTCAAAGCTGTAAAAATTGTAATGGCAACCACTGTAGCATACAGTATGTAGTTTTCTCCAATCTTACAAAATTCAGGTTTTGAGGATGACCAGGAGATCATCTTGTATCCTTTATTGGCTTATCTGAAAGTTTCTGTAACTTTTTCTTCTAGCCTGTCAATATAAATTGGCAGTGGAACGGTACGAGTGGAATAAACTACAGAGCGTCAAGTCAATAGTACCGATGATTCATCTTTCGTGGAACATGGCACGAAATATAAAGGTCTCAGATCCAAAGCTTTTTGAAATGATCAAGTAAGTGTATTTTAAATTTTTGTGTATCCATTTCGACAGTTGACTGTTCTTATTTTGAAAAAACGAGGGTGATCTTTTTTATTTACAGAATAAATAATATCTTTCTAGTGAAATCCATTATGTGTTTAGCATTACATTAAATGAATGCTGTTTTGATGTGGTGAATTAGGTATTCAGTGTAATTTTTAGGCCTAGATTTCCTGATATTTTTATCTTAACTGTGAGCTCCAGAGTTTTTTCAAAAATATTTTAGGTTTCAATCTTGCAACTTGTATGCAGACAGACCTCTGTTTACTCTGATGGGGCCCTGCACGAGCACAAGGGTCTGCCTATATATGACAACAAGTTGAAAGATTGAGCCTTCTGCTGGCAGTAAACTTCAGACTCAGGGTGAGCATGTTTAATTATTTTTAAAGTTAAACTAAATATTTTAATAGTAAATTTACTTGTTCGTTTCCAGTACTCACATTTAGCTGATTTATATCCTATCACCAAGAGAGGCGGGGAAAATATTTTTGACAAGCAAGGAGGCAGGGTTTGGAAAGCCTCTTCTCCCTCCCCCTCCCCCCTTTCATTTGAAGAGTCCTGCAGCTGATTAAATTAAGTCAATGAGATGGTAACATTCTGGGTTCAAAATTGAGCATTTTCAAAAGTGTGTTTCCCAGGTTCAAGTCATAGAATCATAGAATATCATAGAATATCAGGGTTGGAAGGGACCTCAGGAGGTCATCTAGTCCAACCCCCTGCTCAAAGCAGGACCAACACGAACTAAATTATCCCAGCCAGGGCTTTGTCAAGCCTGACCTTAAAAACTTCTAAGGAAGGTCATCTTTAACATATGTTTCATGCCATACAAAAATAAATCATCTGGCATCACTTCCGCCCTCTGAAATCCTGAGAAAGCAGATGAGTATTCCAGCATATTTTACTCCTGAGGGAATTCTGCGCCAAGAAAGTAAAAATTCTGCACATGGTATTTTAAAATTCTGCAAATTTTATTTGTCAATAAATAAATGCGGAGGCTCAAGCATGGCAGTGGGGAGCATAGGCCATTGGCTGCACCGAGCTGGGAGATCGCCATCGTCACCATCACCCAGGACAAAGACTCAGTGGTGAGGCTGCTCCAGACCCTGACACAGCACAAGGCCTAGGCCTGCCCCAGAAATACCCGGAGCCCTGTCCCTCCACGCCAAGTGTACCAGGTGTGGGCAGGCAGGCTCAGAATAGCAGAATCCAAGTAGGGAGGGCCTTAGTGTGGGGAGATCCAGGTGTGGGGTGAGAGGGTTCTGTGTGGGGTTATCTGGGTGCAGGTGGCTCAGTAGAGGGTCCGGGCGCAGGACAATGGGACTGCATAGGGGTCCAGTGAAGGTGACTGGGGCTCAGCAGGGGTGTTCTGGGTGTACGGGGGGAAGGAATCTGGTGCTGGGGGAGTGGGGCTTAGGTGAGGGTCCGGGTACAGCTGGTTGGGACTCATTAAGGTGGGGGTCTGGGTGCAGGAGCTCATTGGGGTGGTCCAAGCTTGGGGGTGGGGCTTCTCGGGGTGGGAGTTCAAGTGCAGGGGACTCGGGGGGGGGGGGTCTGGGAGGAGCCTCAACGGGGGGGTTGGCTGTAAAGGGGCTTCAGATGCAGTGGGTGAGGCTTGACAGGATGAGGGTTGAGGTGCGGGGGCCTCGGTGGGGGGTTCTGGGTGCTGGGGGTGAGGCTTGGCAGGGGTGTCTGGGTATGGGGCCATCCGGATGCACTGGGGTTGGGTGGACAGGGGAGCAGCTCCCCACACAGTCACCCCTCCCTCCATGACTGCGGAGTGATGGGGGCAGGAAGTAAGGGGAGGATGCGGAGCTTCCTGCAGCCAAAGGAGGTTTCCGGGGGTGGGTCTGCCCTGGCCGTTCCTTGCAGGGGAAGAGGAAGTCCCATCCTGCCCATCCCAGCTGGGACTAGTAGGTGACCCAGCACAGGATAAGAACCACTGGCAGGGATGTCCTCAGCATCGCGCCCTGTGGTGATTTACGTCTCCAGTGGCTGCTCCAGGCACCCAAAATGACACACCTGTGCTGCTCGGAAGGGGCACACGAGCGCTCTTGTGGCTTCCCTTTGCTTCCCCATCAGAAAGTCATTTTTCTGCAGTGAAGCAAAAAAAACTGCGGGGAACGTTAATTCTGTGCACGTGCAGTGGCACAGAATTGCCCCAGGAATAATATTCTGTGGGCCAACATATTCGTGAGCTTTTGGGTCACTCCAGGCAAGGTAGAGGAGAATGAATTTCAGAGTAAATGACTCATCACAAAGAATGCCCTGCAGTTCTCATCCTTTTAAGCTGAGGGGGCTTATAAATCACCTTGAAGATGACCTGTAAAAAACTGGGTTTAACCCTGCAAGAGAGAAAATTACAGCAGAGAGCATATTACACTCGCACCCCTCCCCTTTAAGAATGTATTTTAAAAAAAAAAAAAAAAAGTCAGGGTATTTTCCTGATTCTTTTTTACATTAGAAGTTTGTGTTCTGTCTAGGCTGGAACACACCCTGATGATTGGAGAACGAACGAAATGGTGACAGCACAAATGCCAAGATTGGAAGTTGAGGGGGAAGGGATTTTTAGTCAGACTGTTTAAGAGTCTGTGTTTTAGGGGGTTGTGAACATCTGTATAGCTTCAGTGACTAACTTTTTGGATAAAGATGCCTTTATTAAAAATTCAACCTCCTTACCCTTTCAGTTAAGATGCTAGAGCTCACAGTAAGCATCCTTGGGAAGTCCCAGAGATTCTCCAGCAAACCCAGGGAAGTCTAAACTATTGCTTTCTGTTTGACTAACAGCCGCTGGGAATCTAATTAGATGCCTAAACTGCAAATGTACAAATGAAGAACCCCCTTAATCAGATGGCAGATATAATCTTTTGCCATACTTTGCAGTTGTTTTCCCCAGTCTACCCAATATCTCTTCTGTCTTACCTGGATTAAGCCTCATCCAGTGAGCCATCACCCAGCCCACAATTTTTGCTAGACTCTGAAACAAGTGTTTGTTCATACTTATCAGGTTAGTTGAAATGGAGACAGAAAGATGTGGTCAGCATACAGAACATACTGCAGTCCATATCTCTCCTCTAGCCCTCATTTCGGCCCCATATATAGAGAGAATAGGGGTTCCAACTGGTACTCTCTGAAAACTCATTTGAGTGCCCTTGGGAGAGAAGAACCATTGTCCAAAACTATCCACTGGACCTGCTCAAGGGGAAAGGGATGGGGCCGCCTGAGAGTAGCTACGTCCACTCCTGCTAGCTTCTGTGTTCTATTACCAACACTTTATAGTCATTGGTTTCAAATATAGCTCATTGAATATCAGCATGAACACTTGATCTTTATTCATAATCGGAAGAGATTATTTATCAATGCAACAGATGCCAGCTCTGTGCCAAATGAAGATTTGTATCCAAATGGACACAGGTCAAGGAAATCCAAGGCATCTAGATAGTCTAAAACAGTCCCCTCTTTTGGGAGTTAAGTACCAAAATAGGTAGGAAACAGGGTAGAGGAAGAGTTTTTGCTGAAATAAAAAAGTGACTTGTGCTTCTCATTTGAAAAATAAGCAAAAATGTTCTTCAGTGACATAGAGGCACTGGCATACGTGACAATGAGCACTATTTAAAACTAAATGTGAATGCATATACCTGTAAATGTTTGCGACTATTGTGCAAGGGAAAGAATTAAAATGTACGCATTTGAAAGAAAGTTTGAGCATCTTAAGACATCACAATAAGTGTGCAACCCAGCATTGTCCTTTTACATAAAATAAAAGAAAAAGGACTAGAAGCTTATAAAAAAGCAGTGTTCAAAGATCTGAAGGTGGGGCTGAAATTGTTTGGGGAACCAAATAAAAATATTCCAAATAAGTTAAGATTGCTCTGAGAAAAGACACCCCCATCTCCCAAAAAACAAACAAAAAAATCCCCTGATGATAATAGCAGAACTGTCTAAAGGGAATAAGAAAGGCATTTACAAATATATTGGGGCAAAAGAAAAAGGAAGTAGTAGAGAATGGGGACACATTAATGAATGAGTAGGGAGACAGTAATTCTAAAATGATTGCAATACTCAACAGCTTTATAGGGGGAAAAGTCATTTTGGATGAAATAAAGAAAATGGGGTTTGTGTAACTAGAAAGCAGTGAAGGGATATTGATTATAAAAGCATGGGTAAAAGGATACTTAGGAAATAATGAATATACCCAAATCAGCAGATTCAGATGATACACATATTTACCCAGGATATTTACACCAGAGTAGACAAATTACTGAGGGATATATTTATAGAGAACAGCCCCGCATCAAGGGGGGATGGACAAGATGAAAACCAGGTTTTGAAAACTTCATCAAATATATAAAAGTTCAGATGCAGACCTCGCTACCATTTCTCACAGAAGAAATCAGGCTGACATCCCCCTCACCCTACGTCTGTACTAGACCATAAGGTCTACCCTTTTTTACTACAAACCTATCCCATACCCTAATAAAGTATACTACTTAGAGCAGTGTTTCCCAAATTTTTGAAAGCTGAGCCTGCCTTCAGGAAAGTGAAATTAGTCGTGCATCCCTTCAGCCCCACTGTGTGTTGTTAATTTGTACATCTTTCAACTGCCCCCTCCCCTTAACAAGTCCTTCAACATTACACACGTTAGGAAACACTGATGTAGATTTTCATAATGATACTTACTCTTCTTTCTTATATGCTTTGATTAGCAATGAAATACTTTAAAATGTCAATATTGTTAACTATCATCATTGGCATCACAGTTTTCAGGCTCTCTAAAAGCTCAGGCAGATATCACTGCAACATCTGCTCGTTTTGAATGCTTTCTTCACAACTGTAACAGCTAGAAAACTTTTTGGCAATGAAAGCTGAGACTCTGAAGAACAATTGCGGGAAGGGCTTTTAGGCCTGCCCAAAGAACCCATCTAAATATTCGTATGGGAGCACAAAATATTGACAGTTGTTTTTTTTTATTTCTTTTTAATTCAAGGCATACTTCTTAAGCAAGTAGCATATCAGACTTTTTTCCTGAATTATTAAACTAATAAATTACTTTATTGTGCTCTTTCAGTTACAAAAACAGGGTAGCCAGCAAATAGAATAGACAGAAAATTAAAAGGTGTCTTTCCAGTCCTCAGATGTCTGATGCTGGACTAATCCCACCTGCTGCCTTCCTATCATTACCCCAAACTGATAAAAACTTAATTGGCTAATCTCAAAGGTGTGATTGCAATGGCATGTTGGAGAGAGCTGGGCTGATTAGGGATTGCATGTACCAACAGCCTTCATAGATGTAATGTATTTGATTTTCTGCAGCCAGCAAATTATGGACCCTGCCCCATATGACCCAGAAGTCTGCATTATTCTTAATGGCAATTCAGTGCAAGAACTAAATAAATTAAATAAACTCATATGCTTGTAGCATAATTATATAATATGATGGCTCTTAATGAGCAATTGTATAACTGAAATTTCATATGCATTCTCTCAAAGCTACTCAGTTTAGATTTAAATATTGGTAAATGCCGTCTGATGGGCTAAATGACAGTTGGCTCATATTTTGGGTGACCAGACATACTGTTTTTAAAGGGACACTCCCATATTTAAGCCCTCCTGCAGGTGTCCCAACTTTTTTTTTTTTTAAATGGGCATGTTATCCTGTATTTTCTGACTCCTCCCCCCCCCCCCATCAGTACTGGTAGATCCTGCTGCTGGCCGGATCCCTGCTTGCCAGCAGCCCACCCACCAGTGGTTAGTGGAGGGTCCAGTGGCCGATGATGGGGGTGGGTGTGCAAGGCTGGTGACGGGGCCAAGTTGCAACACGTGGGGTCCCCTGCTCCCCATTGTGGTCCGAGCACTCAGCTTCCCGACAGCTTTCTTCCCCCACTGCCTCAGGCTGGACTGGGGCCCCAGGAAAGCCCAAGATACTCCAGGAGCTGAGCCCTGCATGTGCCAAAGCCTCGCACGGTGCTATCATGGGGAAGCCTCTCCACCCCTTAGCTAAGCTCTGGAGTGGTGTGGGGGAAGCCATTTCAAGCCTGTTCATGCCCCAACCCTGCAGGCTCCACAGCACCCCCCAGGCAGGGGTTTAGCACCCTCTTCAACCCTCACCCCCGCACCCTGGGTCCTGCCCCCAGGGAGCTCAGGGCTGCTTTGTCCCGAGGCCCCCTCCCCTGCTGAGCCACCTCTCTGGTCAGGTTCCCTGGGCCCTGGTGCACAATGCATCGTCAGGGCTTAACCCCTTCCTGCCCGTGTTGTAGCCGGGGGACAGGAGGCGGCTGGGTTATGTCCATGGCCAGCAGCAGCCTGGAGGTGTCTGCCTTTCGACTGTGCAGGCAGGAAGGGACAAGCTGCATCCAGCCGCAAGGGTTGGGGGAGTAGAAGAGATGAGCTCTGCAAAGACATGGGCCAGATCATCACTCCCTCCCACTCCTCTCCTGTGGCTAGAAGCCGCTCCCTTCCCTTCCTCCCGCACAGTGCCAAAAGGATGCTGCTGGCCACATTCTGATGTGAACCCTGGCAGAAATCTGGTGGGGGAGCATGTGACCCTGTGTGCCCCCACTCCCCAATATGTTGCCTCGGGAAGACACGGCGTTCTTCCTGGCAGTCCAGCCAGGCATGGAGGGCAGAGAGTGCCAGGAGGGAGTGGAGGGCTGGCCGGACCCACACACACACACACACACCCACCCACCCCGTGAGCGAGGTATATGGGAGAGAGTGTGTGTGTGTGTGTGACCTCTTCCCGTCTGAACCATAAAGACTTAAAGATAAGAAGATAAATAAAAAGAATCCAACTACGTAGTATTTCTTTTTAACAGGGGCTCAGTCAACTTGATGTTAATTTGAATGTTTATACTGCATAGTTCTGATTGATTGACATTGAACTCACTTGAATACGAATAATTTTATCAGGTGTCCTTTATTCAGCGTAGGGGAATATGGTCACCCTACTCATATTTTATTAGTAAGGACAAGTGCTGTGCATTTCTTACCTTTCTTACAGAGATGTATCTATTTTTAAAATGTTTCATAAAATTTTTTTTTGGTTTTGATATAAATTAATTCCCTGATTTCCTGCAGCAAAACTTTTTCAGGTGGTTAGCTCTTGTCTTCTCTGACTTAATCATTCCTCCTTTTGTTTGACATAATCTCAGACCTTTTCTTTTCCATTGGATAAAGTGATTTAAGTCACTTGATACTAAAAAAAAAAATAAAAAAAAATGTGGTTTAAACTTTGTAACACTAATTTAATTTGAATGTGCTATAGCAACTTTAGATTAAAATTTATAAAGTGCCACTACATTCAGGGTATCTTATTTGAATTTTACTAAGTTTCTATAGTCAAAAACCAAAATATTGAAAATTAAGGACATGATCCTACAAATACTTAAGATAGGTACACATAGTATAAGATTTACTTACGTGAATAACCCCTTTCATTGACTTCAGTGGGGGATTACTTGTGCTTGAAATTAAGCATGTGTGTAAGTGTCATACATGAGGGGCTAAAACTGTATTTGTATTAAACATTTCTTATAGTGGCATAAAATCTGTCACTTCAAAAAAAGAATTCTCCGTGTTAGCAATGAAAAGTTATTTAGACTTCAAATACATTATCAAAGTTATTGAGAACTTTTATATTCACAGGCCAAAAAATGTTTCGTTTTTTTAATAGCCTGCATTTCAGCGTTTTCAACTTTTGAAAGTTCAGTATGTCAGAAGGTGGAGTCAGTTGCTAATGTAGAATGGGCTTATTTGCAAGTTTGAGTTTGTGTTGCTCTTGCAATACAATACTAACAAGTCCCTGGATTTAGGTGTTGCAGGGTGGGGGACGAACATAAAGTCTCAATGTAGTATCTAAAATTTTGCTAACATAAAGAAACTAGTATAAAACATACATTAGCAATTTAAGACTATACAGTGAAAAAAAAGTAAGGAACTAGCACTGTGTTTGAACAATGTTTTGGGGGGCGGGAAGGGGAAATAAAATTTTTTTCCACTGAGTTTTCCATCTAGCATTTTTTCTTCCCCTTATGTTTTCCAGTGTGTCTGTAATGTATGTAGCGACCCTTTGGAGAGGAAAATCAGAGTATTGCTCAAATGCAAAGGATAGTTAAGAACTGAAAATTATTGTAAATGACACACACATTTGAAATTAAAAAAACTCAGGTGATCCATTTTGGCCCGCTTATGAGAACACACTTGTAGTTCACATAATATTGGAAAGTAAAATGATATATTGCTTGACAGGATGAGCTAAAATTCAAATCTGTTTTTTGTCATTTACATAAAAATATTGCAAACAATTGTAAATAGTCATTTGGGAGCACACTAAGCTTTTCTTCCTTAATGCAGTAAGCAAACCAATATCAAAGTTTTCTTCCATTTTTAGATAATATTTTTCTAGAGAAATCTACAGAAAATATTTCCTGAAACTAGTCTGGGTATTTTTTTCTCCTAATCTATAATAATTTCTACCAAAATTCGAGTTTCTGGACTTTAGGTCACTGGAAGACAGTTGTGTTGAGGAAATGATTTCTTTTTAGGAGGGTGTTAGTGTAAAATGATACCTTGGGTCGGCAACATAATGCTTTGAGTTTCATATATGAAATGTAAGCTGTTTGTTTTATCCCAGTAAGTCAACCAAACTTCTTATTGATAATGTTAGATTAAAACAGTTGTATAACTACAGTACACTAAAAAGCACAGTATTTCACTGTTTAAGGAAGTTTCATTTGCTCCAATTAAAATGAAATATACTGACTGTTGTGGTGGGGGTTAATGTTGAATAAATCAACAGATAAAGTTTAGTTTTGAACTAAATGTAGGGGAAATGTTTGTGTATAATTATTTACTTTTGATTTCTGTGATAGGTATTGCCTGTTGAGAACTCTCAAGCAGTGTCAGACATTGAGGGAAGCTCTAATTGCTGCAGGAAAAGAGATTGTCTGGCATGGACGAACAAAGGAAGAGCCTGCCCATTACTGTAGCATTTGTGAGGTCAGTAGAAGTAAAGAACTTTGCAATTTTAAATTGATCTATTTTTGGGATGTCTTCCATTATTATTGCTGCTGTTGTTAATTTTGTATTTCTTTATTTGCATTACAGTAGCACCCACTATCTGCTGGCTGCTGTAAATAGATATATGTAAGAAGACACAGTTGCCATCTCCTAAGACCTTACAATCTAATCTTTTAGATATGGGCTGTATTTTGCTAAACTCTCTTTTTCAATGGACATGTTACTCATGCAATATTTTTCCATTATCTGGGATTCTTAAAAAAAGGCTCATCCCATCTGTATTGAATGTGATCCGCTGAGCTTCATTTTTAGAATTTTATTTTATTGTATTTCACTGGTCAGAAATAGCCCCAAAGAGAGAGAGAACTTTGGTGTGCACTCTTCATAGAACATCCCTGTCTTGCTAGGTGTTTTGATTCTCCCTAGTATTTAATAATATGTTTTTGCAGAACAGAATAGCAATTTTGCTAAAGACCAAATGAAAAGCATCATTTTAGCACTTCTTGTCCCAAGCTGAAAAGCCAAAAAAGGGGGGGCACTGAAAATTAGTGGGCACTTGAAAATGTTGGCCTTAATTTCTCTTTTTACCCATCTGCAAAATGGGTATAATGCTTACAGTATGTACCTTACAAGTATAACTCTCAGATTATGAAACTCGCTTGGTAATATTCGCCTGCGTTTTCTTTAGTGCCTTCATTCAAACATCTTAATCTAGTAGTAGAAGTAGACATGAGTTGGAAGAGTTCCTACCTCTGTGACTGAACCCCAGAAGTGTGAATTTTTCTTGTGCTACCTTGTCTTTTTTCTATGTGCACGTGCACACAGTCAGAATATAAATCCCAAACCAGCCAAGCCTTATTTTCTGTAGCTTTCCAAAAAACAGATGTCAACTCTGATTTGTTTCCTGTTACACAGGTGGAAGTCTTTAATCTGCTTTTTGTCACCAGTGAGAGCAATTCTCGAAAGACCTATGTTGTACATTGCCAAGACTGTGCGCGAAAGATAAGCGGGAATCTGGAAAATTTTGTGGTGCTAGAACAGTACAAAATGGAGGACATGATGCAAGCCTATGACCAATTTACATTAGTAAGTTATATTCAGTGGGTGAAAAACTATCTTTGTAAAGCTGTTGTATGTTGTGTTGGTACCTATTTGTATATGAATACCTTGGATTTTCTGGTTCAAATGGATTTCTGGAATTATATTTTCCGTTTTTACAGAAAAAAATATTGAAGGGACAGAAATGCATGGAAAAGTACAATAATTTACTACAGAGTGTATAAATGAGTTTCCGGAGAAAAACAGTTGTTAAAATTTACAAGGATGAGGCTTAAAAGTCTAATATAGAGGCTACCTGAAGATCATGTCTGGATCATATAGAGACTAGGCCATTCATAACTTGGGGGCGGGGGGGGGGCAGTTTGCCCTGGGACCCCCATTTGAGAGGGCCTCCAAAATCACCACAGGGCAACTGTGCCAAATTTGAGTGACAGGCATTGCGACCTGGCATATGGGGTCTCAGCGCCATTCAGGTTTGGCTCAGCCATCCCTTCATCATCATGGAGGAGCAACTGGGCCAAATTTGAGTGAAAGGCATTGTGACATGGCACACAGGGTCGCAGTGCCACTGAAGTGTGGTGCCTGCCATTGATTATTGTTGGAGGTGACTTGCCCATCCCAACTGGGCCTGTATCCAGACACCACTAGCATCATTGCATTGGGCCTGAGGCAACCTGCCAGGCTGAGAGTCTGGAGGTAGGAGTGAGTTGAGGGTTCTGGGATACTGCTCCCACTGGCAGCCGGAATAGAGCTCTGGGAGAGGTGGAGCGAGTAGTGGCTCACTGGCTGCATGCAGGTTGGAGTCCCACTGTTATCTCCACAGGGAGGCAGTGACCCCACAGGCCTGGGCCTTTTCTTAAACCCACCCCATCCCATTGTGTTAAACTTTTCATTTCCATGGTAATTTTTTTGGAACGGTGGAGGCCTCAGTTTAAAACTTTGCCCTGCGCCCCCAGAAACCTCTGTGTGCCCCTGGATTGTGAGAAGAAGAATAAAAATAGTGAAGCTGAGAGAATAGCACCATGTTTAAGAGAAACTCTGACGTCATTTCTAATAGGAAATAAAGAACCTGGCTTTCTCTCCGCTTGGCAAGAGAATTCTCTCAAACAGTTCTGTTTGGGGCCTCCTTTCCATCTGAGTTATAAAGCAAAAACCCTGGTGTCCATTACCTTTGCCCATTTGTAGGCTTGTTCTGTATGGTGTAGCCTGCTGGTTTAAACTGTGCTAATGCATGATTGTCCATTCATTCCATATGGTTTTCAGTGTTGCAGGCAAGGTCAGATGTCTTGTTCATAATCAGAGTGAAGAGTGGTGCTGAATTGATTCCTGATGCACCTTGCATTCACAGGAAAGTAGACAGTAGTTGGATAGAGCGTTCTGAGATGTTGTATTGTAATTGAATATGGCAGTCCAGAAATGACTATGCCTTTTGATTAATTTCTAGCTGCAATTCAGTGTTTGTTTGGATAAATGTTTTTTCTCTTTACTAGACTTATGAGATAAGTTGTAAGCTTTTAGCTAAGGTATCATGATTTAAATATCCAGGGCATTCTCAGTACGGGACCCTCTACTCTGGAATTTACTTCCTCCGTTCGTTTAACAGAGCTCAAAATTGTTGGCTTTCAGTTCACATGTAAAAGACCCAAAATCATTGTTTGTGAAGCACTAAGATACTGAAGTGATTGTTACAGATAAGTCTATAAATATCTGTTCTCCGAGACTTCTTCTGAGATGAGCCAGAAGGCTTGTATGGGGAAGAGTTCTGTTGTCTAATTTTTAGCATGTTTATCTAGATAGTTGTTGTGATGGATGATTTAAAATAATTGTACCTGTGCCTAGAGAGTATTAATGTAAAATATTAATAAAATGAAATGCAAATTGTACTTGAATATGCAAAAAAAAAAAATCACAAATGTGATCTTAAAAAAAATCCTGAAATATAAAACCAATGATGTTAATATGTCCCTTAAACTTTATACGTATTGTTTACATGGATCTTTATTGAATAACTGCATTTTGCCCATTGTAGAAAAAGTAATTTATTTTTTCTTTCCAGGCTCCTCCATTGCCATCCTCCTCATCTTGACATTTTTCCATGGACATTAAATGAAAACTTTTCTGATATTCAGGAAGTGACCCAGTTCTGCACCACTGATTTTTTTTGTAGCTATCCTGTAAGGCTGCTGGCTTGAAAGCTGTGTCTATGCAACCTTCCAAGTGCGGAGTGTCAACCAACTGGACAGGAGAGAGCACTGCCTCCTATTCCAGAACTCAAAATAAATAAAGCTCATCCAGCTGTACTTCAAAAAAAAATAATAATAATTCCATGTTTTGTATATATCTGACAAAACTGGCAACATTATACAGACTACTGACTTGAAGACCACCTCTTTTGTATTTCTCTGTTTCTGGGCTGATGAATTAGTTTCATCCATTTTTCCCCTTCAGAATTTCCCTTGGAAAAAGTACTAGCTTAGCTGGTCATTTCTTTGTAAGGTAGTTAGAAATTTTAAGTCTTTCTTTGGGCAACATTTTTTTTTAATGTGAAAAGTTAGGTGATATAAATTTTTTACGGCTTTTATGTTTTTCTGTCTTGTTTTGAAACCATGATGGTTACACTTTTGGTTCCTAAAATAAAATTTAAAAAAATTAACAGCCAAGTCACAAAGATAAATGGGTTGCACATAGACTAAGGAATAAACTTCAGATTTGTGATTTTTGTTTCTAATCTTGATGTAAATTTACACTATTTATAAATACATATTTATTGCTTGAAAATATTTGTGAATGGAATGCTGTTATTTTTTCCAGATTACCTGCCATTGAAATTTTAAGGAGTGCTGTAATTTCAAACACTACTCCTATTACATTTTCTATATGTAAATAAAACTGCTTAGCATTGTACAGAAACTTTTATTAAAATTGTTTAATGTTTAAAGTTTTTCTATTGTTTGAGTTTTAAAAAAGATTTTATGTACAGTGCCTAGGTTTTGTTCATTTTTGGACTCTGATTATATATATTTTATATATACTCGTGTGTGTGTGTATATATAATATATATAGAATCTGAATATAAATATATGGATAAAAATTTAGAGCCTAAATTTCTCTCATTTTAAGTTTTACAAATATGGTAGATTTGAGATGTCTACTGTAAAGTATTGCTTACAAAAGTATGATTTTTTTAAAGAAATATATGGTATGTATCCTGAAGACATAAAAAAACCCTTAAGACTGGTTTATTGTTAAATTGCACTGTTTGCAATAAGAGGCTAATAAATAGTTGCTGCCAAAATGTAGCATTAGAAAACAAGTAGTGGCTAACCTTAAAGGTCACAGAGAAGTAATGGGTTTGATAGGAAGTTTAGAATAATTTTAGAGGTTACATGAGAATGTTAACTGTGGGCTTTGGTGGATATGGTATATAGAATTCAACCAAATTGAAATTTGTATCTTCCAATAGTCTCTGTTAACAAACTAAAATAAGACTTTGTCGTCTTGGTGTCAGTTTTGACCCAAAAAGGACATTGTTTTGTGGTGGTCTTTTGTATTTTCACAAATTTTGTAATAGAAAATCACTGGTAAATTTTTGAAGCACTAGGTTTATTTAGGGTAACTTTATAATATATGACTGTAACACTGTTTGCAGTTTGAATTAATGATGGCATTTATTTTAAGTTGCTCATAATCTTTCTCAGCAGTTCCTTAACGCATTAAAACTAAATTTCAACATTTATAGTTTTCTTAGTGGATTAGAGTTGACTGATGCATAGAATTCTGCATCAAATAACAGAATTTCTCACTGTTTCTAGCGCGTAACCCAGCTGATTGCATTGTTACCTTTCCTGTACTCAGTGTGAGATGTTAGACACAAAGCATGCAGATATATTAATTAGCTAATAATTTGGTAAATATTGAACAGTGACTAAGCAATTGCCTCTTGTTTTTGTAGTTTAAAAAGAAAATAGCCTCCTTTAATCAAGTATCAGTAGAGCTTGGTTAAGTCCTGTTGCTGCAGTTTAACTAGTTATAAATAATTTTCACACCACTTTTTAGCTGTTGTTAGACAATAGGGATAGAGATTAAAATGAAGTATAAACTCTCATCCTCCTGCCAGCAAAATTATAAACTAGCTGTTAGGAAGCAAATATTTGCAATTCTTTAACGCTAAGTCAGGGCTTTTGATAACCAATTCTGCAAATAACTTTTTTAATTATGTATTTTATGCAGACATATTGTAATCTTGAAAAACCATGCTGCAGCTTAAAAGTCACTCCTTTGTGGTAGCTTTAAACCAGAGTCAAAGCAAGAAAACTTACCTCAACTAATGGTAAACAAAAGATGCTCTTATTTCTTAGTGCTAGCAAAGAACATTGCCTATTAGGGAAAGAACTGTTGTGGTGTATTAACCAAAAGGGCTCTGCAGCTTTTTTTGTTTTTCCTCTCTCTTGGAAAGGAGAGGATATCACATACTTTCAATAAAGGAATTTTTATTACAGCAATGATGCTGCAGGCGATCAGCAGAGAGAATACTGTGACAGTCTGACTGAAGGCTTTATTGTGGTTTTAAATTGCCATGGAGCTTTAACATTTTACAGTTACAATGTTTATCTTAATTACAGTATTCTGCTGAAATGTGGACAGTTTTTAGATCTATAAGCTGCTGTAATTTAGAATGCTTTGTGTTTCATTTTTATTAAAAAAGCACAAGTTCATATATATATATTATCAGTTGTAGTTATTAGAGATATAACTTTGTGCTGCTTAAAATGTGAGTTACCTGGTGTATGAGAGAGACCGTTATAACCATCACAGAATACCTATGAGCTCTCAACTCATGAAGATAAATGGCTTCTGAGCAGGACTAAAGGGACCAAAAGCAGCCTAATGTCCACAAATCTGTATCCCTTTTCAATCTAACAGTGGCCTTTTGAACTCAACATATGAACCACAGTTCAAGTGAATTCGATTGGCTCACTTACTTATGGCTACAGGTCAGTTTTGATGGCAAAATCAAATGTGTACGAGAATTAATAGGCAGTTCTCCTTCATAAAAATGGCCCACAGATGTAAAACTAATTTTTTTTAAACAAAACTAGCAGTGCTCCAGGCCATGAGTTTTGATGCAGGAGTTCTGCCAAGCCCCAGAGCATTTATAAAAGTAATACACTTCTTTTCAGAAATGTCTGAGTACAACCTATACATGACTAATAGATAGGGAAGGAGGAGGTATAGTAAAAGCATTTATAAAACCAATGTGATACACATTGATAGTTAACAGAGTAGTGGCAAAATATGCTGGCTAAAGAGAATTAAATGAGAAACTGCAGTCAATATACGATACAGACCCCAGGATTTGAGGAGAGCAAAATAAGTTCTTGCTCCTGGACCAACTTTGAAGGAGCTTGAAAATCAAAGGCTGTTGCACATTTGAGGAGGAAGAATGGTCTTGTGCTTAAGGTATTGGACTGGGGTGCAGGAAATTTGGTTTCAGTTCTAGCTCTATCATAAACTTCCTATGTTTATCTTCAGGAGGTCACTCAATCTCTCCCTGCTTCAGTCTACGTATGTAAAAAATAGGGGTAATACTTCCTACCTCACAGGTGTGGGGGGAGCTAAATTCAGAAGTGTTTGTGAAGTGCTCAGATGCTGCAGTGTTGTGAGCCATATGAGTAGACAGTACTGTCCAGACATATGTTTGGTAACAAATACAGAAAAATGACCAATCAAAAATTTTACATAGGACAATTTCATGAGCCAGAAAACAAAGCATCCTGGATCTACTTTTTACTAATAACGAGACATATTTTGAAAAGGTAACTAACCTTTTGCCTTATTGCGATGAGTGTGAATTCAGCATAATAAGCAATGGGTTCTTGAAATAAAGGTATTGGATTTCAACAAAGCAAACTTCAGGGGTATAATAAACGTACTTGCATGGTGCCATGAGAGCAAGTATTAAAATCCATGAGTTGGGGGTGGAGGATAATTCTAAGAGGGCATATTTGAGATGCAAATAGACTACATTTTGGCTGGAAAATTAAAAGATGAACGAATAGGAAGTAGTCAGTGACTTTGAGAAATTGTTCAAAGACAAGTGCATGACTCAGAAAAGGGAGGGAACTGGAAAAGAAAAAAATACAAGCTTACAGGAAAAAGTATAGGCAGCCAAAAAAGCAGAGTAAGTTGAATTAACCCAAAGAAGTGCGAGTGCTTGCTCATGTCGATTCCATTCTAGGTGTGGGCATGCCCACATGCACAGTCGTCAGAGATTTTTGCCTTAGCTGTATCCATAGGGATGGCTGTGGCGCCCCCTTGAGTGCCGCGCTCATGTGCTGGTATATTAGGCACCGCCAGCCCTACACCCTCTCAGTTCCTTCTTACCACCTGTGACAGTTGATCAGAGCGCCTCATCTTGCATTGCAAGAGCATTAGGGGTTCTTTACAACCCATTGTCTGTCTTCTTTGTATATTGTTCATAGGTACTTTAGTTAACCATTAAGTTAAGTATTAGGTTAGTTTAGTAGTTAAAGTCCCAGCTGGGACTCCTCTGCCCAGGAGCAGAGCATGCGCCATTCCCCCGACTTCAAACCATACTCTTCATTCAACAGGCCAATGCCTGTTAGTGATCCCCATGACAACGGTTTGAAGTGCTTGGGGGAGTCCCATAGAAAGGACAAGTGGCAGAATCTCCTGACAGCTTGGCTGCTGCATGGTTAAATGCAGAGGAGCAGGCATGCTCGGCTGGTGCCCAGTGGGTTCTGTTGGGCAGCAGAAAGCCCTCCACCAGAGCAATCTACCTGGCCAAATAGAAGTAGTTAACTTGTTGGATCTCGAATAAAGGCATTTGGCCTGAGCAGGCCTCACTGCAGTTAATCATGGACTACCTTCTGCATCTTAAGCTCCAAGACATGTCCATTTTATCTAATATGGTCCACTTGGCTGCTATCTCGGCCTTCCATCCGCCGCTTGAGGGTAGGTCAGTTTTCACCCAGGATGTGACTGCCAGGTTCTTCAGGGGCCTCAAGCACCTCTTTCTGCCTGTCAGAGACCCTGTCCCTCTGGGGGACCTGAATCTTTTGTTGTCACGGCTCACGGGACCCCCCACGAGCCTCTGACTTCCTGCTCTCTCCTCCTTTCCTGGAAGGTTGCATTCTTTGTTGCAATAACATCTTCCCACAGGGTCTCTGAGATGAGGGGGCTTACCTTGGAACCACCCTACGTGGTCTTTTACAAAGACAAAGTCTACCTGTGGGCACACCGGCTTTCCAGCCCAATGTGATCTCTCGGTTTCATATAGGCCAGGACATTTACTTACCTGTCTTTTTCCCAAAGCCGCGTAATTCAGAGGAGGAGCATAGATTGCATTCCCTAGATGTCAGGACGGCACGAGACTTCTACATTGAAAGGACCAAGCCATTCTGCAAATTGACACAATTCTTCATCAGGGTGGCTGACAGGATAAAAGGTCATCCAGTGTCTGCTCAAAGAATTTCTTCTTGGATCACTGCCTGCATTCACTGCTGCTGCAATCAGTCAAAGGTTCCCCCTCCAGCGATCGTAACTGCCCATTCAACCAGGGTGTAAGCCTCTTCTGCAGTTTTCCTAGCCCAAGTGCCTATTCAGAAGATCTGTAGGGCAGCCACCTGGTCTTCCATCCACACGTTCACATCACCTTACCCAGCAGGCCTGGGATGATGCTGGCTTCTGAAGAGCAGTGCTGCAAGCCTCAAGACCATGAATTCTGAGCCCACCTCTGAGGATACTGCTTGTGAGTCACCTAGAATGGAACTGACATGAGCACGCACTCGAAGAAGAAAAAACAGTTACCTACCTTTTTGTAACTGTTGTTCTTCGAGATGTGTTGCTCATGTCCATTCCATTTCCTGCCCTCCTGCCCCTCTGAGTTGCCAGCAAAAAGGAACTAGGAGCGCATAGGGCCTGCTGCGCCTAATATACCACCACATGAGCGCAGCACTCAAGGGGGCGCCACAGCCATCCCTACGGACACCGCTAAGGCAAAAATCTCCAGTGACTGTGCACATGGGCACGCGCGCACCTAGAATGGACTAGACATGAGCAACTCATCTAGAAGAACAACAGTTACGAAAAGGTAGGTAACCTATTTTTGGTTTTTTACAAGTACATTGAGGCAATTAAGTAAGAATACTAAAAAGAAGGTAAATAAATTAAGCAGGTGTAGATAATTTTCATCCCATGGTCCTCAAGTAAGTAGATAATGAATGTATGAAACCATTAATTATTTCTGAAAAATCAAAATGTGGATGGTACCAACAAAGGCAATTAGTACCAGTTTTTTAACAGAGAAAAAAACATGCTTCTGGCAATTGCCATAAATGGAGCCCTGCACAGATACAAAAATTTGGCTCTTCATCCAATCCACATCCGTGGTAATTAAATTGTATCCAACCCACGATCCACAGTCCACCTTTTATATGGATCCATACCAGCATCCTCTAGAGCAGCGGTTCTCAACATTGGACCGCTGGGGGCCTGGGAGCTGGTTTCAGGAAGTCCACAGCCCCGTGGGGCAGAACACTAGTGCCCCAAACCCTCTGAGGAGCTAAAGCTTGGATCCCAGTGCCTGCCGTGGGGCTAAAGCCCTGAGCCCTGGTGCCTCCCATGGGGCTGAAGCCCAGAGTACCATGGTGGGGTGGGGAGTGCTGGGGCTCCAGGCTTCAGCCCTGCAGCGGCTCCAGAATCCAGGCTTCAGCTCCGCAGGCGGACCCCCACCCTCTAAATATCCGTGGCTCTAGAGCTTTGCATGGATTAAAGAAAATGTGGATTCTCATCTGATCCACAAAGATGGGAAACAAAGAACTGAATCCACAGATATAAAGCGGATATCCATGGATTTGCAGGGCTCTAACCACTAGGTAAGTGCAATTTCAGTCCTTAATATCAGTTGTTTTTTTTTTTGGGGGGGGGGGGTTGTTTTTGTTTTTTAATTAAGTGTAAAAATCTATTAACATAGCTCTTAATGGAACCTTTACAGTTATAACAGTATGATTTTGTAAAGAATATATCATATAAGACCATCTATTTTTTTAATAGAACTAAGTGATCGGGACACAAAGGGGATTGTGTAAGTGTAATATTTCTGTACTTTAATAGATTATTTGATACTATGCTGGAATGACTTAGCTGGAAGCTCGTCATTTTGCTGATGATATACAGGTTCTCTGTTCTTGGGTGCCCCATCCACTGGCTCCCTCCTGACCACCCATTTGCTGCCTGCAACTCCACTGGCACTTCCAATGGCTGTCAGTATAGTGTCTGACTACGAAGGGGCTGAATCGAGGAAGCTCAGATTTTTCTTCAACTAGTGTCCCTATGGTTGCTTCACTGTAGGTGTGTCTGGTCTGGTCGGAGAGATTCAGTAGCAGTGTCCACTGGGCCCGCACGTGTGCTGTCTCTCCCCATGCTGCGCCACGAGGCTGGCCAGTGTGCACAGGATAACCATCCTCAGTTCCTTCTCAATTGCTTCTGACTAGTGAAGGAGCTTTAGCGGTCTGTTTACAGATCATTAACTCTTTTACAATTGCTCATTTTTAGCTTCCTATGAAGCCTCTTTGTTTCTTTTCCTAGATCTACTGTTTATTTGGCCATTGCCTAAAAAAAAAAAAGAAAAAGGACTTTGTTCTTTTGTAAACCTTCAGTAGTGTGGTACCCCTCTGGATAAGGGTACGCCTGGCTCTCTGGGCTTCAAGAAGTGCCGCACTTGCAGTGAGGTGATCCCAGTCAAGGACCAGCACATCCTCTGCCTCGGCAAGGGCCACATCCAACAAAAGTATTCCCTCTGCTAGCAGCTCTGGCCAAGATCAGACAAGGACAGGGAGCTTCGCTGAAAAATTATCTTTATGGAGGCAGATCTCTGACCCCAGCCTTCCATCAGGCATGTGTCTTCCGTTCAACCTTCGACTTCAAAGGATGGTAGGTTGAAGAAATGGATTGGGGACTCCTCTCACAAATCAAAAAAGAGAAAGGGAAGTCCCCTCAGCAAGCCTAAGGATAGCTGAAAGTGATTGCCATCTTGCTTGGTATCCTCTGCACCGAGACCACAGTCTGGCACCCATGCTTCATGGTGACAGTCGGTATCCAGTACCGCTGGGAGCCCACAGACCCTTTGGGCATGGGCGCCATATCTTTGGTACTGAGACAGAGGGCAAACGTCCAAGGAAGTTGCTCCCAGTATGCTAGTTGATGTCAATACTGCCAGCGACAATAGCCCGCTCAGCATCGGAGAGACCAGTACAACCACGGTCTCCATCTCCCCCTGGCACTGACACAGGGACGATTGGTACCAGCAGAATTCCACCAGGCTGGTAACCCGGGCATGATGGAGGCACCCAACTCTCCACCCCTTAGTACCAATCTCATGGTGTATCCCCACAATAATGCCATGCTCTTCCATTGTCGAGTGAGGGGTTGGATAGTGAGCCTGAGGAGGGTTCACAGTACTCTTCCCAAGCTCCATATAGGACCCACTCTCAACAGGGTCTGGGAATGTACCCACAGATGGCCCCACCACCATCTTGGTACGGCCACCCATGGACACCTCTGCCATGTCCTGCACTACCACAATGGCCATACTAGGGCCCTTGGGTGGCACACCAAAAGCCTGTCTCACAAGCTTCAAGCATTGCCCGACAACCATGCAGGCACGCTCTTTCACAGCATCTAGGGCCTCAGAGCCTCAGGAAATGGAGGAGCAAGAAGATGACACAGAGGAGGAGGTAATGCCTGAAGCCATATCCTCTTCCCTGGAAAAAGTGGTCATGCCTTCACCACCATCCATGGCAGACGACTTCTGTCTATTCCAGGAGCTGGCAAAAAGAGTAGCAGATGCCCTCTGCGTATCACTAGAGGAGGTCAGAGAGGCACTCCACCAGCTCATTGATATCTTCCACTCTTCATCTTCCTCGAAGCTCACCCTCTCAATCAACAAAGCCGTCTAAAATGGTGTGGCAAACCCTGGCATTGGTAGCCCTGATGTGCAAGTATGCAAACAAGAAATGTTATATCCCCACAAAGGAATCAGATTTCCTTTTCTTCTACCCGTCACCCAGTTCCATCAAGGTGGATGCTGTAAACTCTTGTGACCAACGACGTCATTCCAGGACAGCACCCTACAACAGGGACTAGAATAACCTTCATCTCTTTGGCAGGAAGGCGTATTCCTTGGCCACTTTGTAATTTCTTATTGCTAATTACCAGGCGCTCATGGAAAAATACAATTACATGAATTACAATAAACTAAATGACTTCATTGATAAGCTGCTTGAGGATCATCAGAAATCCTTCAAGGCCATCATTCAGGAACTTGTGGCAAAAACATAGCTGCAGTTGACTCTCAACACCACTGATACAGCAGCTAGATCCATCTCAGCAGCTGTCATGATGAGACTGGCATCATGGCTGCACTTGTTAGGATTCCGAAAGGAGGTGCAGACCACAGTGGGGAACCTCCGCTCTCCTTCAAAGGTGTGGAACTCTTCGCTAAGAAAACCGACAAATTCCATCACACCTTGAAGGATTCCAGGGCCACCTTCAGGTCTCTGGGAATCTACACATGAGGGCAAAAGAGATGTTTTAACCCCCCGTCCCAACACAGACCTTATTCATCTCAATTCCCATCATGGTGCCATTATGAACCACAATGAAAAAAGGGAAAATTCCCAAAATGTAAGCTGTCTGGTCCACAGTCTTTGACCCAGCCACCTGCCGCTAAGCACCACTTTTGATGTGCAGGTCGAGGTGCTGCAAGACCACTCCCCATTACTGTCTATGACCATGCACCCATTTGGCAGCATTCCACGGTGCCTGGTAACACAACATTGGACAAATAGGTCCTAGAGATTGTCCGATCCGGATACTCCATCCACTTCATCTCTCTACTCCCTCCACAACACCCTTCCCCATCACTCTTCAGGGACCCTTCTATGAAAGTCTACTATGACACAGGATAGATCAACTCTTCCAGTTAGGCGCTATAAAACCAGTTCCTCAACATCTATGAGGCAACAGGTACTGCTCTTGTTACTTCCTAATACCCAAAAGGAAGGGAGGTTGGAGACCCATACTGGATCTCAGAGCTCTCAACAAATTTTCTCAAAGCTCATAAGTTATCGACGATCATTCCATCACTGGAATAGGGAGACTGTTTTTTGGCCCTCAACCTGCAGGACTCCTACTTTCATATTTCAGTACTACCAGCTCACGGATGATTTCTCTGATTCGCTATGGGACATGACCATTACCAGTACTGAGTTCTCCCATTCTGACTTTCATCAGCACAGAGAGTATTTTCCAAAGTTCTCGCAGTGGTAGCCGCTTATCTGTGCTTACAAGGGATAATGATCTACCCTTAACTGGATGATTGTCTCCACAGAGCCTAATTGCGCCAAGAGGCTCATTGAGCCTTCGCCACCACAAAACACTTGTTTACAGAACTGGGCTTTTTCAGATTAACACCCAGAAGTCGACAGTGCGGCACCTGGAATTAATAGGGGCTAACCTGGATGCTCTACAGATCAAAGCTTTCTTACCTCAACACAGGTTCCTGTCCCTGGTCTCACTCATAGAAATGGCTCAGTGCAGTCCTCAAGTACCAGCCAGACTTTGTCTCCAACCGTTGGGGCATATGGCGATGAACACAGCTGTGATACTGCATGCCAGACTCCACATGCAATTCCTCCAACTATGGTTCAGTTCAGTTTACAGATCAAACAGAGACAGTCTTGGCAAACCCCTGTCACTACCTACTAGGATCACAAACTCCTTGGGCTGGTGGAAGAACCCAGCCAATGTATGCAAAGGGATCCCCTTCTCACAGATGTCACCATCTTCACTTTTTACAACTGATGCATCACTCAGAAAATGGGTGCGCATTTAAATGGCCTCACAATGGAATGCAAATGGTCACCTGCGGAGATATCTCTACATATCAATGTCCTCGAACTGAGAGCAATCAGGAATGCGTGCTCCCTTTTCCTCCCACTGATATGTGATCCTGCTAAGATCCTAACAGACAACATAACCTGCATGTACCACATCAACCACAAGGGACAGGCCAGGTCACACTCCCTATACACAGAAGCAATGAGACTATGGAACTGGTGCATCTCTCACAATGTCATCTTGTCCATGGCTTACCTCCTGGGCATGCAGAACTCAATAGGAGACAACCTCAGTCGCAAATTCATGTACGATCACCAGTTAGAGATACACCCTTCACTACTCCACAACTTGTTCACATGATGGGGAACACTATCCACAGACCTGTTTGCCACTTAGCGTGGACAATTCTTGTCCTGGTATTGCTCCAGGTTAGGGATGGGACAGCACACTTTGGGCGCTGCTTTTCTTCTCCCCTGGGACTCGGATCTTCTTTATGTCTTTCCCCCCATTTCCTCTACTGTTGAAGGTCCTGCAAAACGTAAAAAGGGATGGAGTTCATGTCATTCTGATTGCTCCTATCTGGCTGAGGTACTCCAGACCTGGTACCCTTACCTGACACAGCTTGCAACACGCCCGCTGATCACCCTTCCGACCATTCTGCACTTCCAGGACAAAGGGCATACCGTAGATCCCAACTTGGGGATTCTCTGCCTCAAAACATGGCTCCTGCATGGTTCCAGCACCTAGAAATTTCATGCTCAAAGGAAGTACGAGAGGTTCTATTACACAGTGTAAAATTCTCCACATGATATACTTACCTGCAGAAATGGTCCAGGTTTCAAATTTGGTGTGTCCCAACAAGTCTCTCCAATGTCAGCAACTCTTCCACATATTCTGGAATATGCTCTGACTCTTTTAAAAAATAATAATAATAATAATAATCAGGATTATCCCTAAGCTCTCTTAGGGTCCATCTCACAACCATGGTTACTACAAGGTGAGTAATTTCTTCTTCTTTGAGTAGTGGCCCTATGGGTGCTCCAATTTAGGTGACCCCCAAGCAGTACTCCTTTTGGAAGGCTGGGACTTCGGAGTGATGTCAGTTACAGGTAACAGTACTGTGGAGCTGAAGTGGGTATTGGAGGCGGAGTCCCCGTTGACTGTATAGTGTTCTGCAAAGGTGTGGACTGATGCCCATGTGTCCTCTCTGCAGATCTCCAAGATGGGGACATCCTTGAAGACCGCAACAGATGAGGAGATCAATCTTGTGGAATGTATATGGCAGGAGTGGCCAAACTTACTGACCCTCCAAGCCGCATAAGTTCAAGAGCCGCAAGACATGCACAACCATGCCTGCCGATGTGCAGGACTTCTGCCCTGACGCCCACCCATGGGGCTAAAGTCCTCAGACCTCCCTCCCTGTGGAACAGAAGCCCCTAGTCCCACCACAGGGCAGAAGCCCGGAGCTCCCCGCAGCCCAGTTTTGTAGGCGGAGAATGGGGGAGTCCTTTGGGGGGCTCCAGGAACTGCACTTTAACTGTAAAAGAACCACATGCAGCTCATGAGCCACAGTTTGGCCATGCCTGATATAGGGATCGAATCAGAGGGTCATGTTACATATTTGGTAGCACTATTTGATGCAGTTCGAGACCCATTTAGAGATTCTTCGGGCTGATATCGTTGAGCCCTTGGATTTTTCCGCCACAAAGAAAAAACATCTAGGGGACTTCCTGAAGGCCTTTGTCCTATGGAAATAGAATGCTAGGGCTCTCCTAACATCTCAGGTATAGCCTCCCTAGTGTCTTGGTGAGACTTAGGTTAGAAGATTGGAAGGTGGATTGACTGATTCATATGAAAAGGGGAGGTTACTTTAGGGATGAATTTTGGATGTGGCTTGAGTGAAACTTTGTCTGGAAAGAATACTGTGTAGGGGGATGCACCATCAAAGCTGCTATTTCCCCTATTCTTCTAGCTGAAATAATTGCTATCAGAAAGGCCATTTTCATTTATATGTACATTAGTGAACAGGGGGCCATGGGTTCAAAGAGACGCCTAGTCAGCCCTTTCAGTACCCTATTTAGTTCCTACAAGGGGATAGGGAGTCAAGGTTGAAGGAAGAGGTTTATTATACTCTTAAGGTACCTTTTAATGGTTGGGTGCAATACCAAATACCCCTTTATGGGTTGGTTAAAAACTGATAGTTCTTCAAAACATGTTCCCCTATGGGTTCTACACAACCCACCCTCCTCCCATCTACTTCAGCATTCTCATTATGACTCTGTGGTAGAGAAGGAACTGAGAACGGTTAGCCCATGTGTGCTGGCTACCTCATGGTGCAGCACGAGGAGAGACAGCTCATGTGCAGGCCCAACAGACACTGCTTCCAAAGTTCTCCGATCAGCAGCGCAGGGACGCAGATACACCTACAGTGGAGCATCAATAGGGAGACAGATCTCAGATAACTATCGTTGCTGCACAAGGTGAGTAACAACTTAGGTTCTAGCTTAGTTTCCAGCACAAGACTGGCTGATAGGCAGCCCAGCAGCCTGTGGGATGTTTTTTGTACATCTTGGTTCATCTCAGTCTGCTCAGTCTGATGGTCTTAGACAATGCAAATTGGGAGCTTGGATATAAGGTGACTACATTTTTAAAGGAAAAGAAAAGACATTTCAGTAATTCTGTTTGTTCGCTCATTGAGTATCTAGTTGTTAAAAGGATGAAGAAAACATTCAAACAGAATGAGGGCACATCTACACCACAAAATTAAGTCAAACTAAGTTATATCAACATACAATTGCCGCAGTAATTAAATTGCTTGTGTCGGCGGTGCATGTCCTTACTAGCAGCGCTTGCATCGATGCAGAGAGCAGTGCACCGCGGATGGCTGTCCCAGTGTGCAACTTGCCACCATCTAGAGCAGGGTATTTTGGGGAGAGTTTGCAAAGCCTCATGGGGGCAAACGAGTCATGCATGGGTGACTGGGATCATGGTTTGAACATCCTGTGATGCACTTTGCACCATCCCATAATATTATCTGTGTCCCATTATTTGTGCCTCTTTTCAAAAGCCCCACAAACCTGTGTGTCTGCCATCTCTGTGAAAAGCATGGGTCCTGCACTGCTCTTCAGTATTGTGCCAACCATTACAAACACAGCACGCCTGGTCCTTCAGTATTTTCACAGCCGCCAGAAGAACCACGAAGGGTATGATGATGCCTTTCAGGCTACCTTGCTGACAAACTTAGAAACAATTCAAGGTGGTTGTTGGGATTCATGGAGCAGCTGCAGACAGTGGAGCACTCATTCAGGGTCTGAGAAACAAGCACTGAGTGGTGGGATCACATTGTTATGCAGGTTTGGGATGGAAAGCAGCGGCTGCAGAACTTTGGGATGTGCAAGGCCACGTTCACAGAACTGTGTGCGAAGCTCGTTCCAGCCCTCCACCTCAGCAACACCAAGATAAGATCTGCACTGACAGTGGATAAGTGAGTGGCAATCGCTGTGTGGAAGCTAGCCATGCCAGATTGCTACTGATCAGTCGGGAATCAATTTGGAGCTGGGAAATCAGTTGTGGGGGTTGCTGTGATGCGAGTGTCCAGGGCCATTATCACATCCCGCTACAAAGGACTCTGACTCTTGGCAATGTGCAGGACTTTCTGAATGGTTTTGCGGTAATGGGGTTTCTGAGCTGAGGTGGGGCAATGGATAGCGCACACCCTCCCTGTTTTTGCACCCGACCACCTTGCCATGGAGTACATCAACAGAAAGAACTACTTCCTATGGTATTGCAAGTGATGGTGGATCAACAGGGACGTTTTACCAACATCAATGTGGGCTGGTCAGGAAAGGTGCATGATGCACACATCTTTAAAAACACAGACCTGTTCAGAAAGATGCAAGCAGGGACTTTCCGGACCGGCAGATTACTATTGGGGATGTTGAAATGCCAGTAGTGATCCTGGGAGACCCAGCCTAGCCCTTACTCCTGTGGCTTATGAAGCCGTACACTGGCCACCTCGGCGGCAGCAGCAAGGAGCACTTCAACTATAGGCTCAGCAGGTGCAGAATAACTGTTGAATCTGCCTTTCAGAATTCAAAAGGGCTCTGGCCCCGTCTACTCTTGAGATTTAGACTTCAGTGGAAAAAAATATCCCCATGGTTATAGTTGCCTGCTGAGAGCTTCATGATATATGTGAAGCAAAAGGGGGGGGAAAGTTTCCACAAAAATGTATCATGGAGGTAGAATGCCTGGCTGCTGATTTTGAGTAGCCAGTTACCAGGGATATAAGAAGAGCTCAACAGGGAGCTATATGGCTCAGAGAGGCTTTGAAAGACGATTTCAATAGTGAGCCACAGTAACGTGTGGTGGTGTAGTGTGCTCTGCTTGGCATTGTTTTGTAGCACCCCGGTATGAACCTTTTAATGAGTGCTGTGTGTGTGGTAATATAACATTACAAATGAACCTATTACTATTATTTTTGAATGATGTCAGCCCCAGCCACCATATGTTGTGAACTAATAAAGATGAATTAAGTTTCCATAAACAGACTTATTCCAAACACATGCAAACAAACATAATTGGAACTGAATGAAACTGTATAAATACAGGGTTGGGGGGGAACTTTGAAGAGGAAAGAACAGTCATTCTCATTACAAAAACACATACACCAACCGTGTGTCTCACAGGTCAGTGTATGTGTGCCTGTGACTGTGTGTACTTGCCCTTGGGGTGGAGGGCAGGGGTACTGCAGCGGCCATGGAATGTATGTGGAATGTGGGGGGGGGGGTCATGTAGGGAGGTCCCTGAATGTAGTTCTTGATGGGCTGCAGCGAGAGGTGAGCATGGGTGACTTGGAACTGAAGATCTATAAGAGTCTCCAGCATGTCCATCTGGTGCATGAGAAGCACTATTGTGTCCTGCTGCGCCTCTGTTCTTTTTGCTGGGCGTTTCTCCACTCTGTATTCTCTCTTTCCATTCTTTCCAAAAGGATGCTCCTCCCAGCCCTTTGCTTGGTATCCACAGCACCAAAGGCTTACAGGATCTCTTGGAACATGCCATCTGGCATCCTCTTTCTTCTCCTTATCTGCCTGAGCCACTCCGTTGGTGTGGATGGAGGCACCCTCAAGGCCACATTTCCAGCCACAATGCACAGAGGTACTATTGTGTTTTCACTCCCCTGGATCCACATAAGTTACAAGCGCTACATTCTCACTTCCCCGGGGGATTCATAGAGCATGGCAGCAGTCCTAGCCATGGTGAGTACAGCCTTGGGCGGAAGGGGGTGATTTGGTACAATAAGGGAGGGGAGCACATGGGCATCAATATATGAGGATAAGGCAACTGAAGTGAATACTTGCACCATTTTTGACAAGCAGCGGTGATTTTAGCTGATAACTCTCAAGAGTAATGGAGGGTGAAAGGGAACAGCTCCTGCATGTGTCTGGCTGCAGACCAGGTCGATATGTTGCTAGTCTGTGCACTGCAGTGGTGCCTGCTGAAGTAATTGCTGACTGGCGTGGGAAAGCGTCCTATCACAATGGAAGAAATAAGGCAGCCCTCCCCAGAAATTTTTGATAGTATTGCAGGCTACCTCCAGGAAATTTTCCTTGAGATGTCTATGGAGGAGTCACTGGATATCCCGGTGCACGTAAACTGTTCCGCAGGGCCCCCTCTGACTAGGGCACAGGGGAATGAGAAGCAGATAGCAACTCTGCCTCTACTGGTTATTCCACTACCTCTTCTAGCCTGATTAAAAAATTATAAATGAACGGTGTACGTGTGCCTGTGATTGTATACTCTCCCTTGGGGTGGACTGGTAACGGTACTGCAATATCAAAGCAAACTGCATACGTACCCAGAGGTTTCTTCCCCTGCATTGGGCTCGCTGGTGCTGGACTGTTGGGAGTGACTCAACTGCTCCAGCATCAGAAAGAGTCCTGGCTCGCCATGCCACTGGATCCCCTGATTGACTGTCCGCCATACTTCTCCTCTTTTTCATCCAAAACCACCTCCTCACTGTGCATTGCAGGGGCCTGTGACTCCATCTCTCCCAAAGTAGCCACAAGGCTCTTGGCTGTGGTGGTGGTCTCCCCCCTGCTAGGATGGCATGTAGCTCCTTGTAGAAGCAGCATGTTTGCGCCTCCACACCAGAATGATTTTTTGCTTCCCTGGTGTTCTGGTATGCCTGCCGCAGCTCCTTGATTTTCATGTGGCACTGCTGAGTGTCCCTGTTACATCCCTTTTCCCCTGTACACCAAGCGATCTGCTTGTGTATGTCGACCTTTCTGTGGCTGTCTCTGCTCAGCTTCTTCTTCCCGCAGACCCAGGAGATCCACCACCTCCTGTGTAATCCATGCAGGAGCACATTTGCTATGCAGAGCTGGCATGATCAGCTGGGCAGTTGCTCTGTGAGCTTTCCATGCCTACCAAACAGGAAATTGAATTTCAAAAATTTGCAGGGCTTTAAAAGGAAAGGGGCTGCTAGGTAGTGGTGGTCAAAATGATGACCAGAGCGGCCACAATGAGGCATTGGGGGACACCTCCTGGCAGGACCATCCCTAGAGGGGTGGGGATCCCGGAACAACCCCCCTCTCTGCCCCAGGCCCTGCCCCTACTTCACCCCTTTCCCCAAGCCCCCACCCCTGCCCTGCCTTTTCCTATCCCCTCCCCACCCCCATTCCACCCCAAGCCTCTGTCCCACCTCTTTCCAGCTTCCGCCTTCTCCCCCGAGCAATGCCGAGAGCCGGTGGGGCAGAGCAGGGTGGGCTGGCGCCAGGCCCCCCACTAACCTTCCAGGCCACCCTGGACCCTGTATCTCCCTGAAGCACAGGGCCTGCCAAAGTGTGGGGCCCAGGGCGGTTGCCTCCATCTGTCCTATGGACAGGATGGCTCTGGAGGCCACTAAAGTCAATGTAACTAATGCAGTGCCTACACTGACGCTGCGTCAACCTAAATACATCAACCTAAGCACTATGGCGCTCTCAGAGGTGGAGTTCTTAAGTTGGCGTAGCGGGCAAGTTATATCGGTGGGGGTGACGTTTTAGCGTAGACACTTACAGAGTTAGGTCAACATAAGATGCTTTGTGTCGACCCATATCTCTAGTGTAGACCAGGACTGAGTGTAACTTAAGAGACTTTTCTCCCTTTACATAATTTAGTGTTTCACAAATGTTTGAAAGCAGTGCTCTTTCAGGAAAATGAAACAAATTGTGCCCCTCTGTAACTGTGCCATGTGCTGTTAAATACTTAAACATTTCAATTTATACATCTTCCATAACCCACCACCAGCTAGTCCTTCCCACCCCCATTTGGGGAAATTCTGATTTAGATTTTCATACTTTCTTTCCTTTCTTACAGTCTTTGATAAGCAGGGAAATACTTTAAATGTTAATATTAACTATCATCATGGGCATCTGATTTAGTACCCCTTGAAATGAATGGGACAATTCACACCTTGCAGCTATTGTTTCAGGGTCTTGCAAACTTGGGCATTTCCATTCGCTTTTTCTTAGTATTATAGGGTTTCCATTATTTTTTTCTTCCCTGTTCAAAAAGAGAAAAAAAAATAAAAAATTTTACTTCACCCTTCCCTCACACAAACACTGGAATTGCCCCCAGCACAGGGCAGGGCATGTACGGCTCCCCCATGTTTAAGAAATGCCTCTCCTGCAGGGAGGCCATACCAGTAACAGACGGACATTCCTGCTGCGTATGTTGCCTCAGAGAGGCCCACATTCCACAAGCCAGATACTCCCTCCTTCCTCCCCCCTCCCCCCCCCCCCCAAAAAAAAAGGGAACTAAAACTGAAACTACTCCTTATGGAGGGAACTTTTCAGCCTACGACTGACCCAGGTCACAAGTCTTCTCAGCAATGCTAGTTATTTCCACAGCCTTCTACCTCTAAAGAGCATCAAATGAGGAAAAAAGCCTTCGGATTCCCCATGCAAAAACCTCCAAAAAGAGCCCTCACAGTGAGACCCGAACCAGCCAGAGGAGATCCCTGGCACATTCAGTCTTTTCAGTACCAACAGCTCACTTTCTTCCACTGATCAGAAATATGCACTTGAAAATTATAACCGACAACATAGCATTCAAGTATTACATAAATAGTCAAGGGGGTACCAGATCATCCTGCCTGTACACAGAAGAGCTAAAGCTATGGAATTGGTGCATTCGCCACAATGTCTTAATATCAGCTTCCTGACTACTGGGAGTTCAGAATATAACAGCAGTCTCAGTTGCAAGTTCTCACGTGACCATGAGGGGGAAATGAACCCAACGGTGCTCCATAGCATATTTTATCAATGGGGGAATAATCTTGTTCGCTGCTTACCTGAACAGGAAATGCCCACTCTATTGCTCTAGAGTCGGCCTCAGGAAACACTCATTAAGGGACGCTCACCTTCTTCCATGGGACAAGGGCATCCTATATGACTTTCTGCCCTTCCCTCTGCTGCTAAAGGTCCTGATGAAGAATAAAAAGAGAGAAAGCAAATGTACTGATTGCTCCCACCTGGCCGAGACAGACATGGTACCTGTACCTGACACAGCTGGTGACCTGTCCACCAATCCCCCTTCAAACCCAACCTTTACCTCCCCTCTCTCAGAACAAAGGACAAACTTTCCATCTGAACCTGTGGATCTTCTGGCTCAAGGCTTGGCTCCTTCATGGTTCCAACACATCGAGAGCAGCTGCTCTGATGAGGTGAAGGAAGTGCTACTACATGGTAAAAAATTGGTTACCCGACACACTTACCTGGAAAAGTGGACTAGATTTCAGGTTTGGTGCAATTCCAGAAAAATTACCCCAGCATCTTCCACCCTTTCCATGGTGTTGGACTACATACTGGATCTCAAGTGGTCAGGGCTATCATGGCTTTCCATCAGCAAATAGAGGGATACTCTGTTTTCACCCACCCAACTATAAAGATATTCCTCAAGGGCATAGGGATCCTCTATCCCCAACACAGATACCCCACTCCAACGTGGACCTAAATCTAGTGTGAAAGAGCCTGACTTTAAACTGACTTTAGACCACCCTTTAAACCTATGGCCAATTGTTTGCTCACATACCTGTCAATAAAGACGTCATTCCTGGTGGCCATCACTGTGGTGAGGAGAATGGGGGAGATAGTGGCACTAAGGACACCCCCACCCCACCCCTTCACAATATTCTTTAAAGACAAGGTTACTCTTAGCCTACACCCAAAGTTCATCCCTAAAATGACCTCCTCTTTTCACATAAACCAACCAATTCACCTCCCAATCTTTTACCCTAAGCCTCACTGTGATAATGGGGAAGCCATACTGCATACACTGCACATTAAGAGGGCCCTGGCCTTTTATCTGGACAGGATGAAGGCCTTTAGGAAATCTCCTAAGCTTTTCCTCTCCATTGTGGAAAGATCAGCAATATCAGCTCAGAGACTCTCCAAAGGGGTCTCTAACTGTATCAACCACTGTTACCATGTTTGTGAGGTGTTACCTCCATCCAGAATCCCCACACACTCCACAAGGTTGGTTTCCACCTCTTGTTGCCTTCCTCAAGAACGTTCCTATCTTGGAAATCTGTAATGGCAGCCAGTTGGGCATCTGCACATACCTTCACAGAACACTGTGATTATTGGAGACTCTGTTTCCAGCTCAGCAGTGTTGTCATCTATAACAAACTTGACTCCTAAATCCCAATCTCCCAGTGGTAGGCACTGCTCAGGAGTCACCAACAGCGGAACACCCATAGGGACACTACTTGAAGAAGAAGAAGAAGAAGAAGTTGTTACTCACCTTGTGAAGTAACGATGGTTCTTCAAGATGTGTGTCCCTATGAGTGCTCTGCAACCCACTCTCCTCCCCTCTACTTCAGGGTTCTCAAATAGAGACTCTGCGGTAGAGAAAGAACTGAGGGTGGTTTGCCCGCACAGCACTAGTTAGCCTCGAGGCAGACCACAAGAGCGGGAGAGCATATGTGCAGGCCAAACAGACACCTCTACAGTCAGAAGCGCAGGGATGCAGACATACCTACAGTGGAACACCCATAGGGGGACACATCTAAAAAAATCATGATTACTGCACCAGGTGAGTAACTTCCCCTTCTTCAGGTCAGATACTGTTTCTTACTCTATGTAGAATGCCTAGCACAATGGAGTCTCTTACCTCCACTGTTTCTCTGTTGGAGCTTCTAGGCACTCATCATCATGGTAAATACCAAAGGGACATGTCCTCCTTGACAATCAAGTGCTGCTTGATGCTTAAGATGGTCTAGCTGTATATTAAATTCTTCTTCGAGTGCTTGTTCATGTCCATTCCAATCAGGTTGTGTGCACATTGCATGCATGCCAGCCGGAAGATTTTTCCCTTACCAGCAGCCGTAGGGTCCACCTAGGTGCCCTCTGGAGTTGCGCCTTCATGGCACCCAATATAGGGCCCTGCTGACCCCCAACTCCCTCAGTTCCTTCTTACCACTGGTGAGAGCTAGCGGCAACAACGCTCGCTCTTGCTTGCAAGTGCTTTTGGCAGTGTCCTCTTCAGTTTTGATTGTAAAACAGTGTAAATAGTTTGTTAGTAGTCATAGTAGCTGTTCTAGTTGTGATTCTTGGGTGGGTTCCCCCCCCAACAATGTCTTCCCCGGTTTTGGGGTATGCTCGAGTCCCCAGGCTTCAAACTCTGCGAGGACTATGGCAAATTTATGCCCAAGAGTGACCCACACTCTTCTTGTCTGCGGTGCATCAGGGAGAGCTACCAAAAGGACAAATGCAGGATCTGCAAGGATTTTCACCCTAGGACCCTTAAAGACCGGGAGCAAAGACTTAAGATCCTGCTAATGGAAGTGGCACTCTGGCCACATTCCGACCCTGGGTCCACAGAATCTGCATTGAGCACTTCCTAGTTGGTCTGCAGTGCTCCGGCACCAGTGGTGCACGAGCCAGCGCCAAACAAGGACCCTAAGGTGCCACGGCTCCACCCATAAAAAATCCTCTTTGGTGCAGCACTGTTCTCAGTCCCCGGCGCCACAAAAGAAGAAAAGGCCGGAGAGGGGTCAGTCTCCCACTCTAAAGACCAAGGGACCTGCGGCATCGATGAGCATCTTGAGCCAGGCCACCTCATCACTCCAGCTCTCTAGGGTCTCATTGACTCCTGCCCCGTCTGGGGTTCAGTTGAGTCCAAACCCTCAACAGTCCCCAGACCGCCAAGGTGATCACCTCCAACTCCCCTCAACGCCGAAGGCATTTGAGACAGCCTCATGGCGCCATCCTCCCCACAGAGGAGAGACAAGTTGCCGGTGACTGCGTGGCCCCAGTTTCAATCAAGGGGCAAACCAGAGCTGATGGTGCGCCAATCCCCATCTCCGATGCATCTCTCCCTGGCAGGGCCCACCCACGCAGGGGAGCTGCACCGATCCCCGACCTCTCAGCACCGCTCTCTGGCAGCCCAGAGCACTGCTCCTCCATGGTGGTCCTACTTTGAGACCTCGGAGGTGGAAGCGGACTCTTATCACTCCAATAGGACAAGGAGCAGGAGGTCCAGATCCCGCCGCAACCACCAGCCCTACATTGCACCGCGGCCTCTGCAGTGGCAGCCTTCGATGCAGTGGCCCTTTTGGAAGGTAGGGATAGGGTACAGAGGGACCTAGACAAATTAGAGGATTGGGCCAAAAGAAATCTGATGAGGTTCAACAAGGACGAGTGCAGAGTCCTGCACTTAGGACGGAAGAATCCAATGCACAGCTACAGACTAGGGACCAAATGGCTAGGCAGCAGTTCTGCAGAAAAGGACCTGGGGTTACAGTGGACGAGAAGCTGGATCTGAGTCAACAGTGTGCCATTATTGCCAAGAAGGCCAATGGCATTTTCGGATGTACAAGTAGGGGCATTGCCAGCAGATTGAGGGATGTGATTGTTCCCCTCTATTCGACATTGGTGAGGCCTCATCTGGAGTACTGTGTCCAGTTTTGGGCCCCACACTACGAGAAGGATGTGGATAAATTGGAGAGAGTCCAGCAAAGGGCAACAAAAATGATTTGGAGACTGGAACACATGACTTATGAGGAGAGGCTGAGGGAACTGGAATTGTTTAGTCTGCAGAAGAGAAGAATGAGGGGGGATTTGATAGCTGCTTTCAACTACCTGAAAGGGGGTTCCAAAGAGGATGGATCTAGACTGTTCTCAGTGGTAGCAGATGACAGAACGAGAAGTAATGGTCTCAAGTTGCAGTGGGGGAGGTTTAGGTTGGATACTAGGAAAAACTTTTTCACTAGGAGGGTGGTGAAACACTGGAATGCGTTACCTAGGGAGGTGGTGGAATCTCCTTCCCTAGAAGTTTTTAAGGTCAGGCTTGACAAAGCCCTGGCTGGGATGATTTAATTGGGGATTGGTCCTGCTTTGAGCAGGGGGTTGGACTAGATGACCACCTGAGGTCCCTTCCAACCCTGATATTCTATGATTCTGTGGACACCCTGGGCATATCACCAGAGCCAGGGAGAGGTCCAGGGCCCAAGGTCCAGGTCGGTGTCAGTGTCCTTGGTGTCCTTCGCCCCCCCACAGGCAATGCTGGTACTGCTGGCAGCAGCACCACCGACAGAAGCGCCGACACTGCTGTTGCCCCCTACAGCTCCGGCACCGCCCCTCCCATCAGCGGCACCGCTGGTGGCTACAGCATCAGTACCACCGGCGTCGACGATATTGGCACCGCCGGAACCAACAACTTCAGCGCTGCCTGCCTCAGCACCGATGTTTCCGCCCCCAGTGGGCCCAGCACCGCAACCTTTGGAATACCGTGTGCCATGAGACCCACAGGGCACCGAAGGGAGTGAGCAGGGCCCACTGCCAGGCCTCTCCCCCTCATTCTCTCCAGATGAAGCTTTGGCAGGGATGTCAATGACCTCAGCTCTGGAGGATAATAGGGTCCCCCTGCAGCTCTTATGTCGTGCTGCCCAGAACCTGGGCATACAGGTGGAGGAGGTGGTGGAGGAATCCAACCCAGTTGTCGACATCTTTGCACCCTCTGGTCCCTCTCGTATCGCCTTTCCCTTAATAAAGGCAATTACAGAGACGACAAAAAGCCTGCATCTCTGGCCCCTATGGCTAATAGGAATGAGAGGTGGTACCTTGCCCTCTCTAAGGATTATGAACATTTATACACGCACCCACCCCCTGACTCCCTGGTGGTTGATGCAGCTAATCAGCAGGAATGCCAGGGCTACCAGGGCCCCTCCCCTAAGAATAGGGAGGCAAAAAAAACTTGACCTTTTCGGCAGAAAGGTCTAATCCACTGGGGTTCTACAGCTCTGCATTGCAAATCAACAAGCCATTGTGAGCAGATATGCACACAACACCTGCTCTGTGATGGCCAAGTTTGCGGAGCTGCTGCCGCAGGACTCTCGCGCAGAGTTCTTGGCGTTGATGGAGGAGGGAAAGCTGGTTTCCTGAGCTTCCCTACAGACGGCATTGGATGCAGCAGTTGCAGCCTCACGCACAATGGCCACGGGGATTGTAATGAGGAGGGGTTCCTGGTTGCAGGTCTCTGGCCTGCTCCAGGAGGTCCAGCAAACAATCCAGGGACTCCCCTTCGAGGATTCGGCCCTCTTTTCTGATAAGATGGATAAGAGACTCCATAATCTGAAAGACTCAAGGGCCACCCTTAGATTTTTGTGTTTCATACCCCAGCCACTCAACATAGGCATTCCCGGCCACAGCCTCCCTCCAAGTTCTACCAACCTCAGAACCACCATGACACTCCTCATAGGAGGAATAGGAGCGGTAGAAGAAGGCAGCCCCGCTCCTCAGGCCAGGGCTCGGGCCAGCCCAGGACACCGCCCGGGCCCAGAAGGTGTGGTCGAGGATGGCGCACCAGTACTACAACTGGATCCATCCTCTCTTACCTTTTTGTCCTGATTGTCCCCTTTCTACTGTGCGTGGTCCCGTATCACCTCAGACCGCTGGGTGCTCTGCATGGTAGAGAGGGGATATTCCATCCAATTCTGTGCCCTCCCATCCTTCCAACCCCCTTCCCCGTCCCTCTTCAGGAACCCCTCTCACGAGCAACTTCTAATACAGGAAGTGTGCTTGCTCCTCTCGGTAGGAGCAGTGGAAGAGGTTCCTCAGGAGCAAAGGGGCAAGGGCTTCTACTCCTGGTATTTCCTAATACTGAAAGCTAAGGTTGAAAGCCAAGGGTGGCCTCAGGCCCCTCCTGGACCTGCGGTAACTCAACAAGTTTGTCAAGAAACTCAGGTTCCGCATGGTCTCTTTGGCCTCCATTATCCCCTTGTTGGATCCAGGAGACTGGAATGCTGCCCTCAACTTGAAGGACATGTACTTTCACATAGCGATAATTCCACCTCACAGAAAATATCTCAGGTTTGTGGTGAACAACAGCCACTATCAATTTACTGTCCTCCCATTTGGCCTGTCAGCAGCACCTTGGGTGTTCACCAAGTGCATGGCAATCGTCGCGGCGTTTCTGCGCAAGTGGTAGGTACAGATGTTCCCATACCTCGATGACTAGCTGATCAAAGATCTCCAGTTCTCAAGATCTCCAGATCTCAAGTGTAAGGGCAGGTCGGCTTCATAAGGAGGACGTTTGTCAAACTGGGTCTCCTTCTAAATGAGGCCAAATGGACACTGTCCCCAGTGCAGAGAATAGAGTTTATAGGGGCAGTGCTAAACTTGACTCAAGCCAGGGCATACCTCCCAGAAGCCAGATTTCAGTCACTGGGCAACATCATACAGGGCCTCAGGCAGTTCCCCACCACTACAGTGAGGAACTGCCTGAAACTTCTGGGGCATATGGCCACTTGTACTTACGTAGTATAGCATGCCAGGCTCAGGCTTCGCCTGCTCCAGTCATGGCTAGCATCAGTATATATCAACCAGCTTGAGACGCTTTGGACAGCATTGTATCCCTGCCTTGCCAAATACTAGACTCCCTCCTGCAGTGGCTCGACCCACAGGTAGTTTGTGCAGGAGTCCCCTTCACCAGCCCCCAGCCATCCCTCTCATTAGTGACAGATGTGTCAGTTCTGGGATGGGGGGCACATTTGGGAGACCTCAGGACACAAGGGCCCTGGTCTCAGGCGGACCTAGCTCAGCACATCAGTGTCAGAGAACTGAGAGCGGTGTGCGTGGCATGCCAGGCTTTCAGAGTACATATATCAGGGAGATGTGTATCACTCTTCATGGACAACACCACGGCAATGTTCTATATCAACAAATGGGTGCACACTCCTCTCTCCTGTGCCAGGAAGCCCTCATGCTGTGGGACTTCTGTGTAGAGCACTCAATACACAGGCAAGCATCATACCTCCCTGGGATACAGGACGAGCTGGTGGACAGTCTCAGCTGCTCTTTTCACGGTCACGAGTGGTCCCTCTGGTCGGACATAGTGAGCTCAATCTTCCAACACTGGGGCTTTCCCCAAATAGACCTGTTCGCCATGTGCTGCAACAGGAAGTGTCAGCTATTCTGCTCCTTCTTGAGTCACAGCCCAGATTCCATCGCAGATGCCTTCCTTCTTCCGTGGGGGGGCCGTCTACTTTACATGTTCCTGCCAGTTCCTTTAGTGCACAAGGTGCTCCTCAAGATCAACAGGGACCGAGCCCTATTGACATTGATAGCTCTGGCCTGGCCATGCTAGCACTGGTTCACATCACTCCTGGAAATGTCCATGGCAACTCCGGTTACCCTACCACTTGTCCCCGACCTAATCACGCAGGATCACAGCCGCTTCCGGCACCCGAACCTAGAGTCGCTCCACCTCACAGCATGGAAGTTCCATGGCTGAATGCGGTGGAGCTGTCCTGCTCTGATCAAGTCAGGCAAGTTCTCCTTATCAGTAGAAAGCCCTCCACAAGGGCGATGTACCTTGCCAAGTGGAAGAGGTTCTCCATCTGGTCGGAGCAGCACCGTAAATTGCCGAGCTCGCCTTGATGCCATTTATACTGGATTACCTCCTCCATCTTAAGCAGCAGGGACTGTCCATGTCATTGATAAGGGGCCACTTGGCCGCCATCTCCACCTTCCATCTGGGCTCAGTCTTCACGAACCCGATGGGGGTCAGCTGTTTCCTTAAAGGTCTCAACAGACTCTACCCGCAAACGCAGCAGCCTATCCCAGCTTGGGACATTAATCTAGTCCTTTCCAGACTTATGTGTCCACCATTTGAGCCACTGGTGACACGCTGCCTGCCTTATCTCTCATACAAGGTGGTGTTTCTGGTGGCAATAACCTTAGCTAGGAGAGTGTCGGAGCTCAGGGCCCTAACATCAGAGCCCCCTACGCAGTAGTCCATAAGGACAAGGTTCAGCTGAGGCCTCACCTAGCTTTTCTCCCTAAGGTTGTCTCCCAGTTTCACATCAACCAGGACACCTTCCTCCCAGTGTTCTGTCCTAAGCCACATTCCTGCGGCAGGGAGCAGAGGCTTCACTGATTGGATTTCCTCAGAGCACTGGCCTTCTATGTTCAGAGAATGAAGGTGTTCCAAAAGTCCGTCCAGTTATTTGTAGCGGTGGCAGATAGAATGAAAGGCCTCCCTGTCTCATCGCAATGTGTATCGTTGTGAATCACATCATGCATTCAGGAGTTTTTTGACTTGGCAAACATGCGCACTCCGCTGATCACCGCACACTCCACCAGGGCTCAGGCCTCTTCAGCAGCATTCCTGGCACAGGTCCCCACACAGGAAATCTACAGGGCGGCAACGTGGTCCTCTCTACACACTTTCACGATGCACCATGCGATCACTCAACAGGCCAGAGACGACGCAGCCTTTGGACAAGCTGTGCTCCAATTAGTGGATGACTCTGACCCCGCCTCCTGAACTTTGGCTTGAGTCACCTGATTGGAATGGAGATGAACAAGCATTTGAAGAAAAAACAGTCACCTTCTCACAACTGTTGTTCTTCGAGATGTGGTGTTCATTGCCATTCCAATACCCACCCCCCTACCCCTCTGTCGGAGCAGCCGGCAAGAAGGAACTGAGAGGGTGGGGGGTCGGCAGGGCCGTATATTGAGCACCAGGAAGGCACAACTCCAGAGGGCCCCCAGGCCGATCCTACGGATGCTGCTAAGGGAAAAAATCTTATGGCTGGTGTGCACACATCTGATTGGAATGGGCATGAATAACACATCTCGAAGAACAATAGTTACGAGAAGGTGAGTAACCATTTTTTTCATGTCCATCACTGGCAATCTTATGCCACCTAAGTATTTACTGGTGCCCATGTGATTGCCAGCCATATAGCAGCATTCCTTGATATAGGCTTCAGACTAGTGTAGCAGAAATAATTGAAATGAGTAGGGAAGAAGATGCATAGGTCTGTGAGGGCAGTGCTCCAGAGAAGGACAGGTTGAAAGACTGAGCGAAAAAAACAGAGGAAAGGCTAGAGGGGAAAGAAAAAGGGAATTTTTAAACATACAATAGCGGAAGAAAAGAGGCTATAAAAAGAATAAGGAAAAGGCCAGCTCAAATTACGAAGTAGCAAAAGAAAGTAGAAAAACAAGGAAGACCAGTTATAAAAAATTGTGGTTTATAATCTTTCCTTATTGATACACAGTCTATTCTCTCTGCTAATCCTCACTGAAGGGGTGTGCTTTCTTGCACAGGCCGGCAGCAGCTCCGGGGCTTTGAGTGTCACAAGAGGATGCTGGACTCCTCCTTTTGACAAACAATGAAAAGTTCTGCCTCTGCCATGAAAGCTGCCATGGTCAGTTATAAGTCTAGGTGTCAGAGGAGCAGCCGGGTTAGTCTGTATCCGTTCAAAGAACAGGAGGGCTTGGGGCACCTTAGAGACTAACCAATTGATTTGAGCATGAGCTTTCGTGAGCTACAGCTCGCTTCATCGGATGCATAGAATTCTGCATTTATTCATTTAAAATGGTGGGGGAGGGAGCATGGGAGGGGTTGGGTGGTAATGACCTTCCCTTACATCATCTATTTGCTCGTGCTTTTCTTCTTCTCTGGGACACAGCTGGAGAAAGGATTTTCCTAGCAGATCTCCGGTTGGACCATCCCCTGAGAAACAGGTTCTCTTCTCCCTTTCAAGCGCACAGAGCAGCCCAAGAAGGCAAAGCTGAGGCACTGCTCTGTCTGCAAGGTTCTTCTAACTATCCAGCCCCTGAAGTAGAGATGTGCCTTCATTGTGACAGCCGTCCAGCCCTTATTCTGCTAGGGAGCGGTGCTCTGAAGTTAGCTGACATGGCTTGCCTACTTCCAGTGCAGCGAGGCATCAGCTGGAGACGTTCAGGAGCAAACGGGGAGGAGCTTCACTCCCTCTTGGGGTCAGAAAAACAGACTCCTCCTTCACTTAATTTTTCACTGGAAAGAGGAAGTGAGCACTGTTGTGAGTTAACCAAGGCTCTGCTCTCGTCTGAAATGAGAACACTCAGACCTTCCTCTTTTCTGAAATAGGTAATGATATCCTTTAGTAAGGAGACCAGGACTCTTCCCTTCTCCAGTGGGCCCTCCTTGGAGGAACAATTCTCAAGCATAGTGAATTCTTAGCTGAAAATCCCGTAGGCACCAGGGAGCAGGGAAGCTTAAGAGAAAGAGCAACCTCACAACCACAGCTAAGATCCCTGCTGAAAAGGCAATGTAAACACAATTTTTTTAATGAATTTTTTTAAAAAATCCAAGACACTGAGTTAATCTAAGAAGAACAGGGTTTCTGATTTCTCAAATTCCTCCACAGAGGAGCATAAAGTATCTGAATTCAAGAAGGAGCTCAAAGACCATAAAAAATAGGAAGAATTCTTTTCTCTGGACAAATTTGAAGTTATGAGGGAAATGGATAGATACTGTTCATATACAGTCAGCTGAAAGCTATTTCAGATCTCACAGCAGAGTCCCTGGGACTTCCAAAGTCACTTAGCCTCTTTACTCTTCTTTTAAGGATGTGCAAATTCTGAATGGGAATTTCAGAGAGAGCCACATTGACAGGCAAGTGGGATGCAATATTTTAAAAGATTGAGGACTCCAAAGATTCCATGTTCTATTCCCCAGCTCCTCTTCCCCTCTCCCTTCTAAACACACCTCTTCCCCCTGGGGGAAAAAAGCCCCTCTCCCTCACGGACACACCAAACACCTGAAACCACGGTCGTTTCTTTGACTCAGGATATGATCATTCCTAAGGCTAAGATTTAATTAAGGGTATTTTTTAGTAAAAGTCATGGACAGGTCACAGGCAACAAAGAAAAAATCTGTGACCTGTCCATTACTTATATCATAAATACCTCTGACTGAATCCGGGGGAGGGGAGAGCTGTGAGGGGGGGCACTGTGAGGGAGGATAATGGGGGGAAGCCCCCGGCACCAGCTACAGGCGAAGCCACAGGGGCCTGCAGCACCAGCTGCGGGGCGGGGGGGAAGCCTCGGGGTCCCACTGCTGCTTCGACTGCTGCCGGGGCGGGGGGTGGTGGTGGTGGAGGGAAGCCCCGGGGAGACCTGTTGCCAATCCAGCTGCCGGGGGTGGCGGGAAGAGGGAAGCCCCGGGGGCCTGCAGCTGCTCTGGTCATGGCTGAGGGGGAAGCCCAGGGGGGCGTGCTGCTGATCTGGCCGCGGCCAGGGGGAGGGAAGCCCTGGGGGGCAGCAGCTGCTCTGGACACCCTGGTGGGGGGAAGTCTGGGGCCAGCCATTGCTTTGGACGCCCTAGGATCGCTGCCGGGAGCCTCTGAGCTGTGGCTGCCCCTGCCGCCCCCGCCACCCCCGGCACTGCTGCTCAGGCGGTCCCCAGGGCCAGCCACATTGGCCACTGCTCAGCCAGTCCTGGGGGCCAATTGCCCAGGACTGCCACAGCAGCAGCTGGTTGCGGGGCCATCTGAGCAGCTGGCTGGAGAGCCCCAGAGCAGCTGTTCAGGCGGCCATGGAGTCAACAACGCCAGCCACTGCAGAAGTCATGGAGATCGCAGGAAGTCACAGAATCAATGACCTCTGTGATCACCAAGGAGCCTTAGTCATTCCATATGAGGGATTTTCTCCCATAGGGCCCTATGAATAGAAAGTTAGAGGTTCCTTGAAGAGACTGAATCATCAGTAGTTGCCCTGCATGTGGCCCTGTCCACACAGTTTTGCTAAAGCCTCAGTGGCCAGGGCTTAATATCCATGGACATCCCAAAGCAAGATGATTTTCTTCTTCGAGTCGCTTGCTCGTGTTGATTCCATTCTAGGTGTGCGCATGTCCATGTGCACGGTAGTTGGAGAGTTTTGCCTTAGCAGTATCAGTAGGTCCAGCTCTGGTGCCCTCTGAGTGCTGTGCTCATGCATTGGTATATCCGGTGCCGCCGGCCTTGTGCCCTCTCAGTTCCTTCTTACTGCCCATGGTGGTTAGTTGGAGCACCTTTCCTTGCGTAGCAAGGGCTAGCGGTTTTGTCTCTTCCGACTTCGAGCCTTAGGGCCAAGACTTGACTTCTACTACCCTGGCCTTGGTGTGTAGAGCACCCCTGGCACTGGGCTCCGCCGAGCACCGCTCCCCTTCACCAGTACCGAGAGAGAAAACTAAGAAGCAGGGCTCCCCAGCACTGGGCAAGAGTCCATGGGGCATCTGGCAAAGGACCCACTTCTGGCCGCCCTGCCACTTCGGAGCCACGTGAGCATGCCTCCCCGGTCGGGCCCTTGGCACCTTAAAAGATCCACCATCGACTACTGGGAGTGGTAGGGGACCCAAACTTCTGACAGCATCGACACCTTCCCAAGCTCCCCCGGCACTGAGAGAGCCGAGGCCTCCACTATGCCACAGGAAGCAGCAAAGGCTTCCTATGAGGGCAAGCCAACCTCTAAGACCCCTCAAGGGGCAGTGGAGTGCCACCGATCCCCCGAGACAAGGCAGCACTCTTCATCTCCACACCGCAGATCTCTGGCGTCGCAGCCCAGATCCTCTGGGGCTCATCCTCGGTCACCGGCACCACGATTGCTGTCCCTGCCATCTCAATGCAGATCATTTTGGGGGAAGCGCCAGTCTCTGCTCCACCGGCACCATTCATCCTCCCGTCAGTCGTCCTCTCAGCGCAGATCTCAGTTGCCTGCCCATGGGAGCGCTCCCCGTCGTGGGTAGGTAATCATTTTTTCTCTCTAGTGAGAGAGATTTCTTTAGCTGATGCTTCCCTAAAGGCCTGGCATTTTTCACTCAGAATGATGTCCTCTACTTCTGTATCTAGACACTGTATATGGCTTCACCCTTAGAATGCCGAGAGTTATTCAGATCTGTGCTTTTCCAAATTCATTAGTCTAGGATTTTTCAAGAAAACCTCAGGAAAAATGCATTGTGGATAATACCAGCAAAACAAAGCCCTCGGTGCTGGCTCTACATATGGCCCATGAAACTAAATTCAAACAATTATACTGCTCAAAACAGTACTTTAGGGTCCAGCCCTCCACAAAGACATCTTCCAACTCTAAAAGATTCCAGCTGCCACAAGTACTGGAGAAATCACCCAGCTGCAATGCATCAAACACCCCCAGGGCCTTAGTTTGACAACAAGAGGATGGTCTCAGGCCAGAGCTGTGGCTTCCTGTCAACTTCTTCCAGCAGTGGCAGGCCTCCATGACAGACAAGAAGGTCCTGGAAATACGTTAGCTGTTCTGCTGTCAGCTGCATTAGGGGCTGCCATAGAAACAGAGAAATAAGTCAGGTGGTTCCAAGCAGCTTCCCCCAATAGCAGATGTATGTCCACACAAGGGAACAGAATGCCTTTGGAGTCGTATAGCTTTTCATCTTGCTCTTTACTCTGCCTGTGTACCCTCTCTACTCTCCAGTCCATCCAGTCTCTTCTCTTCCTGCCCATCTAGTTAAATCTGGTTTTTATAACCGTTTAGAAACCGTTCGTCTGGTAAAATCCCTCAGGCACATGGGTGCTGGAGTACAATGTCCTGTTTGGAGACTCACTGCTCACATATATTCCAGCTACATCAAGCACCGTAAAAAGCAGTTCTGCTGACTCTTTGTGCTCTGTTTCACTTTGGCTTTTATCGTATTTTCTGAGACTTCCTGATCATCCACTGTTTATGGTTTGGGCTCCCTTTAAGGAAAAATAATCCCTTTCACTGGAATTTACCAGTATTTTAAGATTGGTGTTTTTCATCTGGAACCCTCTTCTCATCTGTTCCTCCTTCCCAAAATTAAAGAATGGGGAATTTGTTTGTGATTCATTTTTTAACAATGGGAGTTCTTTTTTGGTTCAGTTGGGTCTGGTGCTTCCTTTGACAACTCAGTGCCTGTTACACTTTTCAGGTAACAAAGATGAAGGTTTAAGCTGGACGTAGGTACAGTTCACTTTCCACATCTTCTCTAGTGAAGACATGCGAAGAAACTATTTAGCTTCTGTGCAATGTCTCTTGGTCTTTTAACTCCCTGATGGTTCAATGGACACACTAACTACACCGTCTGTGTCCTGGTTTTGGCATACTGAAATAAAGATTTGTTTGTCTTCAGCTATTTGCTCTTCCAGGTCTTTCTTGGCCCTCCTAATTTCCACCTTACATTTTATGTGCAGTAATTTATGCTCCTTGATATGGCTTCATTGGGACTGGATTCTGTTTTCTGAAGGGTACCTGTTTAACTCAAATAACCTACTTGAACCTTGCCATTTTACTGTACTGTGGGGTGTTTTTCTTGCCTTCCAGCTTCCTGGTTTTAGAGGTTTCTGTGCCTTCTTGTCTCGTTTATGGTATGCTTCAATAGTCTCCTCGCTAAGTCAGGGAGAGATGGAGAGTTGCAAGCCACCAATCCATACCAAAAGTAGTCCCGGGTATAGCTGGCTGAAATTCAGAATTGCCGCTCGGCAGGATATTTGGATTTTTTGAACTCTGGAACGAAATATATATTAATTTCCAACAAACTGGAAATTCTGCAAAATGTTCCAAAACAAAATATGCCCCCCAGGTCCCTGGCAGTCACTGGCTGACATTGACATAGTTGGTGTCAGCTTTGCTGCTACCACCCACCACTGAAGAGCAGCTGGGAAACTGGCAATAATCATATCAGTTTCAGTCAACAGCTGCCAGAGGTCCCAGTGTCTGCAATTCTGAGGCACCCCATTATGCAGGCTGCCCTGGAGCTGAGGACACGCAGAGCAGCTGGTTTACCAGGCTATGGGAGTCAAGCAGTCGGAGGAACCATCTGTCCCAGGTGTCTGTAAATCCGAAGGTCCCTGGGACAATCCGCCAGGTGGGGCAGCCCAAGGGGTTGTGAACCCTGGAAGCCTGCAATCTCCAGCAGCCCGTCAGGCAAGCTGGCAGGAAACCAGGCAGGGTTCCATCAGAGGCCCACCTGAGGTTTGTTGAAAGTTCAATGAACTGATACATTTCCGCAAAACATTTCAGGTTTGACAAATCACCGTTTTCCAAAGAAATTCTTTTTGTCAGAAAATTTCTGACCAGCTCTGGTTCTGGGGCCCCTTCTGGAGAGGGGGTTAGAATATTCAAATCTATGCAACAGAACTCAACATTTTCAGTTTAAGAAGCTTGTGTGAACCAAACATGGTGAGCTTTGCACAGCCCAACATTCTATGCCCAAATTCCCAAGAAGAAAAAAAGGTGGGTGAATGGGCTGTGAGTATCGTGTGTGTATTTTTGTACAGGGAAGCAATTTTCACAAGTTCAGCTCCTGGATTTACCCAATGCCTGCTTTTAAATCGTATTTTAGGCTGTGTTCCCAAAGCTAGCACCAAACTGGTGGTGTGTGAAGGCAAATCTTTTTCACATCTGAACAAAGATGAAAACAAAGAGCGAGCTGTCAATGCACGTTACTTTGTGTACAGTATTTTTAATCATGCAAAATGAAATAATACTTGGCTCTCAGGAGTCCTGTTCATCTGTAAAGCTTAGTATGTTAAGGTAACAGGACTTTTTTCTTAAATGAACATTTTGTTCGACCTAATATTCTGTTGTCTGGTACTCTAAACAGTAATGTCATTTGCTCAAGAAAACAGGTTAAATATCTTCGGAAGTTCCTTTGACATTCTTAAACTATTTTGGCTATAGAATTCTGCTATGTTTTATTCAGATTTATGGATTTGTAAAAAATATTCTTCTGCTTCTGGAATTCACAATTACGGCTTTCTTGTGAAGTTATATCTGTCCACTGCTTTGCAGGGGGGGACTTGGGTGGAGTGGGTCTTATTAAAATTTTGCTGTTTTGCTGCTTAGCAAACTGTGCCTCGATGGGAGTTTCTGTGAGACTGTGCCGAGGAGGAGGATGAATGTATTCCTAGGGCACAAGGAAGTGTAATTTGGCTTCTTTACCTTGTCTGCCTCCTTAGCACAGGGAGGCTCAGACTTGGAAGCTGGGTCTTATTAAATATTTGACACCCAATCCTATTTGTTGCTGGAATTTTTAGTAGATAGTGTTGCAGACATATGCACATGTGGTTTTGGAGAGTATGTAAAATTAAAATTAACCGTTTATGTGGATTTTCACTGGGACTAGATCTGTGAATGTTCCCTTCTGTTGGGATTCTTTTCTTTGATTCTTTTTCATTGTTGTTGCTTTAAGTGAGATGTGTACTGTATTTGTGACAGGGATTTACCACAGTGTATGCCCAACACAGTCTTGGTGTGTGCTACTCAGGCCCTTGAATCTGTCTAGATTTTCCAGAACTTTAAACGCTATATTTCTGGATACCGAAAGGTTAATACAGAGGCATTTCTAGGAGTCAGAATTTGAACTAGTAAATAATTAGTCTTTTGGGGTTTGGGCAACTGTTTTAATTCCTTGCCCACCTGCTGCAGGAATTTTCAATTTAACCCATTATAAAGGATGCAGTTTGCTGCATTAAGTCGACATTTTGCCCCCTTTAAATGACTGCTTAAATACTTGTAATAGTTAACACATAATAACTAGGAGATTATGTTTGATACAACTGCTATACCTGATGGCACAGTTCTTCCAGTGGGCAACAGCTGCTTCCTCTCTTCTCCTGTCCCTAAGCAATCATCTCCTTGCTTGGTTTCATTAGCAGATACAGTTCCATACATTTAATGTTGTTTTCTTTTAAATGTATCCACCCTATAGAAAATTGATGGGGGTGGGAGAATAATGCTTAAATCTGTGGCTGCATGTTTTATCCAGAGCAGAGTGAATGCCCAAAGGTGAATTTGCTTCTTATTCTTCATATATACAAGTGTACACAAATAATAGCAGTGTGGGAGGCTCCAATCCTGTAAGAGCAGCTCTGGTCATTCCTACTGGTCTGATGATTTTTCACAGAATTTAAAAAGCAGGTCAAGTGCAATTTTAAGGTATTGCTAGAGAAATTAAATTGACGTGCCTTTATCAGATTGTATGTTTAAGTCTGAAAATAAATATTAAAATGTTGGCATGACTGACGATCCTTTTTAAAACACGCAATGCACTGAATTTTATATGATGTGTCTGTGGGTGTTAGTCATAGAAGCTATCTTCATATGTAATGTAGCAAATGAACAATGTGAGGCAAGGGTTGTAGTTATGTACATTGTTGCTCAGTAGTAGTGTAGGATTGTAAAACCTGCCTCACGTGTTCCCATAAAAGCTGTGTTGCCCCTGGGAATATACTGACGTATTCACTTTCTCTTTTAAACAACTGCAAAAGTCTTGGCCCTTTCTAAAAATCACAGTTGCAGTTTATACTTTGTCACAAAAAGAATTTAATGCTTATGACACTGGCTAATCCTGAGAAGTTTTAAATTCAGAACTGACCAGTTTCTAAGGGCTTGGTGAGGCCTGTGCGGGCGTTATCAAGGAGGGTTTGTGACTGGAGGAGATGGAGTCAGGTCAGTTCTCTTGAGCAAAGCTAAGCTTATGTCATCTCTCCCCGATAAGGAAAACTTTTCTTTCCTAGTTCCCATGGTTCCACTGGTCCTGCTGATTACTCCTGGGGCCAATGTGAGTCATCAAAACCCTCCAACCTCGCTGCTAGAGTGGTAATTAAAAAACAACCCACTGTATTTCAGCATTTCTCTGGTAGCAAGCACGGCCCCCAGGAGTAAAGAATATAATTGGTAGAGGTTAAATTATCTGGGAATAAAGATTTCCTCAGCACAAAGTAAAGCCCTGTGGACAAAGAAAAACTTCCTCAAACTCTGCTCCAGAAGTGGAGGAACAAAAAGACAGCAAGAAAAATCAAACTATAGGAACAGGTATTCTTTTCTAGGCAGAAAATTTGCTTACTCAGACTGTCCCTTTTCCTCTTATAGCATTTCTCTGGGCATATATATTCAATATTTTCCCCTCATTTATCCACAAGAGAGCATTCTTCCATCCCATTGCATTCTCTTTTAGGAGGCTCTCTCTTTTTTCATTATGAAAGGTGTGGTCTGCTTTGGTGGTTGGATTGAATGTAACCCACTCAAGCCATGGCTAAGAGCCAACCCTTCTGGGCAGTTCTGTAGTTATCTTGTCCCATTTTCTAAAACATGATAGACTGGACATTGAGTTCTCAATGGAAGCAGTCATTGGGTGTGGTTGTTTTCATCTAATTCTCCTGCTCCCTGAAATTCATTTTAGTTAGTTTGTTTTTCACTTGGGGATTGCTACAGAGATCCCATCAGTTTTGAATTAGTCACTGAGGGGATAAAAATAGCAAAAATTACCAGTTAATCGAATTCATGCATCTAAGTGAACAAGTTCAAAATCATGCAGTGTTGCCAACTCTCCTGATTTTATCATAAATTTTATGTTAGTCTTAAGGCCCTAGTTTCCAGATTCATATGACTGTGAGAATCTCAGCTCGTGCTTTCTCTCTCTCTTTCTTTCTCTCTCTCTTTCTTTCTAAAGTTTCTAGAACTCCTGGTTACGGGCAATAGCTTGCAAACATGACCCAAATACATCCAGAAGGCAAATAAAAAGCATCTACAGTTTATTATTGATAAAAGTCTCATGATATTTTGGGTCTGATTTAGGATTTTATAACTCCTGGGGGTTGAGAACTCTGAGAATATCCCATTCTGCAGAGAACTAAGTAAAGATGCAAATATTTTGAAAGAAGTGGTTTTGATGTATGTTAGGTTTTCCTTAAATTTAAATGGCTCTTTTTGTTTCCCATGATATTTGTGACCTTGAGGGGAAAGGCTTATAGCCTGTATGACTATTATTGCTTCCATTATGGGGAAAAATAGAATTGCTTTTGACAGATGTACTTGTTGCGCAAGTATGGAAGGTTAAACTGGTGATGAGAGCAGGATACGGTGAAAGAAACTCTAGAAGGCTGACAAACTTTTATTCTAACTTGTCCAAATAAAGAAGGAAGAACAATCGATCATTTCTGAATTAGTCATTCAGTGAGAGATACAGAAATCTAATTTACAGGTTAAAAATGTAATTTTTTCTGAATAATTTTAAGCACTTCCTTGCATGCAAATAACTCAAAAACAGATTCAGTTCTAGGAGACCCAAATGTAGCATGTATTTTAGTACTAAATGAGTTCTGGTTGCTTTGCCTAATTTGGGAGAAGAAAAAACTTTCAGATGTGTAAAGTTTACTTGCAGATGATGTTGTCACCATGTGCATCACTCCATCTTAGTAATATTCAGACAATGTACTTACACTCAGTCCTGGTGTCTTAAATGCACTCGTCTTAAAGCAAGGGGGTTTGTCTTTATAACAGGAGGCTAATGTTGTTTAGCTGCAATTCATTCCCTGCAGGGCATGTGACATCCTAAACCCCCAACAATAGGAATCCTCAATGCTTAGCTGTCATAACCCCTGTGCCTTCAGCTTGGGAGAGCTTGGATGCTGCCATCTGGATGAGTAACTAAACCAGGACAGGACTTTGGAAAGAATCAAAGGCTCTATCCATGCTACCATTGTGGAGCTGAAATCACTAGAGTTCACAACCTACTCAAATGTCCAATCTTGTCCCTAAGAGACAATTGGAGTAAACTGGAGCCCAGCCTAGAAGCAAGAGGAAAACCAAGGACAAGGTAGACCTATTACTCAATGGGGCCCGGGGGCGGGGAGACAATAACAGAAAATGTGGAAAGGGCAGAAGTGCTAAATGACTTTTTTGTTTCACTTTTCACTAAAAAGGTTAGTAGTGATTGGGCGTCTAACATAGTGAATGCCCCTGAAAATGAGGTACGATCAGAGGCTAAAATAGGGAAAGAACAAGTTAAAAATTAGACAAGGTAGATGTCTTCAGATCACCAGGGGCTGATGAAATACATCCTACAATATTCAAGTGTTGTAAGCAAGATGCAAAAAGTAACTCTTCCACCCTACTCTACTGGAGTATTGTGTCCAGTTCTGGGAGCCACATTTCAGGAAAGATGTAGACAAATTGGAGAAAGTCCAGAGAAGAGCAACAAAAAATGATTAAAGGTCTAGAAAACATGACCTATGAGGGAAGATTGAAAAAATTGGGTTTGTTTAGTCTGGAGAAGAGAAGACTGAGGGGGCACATAACGTTTTTCAAGTACATAAAAAGTTGTTACAAGGAGGAGGGAGAAAAATTGTTCTCCTTAATGTCTGAGGCTAGGACAAGAAGCAATGGGCCTAAATTGTGGCAAGGGTGATTTAGGTTGGACATTAGGAAAAACTTCCCAACTGTCAGGGTGGTTAAGCACTGGAATAAATTGCCTAGGGAGGTTGTGGAATCTCTGTCATTGGAGATTTTTAAGAGCAGGTTAGACAAACACCAGTCAGGGATGGTCTAGATAATACTTAGTCCTGCCATGAGTGCAGGAGACTAGACTGGAAGTCCTCTTGAGGTCCCTTCCAGTCCTATGATTCTATGATAATACTATCATAGAATAATAATATCTCAAAGCCCTTTGCAAGAACCCAGGATACACAGAAATACTTGGCAAGGAGGATTTTTCAGAGCCAGCTGATATCATCAAGGACTACATTTTATGAGCACAGTAATATTTATATTACTTCCTGCACATAAGCCAACCTCAGAAGTCAATCCTAATGTCTTTCCTCCCTAAATGTTGGCTATGTTTGAATGGAAAAATTAACCTGAAGAGTGGGAGCAGTAGGATTGAACATTATTTCAACTCTCTATAATTGAAAATTAAACTTGCGTATCTAGGTGATGGGAATATTGCATGGTTCATAATGGAAGTTATCAGGCTTGTTTTACTATGTGTACTATTGTATATCTTCAGTACTGAAAGACAGATTCCAAAAATACTTGCATGATGCACATTTTAAAAACTATGAAAACAGAGGAAAGCCATTCAAAATACTAATACTGTTTTATTCTACTTCTTTCCCTTTCCCTCTCTCCTTCCCCATCCAGGGACTGACAGTCAGAGAGACATAGGCATCAACTTTCCGTTATGCCAGGGGTGCTCAACCCCAGGCCCTGTCCCAACTCCACCCCTTCCCTCAAGGCCACAACCCCACCCCACCTCTTCACACCCTGCTCTGCCTCTTCCCGCCCCGTTCCGCCCCCTCCCCTGACCATGTTGCATCCTCGCTCCTCCCCCCCAGCTTCCTGCATGCTGCAAAACAGCTGACTGAGGCGGGCAGGAGGCACAGGGAGGGAGGGGGAGGCGCTGATCGGGGGACTGCCAGTGGGTGCTACGCACCCACCATTTTTTCCCTGTGGCTGCTCCAGCCCCAGAGCACCAATGGAGTTGGTGCCTATGCAGAGAGAGATCATATTTCCACTTCTGGAAACCATTTTACACTGGTAATTGTTGGTCCAACAGAAAACAAATCCATTGCATTACTTAATGGAAGTGTCTTCTTTAACACAATAAATGAATAAGTTAAAGTACAATATACTATAACAGGGGCAGGCAAACTTTTTGGCCTGAGGGCCACATCAGGTTTCCAAAACTGTATGGAGGGCCAGTTAAGGGAGGCTGTGTCTCCCCAAACAGCCAGACATGGCCTGGCCCCCGCTTCCTATCCGACACGCCGCCTCCCCGCTTCTCACCCTCTGATGGCTTCCCCGGGACTCCTGCCCCATCCAACCCCCCTGTCCCCTGACGGCCCCCCCAGGACTCCTACCCCATCCACCACCCCTGGCTCCCTGTCCCCTGACCACCCCTGGACCCCCCCACCCCTGACTTCCCCCTGCCGCCCCATCCAATCCCTCCTCTCATTCCTGACTTGCCCCCCGGGCCTCTGCCCCATCCAACCACCCCTTCTCCCTGTCCCCTGACAGCCCCCTGCCACCCCGTCCAACCCCCCCTCTCCTTCCTGACTGCCCCCCGGGACCCCTGCCCCATCCAACCCCCCTGTTCCCCACCTTCAGACCGCCCCACCCCCTATGCACACCCCTGCCCACCACCCCCAACCCCTCCTGCCCCCTTACCGCACTGCCCAGAGCACCGGGTCAGGCTGCAGCTCTGCAACTGCGCTGCCCGGCCGCCCAGAGTGTTGCGCTGGTGGTGCACTGAGGCTGCGGGGGAGGGGCCGAGGCTAGCCTCCCAGGCCAGGAGCTAAGGGGCTGGGCAGGAGGGTCCCGCGAGCCAGATGTGGCCCATGGGCCATAGTTTGCCCACCCCTGTGTTATAACATGCTCCATTCAAAGACCCACTTGAACAAATGCTGTTAGCATATGCTGTCCATTCAGCAAAAGAATGGTCTATAAAAGACCATTGTACATTAGTGGCTGGGACATTGCATTGGTAACTATCTTTATCTTAAAGAGTTGGTAGCAGGGGTAAATGGGTAACTAGCTTAGCAGTAAGAACATCATTGAAAGAACCCACAAGAGAAGAGGCAATTATTGATTTAGTCCTAAGTGGAACACAGGATCTGGTCCAAGAGGTAACTATAGCTGAACCACTCAGTAGTAGTGACAATAATTTAATTAAATTTAACATCCTTGTAGGGAGGATAATGTGTGTGTGTGTGTGTGTGTGTGTGTGCGCGCACACACACCCCCCCAAAACCCAAACCCATCACAGTAACATTTAATTTAAAAGGGGGAACTTCCCAAAAATGGGGACACTTGTTAGATGCAAATTAAAAGGAGCTGCCACAAGGGTTAAATGCCTGCAAGCAATATGGAGACTATTTAAAAACAGCATAATGGAGGCTCAGACTAAGTATATACCCCCTGTGACATTCTGTACCTCAGGGGAACATCCTACACCCCCACGTTCATCCTTGTAATATGATTGTGTGGTAGCCAATGCAAAGTTTGTCATGTTGGGTGTCTTTGGAAGGCTCATGATGCACTGAGCATTTTTGTTATAGTGATGTTATAGGTTGTAACTTTGTGTATCTAGTTATGAGGCTGAAAAGGCTGAAAAAGATAGCTTAAAACAAGCCCAGGCAAATACTCTCCAAGAGCAGTGGGGCAGTTCACACCTCATCAGAGCATGTATGGGACAAACCCAGCCCAGCCTCACAGGAACAAAGGACACTGGTCTAGACAGCAACAAAGGATCTGTTGGACTCCTGAGTGAGTCACCCCCATCCTTTGGTCAGTTTGGGACTGTGATGAGGTAATGCTCACCTGACTCTGAAAGGGGGGGGGGCGCAAAGCCAAGAGGGAAGAAATGACATGATAAAAGGGAGAGACTTTTGACATGCTCTTCCTCTGTCTTCCACCTCCATCTACAGACATCAGCACCAAGCGACTGAAGTGCTGATCAAAGGGGAGAGCCTGGCTGAAGGGAAACCAGCCAGCTTGTGGTGAGAAGCATCTAAGTTTGTAAGGGCACTGAAAGTGTTAAGAGCAGCTTAGAATGCATTTTGCTTTTATTTCATTTGACCAAATCTGACTTGTTGTGCTTTGACTTATAATCACTTAAAATCTATCTTTGTAGTTAATAAATTTGTTTGTTTATTCTACCTGAAGCAGTGCATTTGGTTTGAAGTGTGCACGAGACTCCCCTGGGGATAACAAGCCTGGTAGATATCCATTTCTTTGTTAAATTGATGAACTCATATAAGCTTGCAGCGGCGAACGGGCAAAACTGGACATTGCAAGACAGAGTTTCCTAGGTTTGTGTCTGGGACTGGAGATATTGGCTAGTATCATTTGGTTCCACAGTCAAGCAGCTTACATGCCAGAGGCTGTGTGTGGACAGCTCAGGTGTGGGGGTTCTCACAGCAGAGCAGGGTAAGCCTGGCCCCCAGAGTCGAGGATTGGAGTGACTAGCAGATCACTGGTCCAGATAACACTAGGGGAACGACACACCCCTCAAATCAGAAAAGTCGGTAAGAGGACCAGAAGAATACCACCATGACTAAACAGCAGAGTAATGGAGGCCATTGGGGGCAAAAAGGCAACCTTTCAAAATTTTGAAGTCAAATCCTAGTGAGAATAATAGGAAGGCGTGCAGATCTTTTACACTTCATCAGTAAAGATACAAAAAGCAGGCCAAGAAAGAATTTGAGAAGGCACTAGCTAAAGACGACAAAAAATAGTAGTAAGACTTTTCTTAAAGCACATCAGAAGCAGAAAGCCTGCCAAACAGGTAGTGGGGCTGGCTGCTAGATGACTAAGGTGTTAAAGGTTTCAGAGTAGCAGCCGTGTTCGTCTGTATCCACAAAAAGAAAAGGAGGACTTCTGGCACAATGCATCCAATGAAGTGAGCTGTAGCTCATGAAAGCTTATGCTCAAATAAATTTGTTAGTCTCTAAGGTGCCACAAGTCCTCCATTTCTTTCTATTGCAGAAAAGCTAAATGAATTCTTTACATTGGTCTTCACTACAGAGGATGGGGGGAGAGCCCCTCATCTGAGCCATACTTTTTAGGAACTGTCCCAGATTGAGGTGTCAATAGAAGTGGTTTTGGAACAAATTGATAAATAGTAATAAGTGACCAGGACCAGATGGCATTAACCCAAGAGTTGTGAAGGAACGCAAATATGAAACTGCAGAATTACTAACTCTGGTATGTAGCCTATTGCTGAAACAAGCCACTGTAGCAGATGACTGGAAGGGAGGTAATGTAACACCAATTTTTAAAAAGGGCACCAGATGAGATCACAGCAATTACAGACCAGTGAGCCAACCTTCCGTACCAGGCAAATTGGTAGAAACTATAGCAAAGTGTAGAATTATCAGACACACAGATAAACATGATTTGTTGGGAAGAGAGAACAAGGGTTTTGTAAAGGTAAGTCATTTCTTGTCAATCTAGTGGAATTCTCTGTGGATGTCAGCAAGCATGTGGATAAGGGTGATACAGTCAATATAGTGTACTTGGATTTTTAAAAGCCTTTTGACAAGGTCCCTCACCAAAGTCTCTTAAGGAAACTAAGTAGTAATGCGGTAACAGAGAAAGTTCTCTTCAGAACCAGTAACTGGTTAAAAGGCAGGAACCAAATGGTTGGAATAAATGGTCAGTTTTCACAATGGAGAGAAGTAAACAGTGGCCATATACTGGGACCTGTACGGTTCAATGATCTGGAAAAGGGTATAAGTAGGGAAGTGGCAAAGTTTGCAGATGAGACAAAATTATTCAAGATAGTTAAGTCTAAATCTGACTGCGAAGAGTTAAAAGGGGATCTCATAAAACTGGGTGACTGAGCAACAAAATGGCAATTGAAATACAACATTGATAAGTGCAAAGTAATGCACATTGGAAGAAATAATCCCAATTTTACACACATGGCGATGGGTTTTAAATTAGCTGTTCCACTCAATAAAGAGATCTTAGAATCGCTGTGTATAGTTCTTTGCAAACGTCAGCTCAATGTGCAGCAGCAATCAAAAAGGCTAAGAATGTTTTGAACGATTAGGAAAGGGGTAGAAAATAAGACAGAAAATATTATAATGCCACTGTATAAATCTGTGGTGCATCCACATCTTGAATAATATGTCCAGTTCAGATCACCCCATCTCAAAAAGAATATAGTGTGTGACAAAGTTCCTCCTCTACCTTGGTGGGTCTTGCACTTATTGGCGGATTTGCTCGCCTCCGAGCTTCATGGCAGCCCTCAGTTTGGCCATTTTCGTGAACCCACAGTCCAGGTCAACTCCTCCTGTGTCTGACCAGGAGTTGGGAGGTTTGGGGGGAACCCGGGCCCACCCTCTACTCCAGGTTCCAGCCAAGAACCCTGTGGAATGCAGCTGTCTAAAGTGCCTCCTGGAACAGCTGTGCGACAGCTACAACTCCCTGGGCTACTTCCCCATGGCCTCCTCCCAACACCTTCTTTATCCTCACCAACTTCTCCTGGTGTCTGATAATGCTTATACTCCTCAGTCCTCCAACAGTATGTGTTCTCACTCTCAGCTCCCAGCTCCTTACATGTGCACCACAAACCGAAGTGAGCTCCTTTTTAAACCCAGGTGCCCTGATTAGCCTGCTTTAATTGATTCTAGCAGCTTCTTGATTGGCTGCAAGTGTTCTAATCAGCCTGTCTGTCTTAATTGTCTCCAGAACGTTCCTGATTGTTCTGGAACCTTCCCTGTTGCCTTACCCAGGGAAAAGGGACCTTCTTAATCTGGGGCTAATATATCTGCCTTCTATTACTCTCCTGTAGCCATCTGGCCCGACCCGGTCACATATTGCCCCCCTCTCCCCCGCTCAACACTACGGGATTGGACAACTTGGGACATCAGGCAGTGTACTCGTGACAAGCCATCTGCATTGCCATGGTGGCTTCCAGCCTGGTGTTGTATGGTGAATTGAAAAGGTTGTAGGGACAGGAACCATCTGGTCACCCTTGCGTTCTTCTCTTTATTTCGCTGCATCCAATGGAGGGGTGCATGGTTGGTCACAAGGGTAAACTATCGTCCCAGAAGGTGGTAATGTAGTGTTTCCATGGCCCATTTCACAGCTAGGCACTCTCTTTGAACCACAGCATACTTCTGCTCTCTCTGGAGGAGTTTCCTGCTGAGGTAGAGAATTGGGTGTTCTTCATCTCTGACCAGCTGCGATAGGATAGCTCCCAATCCTACTTCAGATGCATCTGTTTGTAAAATGAATTCTTTGTTGAAGTCTGGGGCTATAAGCACAGGGTTACTGCAGAGGGCTGTCCGTAGATCCATGAATGCTTTCTCTGCAGCATCTGTCCACTTCACCATGTCTGGACCCTGGGCTTTTATCATGTCTGTCAGGGGATTTGCTCTGGTAGCAAAATGGGGAATAAATTGTTGGTAGTACCCCACCACACCCAGGAATGCCCGGACTTGCTTTTTCCGATTTGGCCGGGGCCAATTTTGGATAGCCTTTAGTTGGTTTAGTTGGGGCTTGACCATGCCCCTTCCTACAATGTAGCCAAGGTATTTAGCCTCGGCTAGTCCTATAGCAAGGTTGGCTGTGAGGCCATCCTGTCTTAGCGTGTCCAGAACCGCTTCCACCTTTCCTAAGTGGGTTTCCCAGTCAGGGGTGTGAATAATCACATCATCCAGGTATGGTGCTGCATAACTGGTATGGGGCCATAGGAGCTTGTCCATAAGATGCTGGAATGTGGCAGGTGCCCCATGCAGTCCAAAGGGAAGAAAAGTATATTGAAACAGACCCTCTGATGTAGAGAATGCTGTCTTTTCTTTAGCATCTTTGGCAAGGGGAATCTGCCAGTATCCCTTTTTTAAATCAAGGGTGGTCAAAAATCGGGCATTGTCCAGGCGATCAACTAACTCATTGATACGGGGTATGGGGTATGCATCAAATTTGGATATCTCATTCAGCCAGCAAAAGTCATTACAAAACCTAGTAGTGCCATCGGGTTTGGGCACCAACACAATCGGGCTTGACCACTGACTGTGGGACTCTTCGATGACTCCCAGCTCCAACATCCTTTTTACCTCTTCCTTGATCTCCTCCCTTTTTGCCACTGGGACCCGATAGGGCCTTAAAGTTACCTTTGCCCCAGGGTCTGTGATAATGTGGTGATATGCTTTGGTGGTCTGACCTGGTTTGGTTGAAAACATGTCCTGGTATTGGTTGACCATCTCAGTTACCTCCTTCTTCTGGTTTGGTGTCAGATCAGTGGATATCCTGATCTGCTCCTGCATGTTATTTCCCTGGATTGGGGTCTCTTGGGCCACTACACACGCCTCTTGTTGGTGCCAAGGCTTTAAGAGGTTAATGTGATAAATTTGTTCTTGTTTCCGGCATCCTGGCTGCCGCACCTTGTAGGTTACTTCCCCCACGGGTTCAACCACCTCATAGGGCCCCTGCCATTGGGCCAAAAGCTTGCTTTCTGCTGTGGGTACCAACACCATCACCCGATCCCCTGGTTGGAACTATCAGACTTTTGCCTGGCGAATGTAATGGGTTCACTGGGCCGCCTGCACCTTTTCCAAATGTTTCCGTACAATGGGGTGACCCGGGCTATCCATTCTCACATCTGCAACACATAGTCAATTCTATTTCTCCCTTTACTGGGTTCCTCTTCCCAGATTTCTTTTGCGATATCTAGTATGCCATGGGGGTGGCGTCTGTATAATAATTCAAAGGGGAAAACCCAGTTGAGGCCTGAGGTACCTCCCGGATTGCAAACATAAGGTAGGGTAGTAGGGTCCCGACTTACCACTTTCCTTATCATTGCCTTGAGGGTTCGGTTAAACCTTTCTACTAGCCCATCAGTCTGCGGATGATAGACTGAAGTTCTCAGGGTATGTATATGGAGCAGCATACAGAGGTCCTTCATTAGCTTCGACATAAATGGGATACCTTGGTCTGTTAATATCTCCTTTGGTAGCCCCACTCGGGCAAAGATCTCCACCAACTGTTTAGCTATTGTTTTAAAGGCCGAGTTCCGCAGGGGGACGGCTTCTGGGTAGCAAGTAGCATAATCCAGAATGACAAGTATATATTGGTGGCTCCGGGCTGTCTTCTCCAGGGGTCCCACTAGGTCCATGGCTATTTGCTCGAAGGGGACCTCTACGATGGGAAGGGGTACTAAAGGTGCCCTCAAGTGGGGACGGGGACTGTGCAGCTGACACTCCGGGCAGGACGCACAGTACTTCCACACTTCTTCATGTACTCTGGGCCAGAAGAATCGTCACAGGACTCGTGCCAGGGTCTTCTCTACCCCCAAATACCACCCAAAAAGATGACTATGGGCCAGACTTAATACAGCACTCTGGTGTTTTTGAGGTACTAGGATCTGCTGTAACTTCTGCCCCTGTACTGGTGCAACCTGGTTTAAGAGATTCTTCTTCATTATGAAGTAGGGTCCTGGTCCCTGGGTTTTCCCTTCCACGGGGACCCCATCTATTTCAGTCACCTCCTTCCTAATGTTGTCGTACCTTGGTCTTCAGCCTGGTCCCGTCCAAAATGTCCTCTCCCGGGGCTAATCTGCCCGACATCTAGGGGGCCAGTCTCTGTTGCCTCTACTGGTTCAGAGGCGTTAGGATGTGGGTCAGACTCCGGTGCTTCTCCCTCCTGGGTGGCCTCCTTTTCAGCTGCTTGGGTCCACCTACCTACGAGAGCGACCCTCTGGCTTTGGACCAGTATTCAGGTTCCCAAGGCCTTAGCTGCCCTTCTTTCCCTTTTCGTCTTTCTACGCTGTCTGGGAGTGGAGAACAAATCTGGGGATATTTCAGAGTAGGCTGGGGGTTGACAGTCTACTGTGGATGCCTCATTACTTTCAGGGCTTCCCCCTTTCTCCAATTCCCCTACCGGGAGAAAGTCTTCAAACCCTGGGAAGTCCCTCCCTATGAGCACCGGGTATGGGAGTTTAGGGACTACACCTGCTGCTACCTCAGTAGTGTTCCCCTGAATCTCAATTTTTACTGGGATGGTGCGGTAATAACTAACTGTCCCATGGACGCATGTTATCCCCATATGCTTAGCCCACAACAGCTGACTATGCTTCATGAGCTTCCCCGAGACCAGCATAATAGCACTCCCCGAATCAACCAGTGCTGTGGTTTCTAACCCATTTAGCTTCACTGGTCTGGTGTACATATATGGGGTTAGTGAGACCCCCATAAGGTGGATTAGGGAGCATGGGTCTGCCCAGTTCCCCAGGTTACACTGCATAGGCTCCTCGGCATTGGAACACTGTGCAGCTATGTGTCCCCACTCCCCACAGGCGTAACATCTATATGGAGCCCTAGGTGTTCCTTGGTCTCTTGGTTTGGGCAGTCTCACATCACAATCCTCTTCCCCCTCAGTGCTCCAACTCTTGGTGGCTTCTGGTGGGCCTTCAGCCCCTCTCTTTTTCCACCTGGGCTCTCCTGGTGGCCCAGTCACCCGAGCTCTAGGGCTTGATGCTGCAGGTTTAACCCGGGGTGCTTCTTCCTTAACTGGTCGGGTCAGCTCCCTCGCCGTCCTTCGCCTTTCTACCAGCGCGACAACCTCGTCGTAGGTGGAGGGTTCATTCTGGCTTACCCAGGTGCAAAGGTCTGGCTGTAGTACTCTCATGTACCGGTCGATGATAAGAACCTCTAGTATCTCCTCCGGACTCCAGGACTCAGTTCGTAACCACTTTCGTGCGAGATGGATGAGGTCATATAATTGGGACCGCGGGGTTTTGTTTTCCTGGTACCTCCACTCATGATATTGCTGGGCCCGCGCTGTGGTCATTACTCCAGATCTGGCCAGGATCTCTCTTTCAGCTGGGGGTAGTCTGCTGCAGCCTCTTCAGGCAAATCATAGTAGGCCTTCTGGGCCTCCCCACACAGGAATGGAACGAGGATGCCAGACCACTGTTCGCGGGGCCAAGCCTCCTGCAGGGCTGTCCTCTCAAAGGCCAGGAGGTATGCCTCTACATCATCCTCCCACATCATTTTCTGCAGCCAATTGCTGGCCAGCATTATCTACATCCCGTCATGGCCGCAGTTCAGCTCTGTAAGGGTCTTTATCTGATTTACCAGTTTCCACAACATAGCCCAGTCTTGAGCAGCCTGGTCCATCAGCAGGCGATTAGTCTCTTGTTGCAGCCACGCTGCCTCCTGTTGGGCAGCTGCCTGGACACGGATAGCCTCCTGCTGGACAGCCATGGTTTGTATCAGTGCCCGCACTATGTCCTCCATTGTGGTGGGAAAAAAATAAACCCTCTCCCTTCCCCCGCCCAACACCCTCTGTCTTCCGCCGCGCTGTGCACACCAGATCCCACTTCTCACACCAGTTGTGACAAAGTTCCTCCTCTACCTTGGTGGGTCTTGCACTTATTGGCAGATTTGCTCACCTTGGAGCCTCACAGCAGCCCTCACTTTGGCCGTTTTCGTGAACCCACAGTCCAGGTCAACTCCTCCTGTGTCTGACCAGGAGTTGGGAGGTTTGGGGGGAACCCAGGCCCGCTCTTACTCCAGGTTCCAGCCCAGGGCTCTGTGGAATGCAGCTGTCTAGAGTGCCTCCTGGAACAGCTGTGCGACAGCTACAACTCCCTGGGCTACTTCCCCATGGCCTCCTCCCAACACCTTCTTTATCCTCACCATAGGACCTTCCTCCTGGTGTCTGATAATGCTTGTACTCCTCAGTCCTCCAAGAGTCCACGTTCTCACTCTCAGCTCCTAGTGCCTCTTGCTCCCAGCTCCTCTCATGCGCACCACAAACTGAAGTGAGCTCCTGTTTAAACCCAGGTGCCCTGATTAGCCTGCCTTAATTGATTCTAACAGCTTCTTGATTGGCTGCAGGTGTTCTAATCAGCCTGTCTTAATTGTCTCCAGAAGGTTCCTGATTGTTCTGGAACCTCCCCTGTTACCTTATCCAGGGAAAAGGGACCTACCTAACCTGGGGCTAATACATCTGCCTTCTATTACTCTCCTGTAGCCATCTGGCTCGACCCTGTCACAAGTGGGACTGGAAAAGTTTCAGAGAAGGGCAACAAAGATTATCAAGGATATGGAACAGCTTTCATACAAGGAGAAACTAAAAAGGTCAGAGCTGTTCAGCTGACAAAAAGAGACGACGAAGGGTGCATATGATCGAGGTCTATAAAATCATGAATAGTGTGGAAAAAATGCATACAGAAGTGTTTTTACCCTTTCCCACAGTATGAAATCCAGGGGTCATCTAATGAAATTAAGAGGCAGATAGTTTAATACGAAAAAAAAAGGAAGTACTTTTTCATACAGTGCATGATTAACCTGTGAAACTCATTGTCATGAAATGTCCAAAAGTGTAACTGCGTTCAAAAAAGAACTACATAAAGTCATGGAGGATAGACCCATCAAAGGCTATTAGCCAAGATGATCATGCAACTCCATGCTCTGGGTGACCCTAAATGTCTGACTGCCAGAAGCCGGAAGGGTGGGAGGGGGGGATGTTGGATGGCTCACTCCAACTGGATGCTCCCCTGAAAGCTCTGGTAGTGGCCACTGTCAGAGAAAGGCTAGTGGGCTTATCTGGACCATTGGTCGGACCCAGTATGGCTGATCTTATGTAACTGAGTGAAATTTGGAAGAACAAGTTAACGGTTTAGGAGAGCAGTGAAGGAAACCAGTCAGCTAGGGTGGATGAAAAAAGGGGAACATCACTTGCTAAAGGTTTGTATACCCAAGTGCTGTCCCAGAGAGACATGAGCTTATTGGAATATGCCATTAAAAAAGCTGTGCCAGGAAAGCTGTATTTGTATAGGTAGGCTCTGTTACCCCAAAGCCCGCTTTTAACCCAAAAACTGGGACAAAGTACAGTGAGAAAGTCTCCAGCAGAGCTAAGACTCAGGGTTTCTGCTTCCGGGGTAAATCTCAATATTTCACAGTTTGGCTCCATTCTGAGTCAGAACTAAATCTCATTTTTCAAAATTTCTCACAAACGGGAAATCCTGAAAAACAAATCCATTTCAGAAACACTGACACATGCTGCAGATCCTGGAAGCTGTCCCAGGCCCTTCTGGCAGGGAGCCTGGAAGCCCTGAGAGCACTGGCTTGAGCACTTCCCTGCTGCTGAGCCAGAGCTCTCAGGGCTTTTGGACTCCCAGCTCTGCAGCAGGTTGCTTCAGAGTCTCAGATCCTGGAAGTCCAGGGTCCTCTGCCTGGGGGCAGTCCACAGAGAGTTGCAACATGTAGGTGCCTGTGTATAAAGGAAGGATTCTGAAGGAATGCCAAGTTACCGCAAAAGTTGTTGCATTTATTAGCCCGATCTGGAGACAACAGCTGCTGCTTATCAGACAAAGAGTATTTAAAGTAATGTCAGGAACAGTGTGTAAGACTAGCACAAACTCGCTGTCAGAAACAACTCCGCTTTGAGGAAAAAGTCACTTGAGAGAGAACTTTTAGGAGGGGTTAGGTTTAAAATAATTGCCATATAAATGAATTTCACAACCTTTTGGAGCCTGGCTTCCTAACACTTCAAGGCCCAATTGACTCGGTTTCTAAAGGGTGGGCAGTGATTCCCAGGTCTGACTGCCAAAAAAAAATTTGGCAGTGTCAAAAGAACAAAGAAACACTCTTCAGAGATTCAGTTTAGGACACTGATTGCTCTCAAAGCCATAAACTAATTTTGGTGGCTGGCACATCACAGCCCTACTCTTATGTGAGTCCAATCTTCCTAAGTCACCACACTTGAAGAAAAACTTATTGGGACCAAAGCTCTAATTCCTTTTTTTTAATCAACTGCTTTGTTACATTTCCCATTTATATTGAGGTGAATCAAGGAAAGCTTTTGTGCGTCTGAACCAAAACCCACTGAAGTCAATGGAAAGACTCCTATTTACTTTACTGGACTTGGATCAGGCCCTGTAAGAACAGATGCTGTATGTCTAAAAGCTTCTCTTAGCTTAAAGTTTGTCTTGTGCATCTGGCAATGCAGGACTATAGCAGTTTTCATTTTTGTGTATCATATTTTAGGATACTGTGTTAGCTGGGCTGGTATCTGGGGACCTGATCCTCCTCCCACTGAGCAAATGGAAAAGCTCCCAGCTATGTCAGTGGATGCAGGATTTGGACCTGAAATAAGTAGATTCCTTTTTGTGACTTATTGTGCAGTACGTGCATGTTATGCAATTTCAATATGACTCACTTGATGTCTGTGAGGTATGCTGCTGATCACAAAACTTCTGAAAGACACTCTCACATCAACATAGAAAATTGAATGTCAAATATTTTTGAAAAGAAAATCTATTTGGAGAAAAAAATAAGGGTACACGAGGGTGGGTGAAGCCAGTGTCTGGCACTCCCAGCTGCTGTTCCTGGTTTGAAAGTAGGGCAAGGAATTGCCAAGGAAGAAAGAGATTTTGCAAGTGTTATGGTGCTGCTGGCCACAGGCTAAGGCTGCATTATACCATGGCACCAAGTGATTTCTCAAAGAACTCGCCACAGTTCTATGGCTTGGAAATTCTCTGGCTGAGCTCACATGACCTGGCCAAGATCTTTTGTTCACCTCTTCCTTGACATTTTGTAGCCTGCCTTACTCTGTTGAATTGTATTAAACACTTACTTCCATTGCTAATTGGAAATCAGTTTACTACTGATCCTAGAGTTACCTTCGCTGCGAACAATTAATTTTTTTCTGATAAAACTACATACAAGATTTTGTTCCTCTTTTTAAATGCATTGTTCCCTGAATACAAGATGGCAAGGCAGTTCCCCCTTTACTAGAAAAAAGAATGAGGAGTACTTGTGGCACCTTAGAGACTAACACATTTGTTTGAGCATAAGCTTTTGTGGGCTAAAACCCACTTCATCGGATGCATGCAGTGGAAAATACAGTAGGATGAGATATAAATATGCACCCAGAAAACATGAAACAATGGGTGTTGCCATACACACTATAACAAGAGTGATCAGTTAAGGTGAGCTATTACCAGCAGGAGAAAAAAACCTTTTGTAGTGATAATCAGGATGGCCCATTTCCAGCTGTTGACAAGAAGGTGAGTGTAACAGGGGGTGGGGGAAATAAACAAGGGGAAATAGTTTTACTTTGTGTAATGATCCATCCACTCCCAGTCTTTATTCAAGCTTAATTTAATGGTGTCTAGTTTGAAAATTAATTCCAATTCAGCAGTCTCTCATTGGAGTCTGTTTCTGAAGTTTTTTTGTTGTAATATTGCAACTTTTAGGTCTGTAATCGAGTGACCAGAGAGATTGAAGTGTTCTCCAACTGAGCATTGCTGGCACATGATGGCATGTATCACATTCGTAGCTGTGCAGGTGAACAAGCCTCTGATAGTGTGGCTGATGTGATTAGGTCCTATGATGGTGTCCCCTGAATAGAGATGTGGACACAGTTGGCAACAGGCTTTGTTGCAAGGATAGGTTCCTGGGTTAGTGTTTTCTTTGTGTGGTGTGTGGTTGCTGGTGAGTATTTGCTTCAGGTTTGGGGGCTGTCTGTAAGCAAGGACTGGCCTGTCTCCCAAGATCTGTGAGAGTGAGGGATTGTCCTTCAGGATAGGTTGTAGATCCTTGATGATGCACTGGAGAGGTTTTAGTTGGGGGCTGAAGGTGACGGCTAGTGGCATTCTGTTGGGCCTGTCCTGTAGTAGGTGACTTTTGGGTACTCTTCTGGCTCTGTCAATCTGTTTCTTCACTTCAGCAGGTGGGTATTGTAGTTGTAATAACACTTGATAGAGATCTTGCAGGTGTTTGTCTCTGTCTGAGGGGTTGGAGCAAATGCCGTTGTATCTTAGAGCTTGGCTGTAGACAATGGATCGTGTGGTGTGGTCTGGATGAAAGATGGAAGGAATGTAGTTAAGTTTAGCCGTCAAGAGGTTTCCGGTATAGGGTGGTGTTTATGTGACCATCGCTTATTAGCACTAATAATACTGAAAACTTACTGACCGCTATACTTACCTACATGCCTCCAGCTTTCAGCCCCAACTAAAACCTCTCCAGCACATCATCAAGGATCTACAACCTATCCTGAAGGATGATCCCTCATTCTCACAGATCTTGGGAGACAGGCCAGTCTGTCCATATATCTGTTCAGGGGACACCATCATAGGACCTAATCACATCAACCACACTATCAGAGGCTCATTCACCTGCACATCTACCAATGTGATATATGCCATCATGTGCCAGCAATGCCCCTCTGCCATGTACATTGGTCAAACTGGACAGTCTCTATGTAAAAGAATAAATGGACACAAATCAGACGTCAAGAATTATAACATTCAAAAACCAGTTGGGGAACACTTCAATCTCCCTGGTCACTCGATTACAGACCTAAAAGTTGCAATATTACAACAAAAAAACTTCAAAAACAGACTCCAATGAGAGACTACTGAATTGGAATTAATTTTCAAACTAGACACCATTAAATTAGGCTTAAATAAAGACTGGGAGTGGATGGGTCATTACACAAAGTAAAACTATTTCCCCATGTTTATTTTCCCTCTCCCCCACCCCCACTGTTACTCTCACCTTCTTGTCAACTGTTGGAAATGTGCCATCCTGATTATCACTACAAAAGGTTTTTTTCTCCTGCTGATAGTAGCCCACCTTTATTGATCACTCTCATTATAGTGTGTATGGCAACACCCATTTTTTCATGTTCTCTGTGTGTATATATCTATCTTCCTACTGTATTTTCCACTGTATGCATCCGATGAAGTGAGCTGTAGCTTACAAAAGCTTATGTCTAACAAATAAATTTGTTAGTCTCTGAGGTGCCACACGTACTCCTCATTCTTTTTGCGAATACAGACTAACACGGCTGTTACTCTGAAACCTTGTGGCACCTTAGAGACTAACCAATTTATTTGAGCATGAGCTTTCGTGAGCTACAGCTCACTTCATTGGATGCATCCGATGAAGTGAGCTGTAGCTCACGAAAGCTTATGCTCAAATAAATTGGTTAGTCTCTAAGGTGCCACAAGTCCTCCTTTTCTTTTTGCGAATACAGACTAACACGGCTGTTACTCTGAAACTCTGAAACCTGTCCCCTTTGCTAGAGAAATTTTTGCTGCTGATGGTGGGGGGCAAATGTATTTAATTTGTTGTACAATTATCAAGTAGAATCACAGGCTAAAATTTTTTTAGATAGAAATGGGTTAAAGAAAAACTGTTGGAAACAGATTGCTAATCAGCCTTATGGGTCTAGGAGAACAGTACTTTCTCCTTACTAGAACACAGCCATGGTATAGAAATAGACTGAAGTCATAGAAGAGGGCTGCAACAATTGCTTTTACTGTATATTAAAACATTTCTGCTGTGATAACATCTGGGCCTACAGCTAAATTTGCCTTCAGATTATTTAAAAATGTTTCCACTTCTTAACAGTGAAAAGGTGCACTTACTATTTTGTGTCAGGAGTGATAATGGGAAAGAGAATTCAATGTCATGGGTCTGATTTTCATTAGATCAGGCATGTAACTCAACATGCAAAAATGGGAGTATATTTGCATGTCTAATTTATGCCTATAATACCCTATTTTAATCTACAGACATGGTAATCTGCGCACACAATTCATGTTATATGCATTCCTGCTTATTTTCAAACACAGATTTCTGACTCATGGGTAACTTTGCATGCAAATTAGATGTGTAAATGCACTCTCAGTTTTTCGTACACATGTAGATGACTGGTCTTTTTCAAACCTTAGCTAGAGGAGGGATGTTCTTGTGGTTAAGACACTGAACTGGGAGTAGGAAGACGTGGGTTTTGTTCCTAGCTCTATCATAGGCTTCTTGCCTAGAGCTGTATGAAATTTTTCAGGCAAAATTCTTTTTCACTGAAAAATGCAGGTTCAGGTTGACTGTGGCATTTTGTGAATTTGTATCAATTTTGGCAAATTGTTGTGGTGGAAACAAACAAGCCATTTCAGAAGTGCCAGAACTGTTCATGTAGATTTTTTCAGCCCAGAATCACAAGGTGATTTTGTTACCAGTCACCAAATGGCGGTGGTGCTCTTATACCCAGTGGTTAGGGCACTCACCTGGGATGTGGGAAATCCAAGTTCAAATCCCTGCTCTGGAGTAGGGACTTGAACCCTGGTCTCCCTCCTCCCATCTGAGTGTCCTAACCCCAGGTTATTGGCTATTCTGGCACGGGTGTCTCATGCACTCCTACATCCCAGGGGAATGCCCTAGCCAGAGAGAGCCACCCACACACTCAGACCTCTCCTTCCCTTCCCCCGCTCCGTCTCTCCCTGAACAATTCCTGACAAGTTCTACGGCTTGTATTGGCAATTTGTGCAGGTGCTATGCTGTTCCTCCACATACCAGTGGCCGGCATCCAGCCCTCCTGCGGTGGGATCCGACATGGCTCAGGCCTTACCTATGTTTTGACCACGCCTACTGAACTGGACCCACTTATATAGGATAGGCATCCCCAGCCTCGTTTGAGAATCTTGCCTCAGGGCCTGCAGGGCTCCAGGTGGAGTGCGGGCATGGAGCTGCTCACTAGCCCTGGGGTGGCAGCAGTGCTTAGGCAACTTTGCAAATGCGAGCTGGTGAAAGCTTAGGCACAGATGGGCTTAGGTGGCAGCTGAGTTTTGAGACCATCAGTGGTGCCTAAATCAGGTGGATGTAGACACTTACTTCTCCTTATGGATCTGGCCCTAACTCTATAGATGCCTCATTTTCCCCTTTGGTAGAACTGAGATAATAATACTTCCTCACCGCGCAGGGGTGTTGTGAGGACAAGTTAATCATCTATCTACACAACTGCCAAGGTACAAATGCGTTGAGTTAAACCAGAGGTGGCCACCCTGTGGCTCCGGAGCCGCACATGGCTCTTCAGAGGTTAATAAGTGGCTCCTTGCGTAGGTGCTGTCTCCGAGGCTGGAGCTACAGATGCTAACTTTCCAGTGTGCCGGGGGTTGCTCACTGCTCAACCCCCTGCTCTGCCCCAGGCCCTGCCCCCACTCCACCCCTTCCCCCTAGACCCTTGCCTCTTCCCCTGAGCCTGCCATGCCCTCGCTCCTCCCCCCTCCCCACCAGAGCCTCCTGCGCACTGGAAAACAGCTGATTGATGTGGGAGGGAGAGAGGGGGAGGCGCTGATTGGAGGGGCTGCCAGTGGTTGGGTGGTGGCGGATGGGGGGCTGCTGACTTATTACTGTGGCTCTTTGGCAATGTTCATTGGTAAATTCTGGCTCCTTCTCAGGCTCAGGTTGGCCACCCCTGAGTTGAACCATAATTTCCAAAGGAAAAGAGATTTTTCAATGCAAACATGAGGATTTAACTAAATGGAGATTTACTTGAAGCCAGATGGCGTCTGCCTTCAACAGAGTTGCAAGTGAAATACAAGTATTTTGACTGTTTTGAAAATTGTACTGGGATTGTATTGGGGGAAAAGTGAAAAATAAACATTAGGTGAATCAGATCTGAGGGCTTTTCTGTCTTAAAAAAAATATACATTTGTTAGAAAGAGGACTATGTTAATGCAACCTTAGGTGCCTTTTCATTTGCGCCAGCAGCGTACCCACAGGGCAGTTAGATGGCAGGTCTTTGGTGTGCTCTGCAATTCACACCTGTGTCGTGCACTACAATGCAGTGTAGACACAGCCTTACATGCCAGTTACCATCGCGCAACCCAGCAAAGATTAAAAGTTGTGCTATGCACCTGGGAGTTAGAGAAATGAAGACATAAAAGAAACGGGAGCTTTCAGCTCTTTAATGCTATCTATTGCCTCTTTCCATCCCATATAACATCAAATTAATTGGCAATCATAATAGTAACATAACGGTAGTAAACTGATCAGATAGTTCAAGTCAGAGAAGATAATTTTTATGGCATTAATATAGCCCCACAAGGACAGTATTAAATGTTTCCATTCATCTCATATTATTTGTATAGTCTTTATCAGCAGGGTCTGTGTTATCTGCCAGTATGCTACTCCACCTAGTAGTGACCAAGATGGCTTGGTATTTAATTTTTCTTTATGGCTACCATGGAAAATTCCTCTAAGACTAAAATGCATTAATAAGTTTTATTCATCTCTTAACACAGGTCATTCATGAAATGTTATAACACTTAAATAAAGACTTCACATCATACCAAACACACCAATGTGATAAGTGTGTCTGAGTCGGATGGAAACCCCGGGTGTGTTATGTTGCCTCTCTCTGTTATCCTACTAGAAAGCCAGGGCTTCTATGAATCCCCCTTTCATCTCCATCCTGCAACCTCTTCGCTTTCTGTGAGAGCTGAGCTGTGTACACAGCACTCCAGTCTTTCAGGAAAAGCTTTCTCTCAGCTGTTAGTATTTGTCACTGTATTTGCAGTCAGGGTAGCGGTAGGCAAAATGGGAATCGCAAGATTGCAAAGATTTCAAGAGCTCTATCAACTTTCCAGCGGCATCACTGACTTCCTGGTCTGCTCTGAAGCTGTCTGCACAGAGCCTTAGGAACCTGTCTATTTTCTCCTGAACAGGTTGGAGGAATTTTCCCTTTAGGAGCTTAGGCAGAAGCTCTTGACACACCATGACGAGGCTCTGCTTCTCTCTGACTGAATTACAGTTGGGAAATGCAGATTGGCAGTCCGAAGCCAAACAGCTAAATATGTCTTTATACTCTTGTTGCCCATCAGTCATCTGGAGACCTAATAAAGGCAATAAAAACATTTGTTAGAAATGTACAAATCTTTTATAATCATACATGTTTGCAATTTTGGTAAGAAAATGTCATTTAAAATAGTGTATACCTATGTGAATAATAACCTAGGTTAATTTAGCACCTTTCGTCCCAAAGCACTTTGTAGGCTGTATGTATAGGGTCATTTTCCACACTTCTGAAATGCATCTATGTCTCTGAAAGGATGAGGTGAAAAGAACTCAGTGCTACCCCGCAGTGTTTTATAGACGGGGGATAAGAATAATGCATTCGATTAAAATAGCAGAAGAACTCCGGTACAACATAAATACTGAGCTGAACTTTGAAGTTCCTATAGAAATTGCCACAAGTACTTAAGGCCTCAATTTTCCATTTCATCCAAAACCAGTAAGACTCAACAAGAGGTGACCTGGTTGGAAGTGGACCAATAATACAAAAGATACATAACTGAATGCTTCACTAGAAGATTTTCACAAAATCAGTATAGATTTGTGAATACTTGAGAATTATTCAGATGACTGCATAAACGGAATGAATTTTTTTAAGTGTGGAAAAAAAGTGAAATGTGTTAAGTTTATTAGAGGAATGCTATTTGCCCAGCTCTAGTTTTGGTGCTGTATTACGTCACCGTTTGCTTGGTGAAAGGCAGAGCTTGAACTGAGGACAAACTGACAAAAAGGGGTTTTCCTTTGTTGTTAATTCTAAAGTCAATGGGATAAAATGGCCTGGAAGGATCTAAATATTTGCCCAAATATTTAAAACTCTGATAGGCCTGTAAAGTTTGTCTGCAACTTAATATTTTGTGATTCCAGTTTTTAAGGAAAGAAGTGGAAGCTGTTGAATATTAGCATTCAAATATTGCTGTGTCTACTGTTGCTAGTCACAGATATTACCAGTGTCTAGCTGTGTAGTGACAAAAACTGTTCCAATGCTCTTTAATCGTAGTGTTAGTCACAGCGCCATTTACAGTACCAGTGAAAGGTGTGTAACATTCTGAATACAGAGCTAAGCATTGCAGGAGCTGGTTCTGTTTTTACTGGCAGTAAATATCTCCTCTTGAACTTTTAATTATCCAATTTACTGAGCAATTTTTGATGTTTTAAATAAAACTAGCATAGCAGGTGAAAGATTTTTTTTTTCCTCCTGTTTGTTAAATCCTCCTATGACAGATGCTTATTCAGAGATCATACTGAGTACCTTCCTGCTTGTCAATGATTCCCAGTGTGCTGGCATCCCGGATGAACAGAAGCCCATTGTTAAAAATGCCAAATGTGCCAGAATCAACATGGACGAAATAAAAGAAATAGTTCATGTCATTATTCCTCATGGAATTGACAATAGAGAGGAGCTGGAAAGCCAGATCTGCTGCCACCTCAGGAGGAGAGCTGTAGAACTCCTTTAAAGGTCTGGTGCCGGCAGTGACAATGAGCCGGCCACAGGACCCCAAATACTTTGGAAATGGCCATCCCTCTGCTTCTGGGAAAATCTGTGGGAAGAGAAGAAAAATAATGGATCTAGTCACTGAAAATACTGAGGTGCGTATGTGGTGTTACACACATACAGAGTCTCCAGGAATAAATACGCAGTAAAGTAAGTGTGTGTGTGGGGGGGGGGGGGTGGGAGAGAGAGAGAGAGAGAGAGTGTGTTTGTATGGTTTCAGGTGGGTGGTGTGCATGAGAGAAGCTAGCGAATGGAAAATGAAAATGTTTTTGGGTGGTGCACTGTCTATTGCTACATTCGCAAGCTCTGCTGTGAGGGCTCTGATTGCATTACAGGATTATTGGATTCTTTAAGAAATTGTGTTCTAAACTCATGATTTTTATCAGGAATCTTGCAATTTTGGGGGTTTTCTTAAAGCCCCCAAATGGTGGAATTGTGTTACTACCTGAAAGTTGACTCACTTTTTATTTTTTTTAGAAACGTTTCTAGCCCTGATGGCAGCAATGAAATATCTCAAGACAACTAAAAATAACCCTACATTTATTATTCTTAAATATCTCATAAGCGTGAAGCCAGTGTAATGATTTTTTGGGGAGAGGCGGGTCTGATTCTATATTTTTGAACATTTGTGATTGACAATACTGTGGTCTCATCATAGTGTTGCCAAGTTTTGTTATAATTAGTGTTTCTTCTTAAAATGCCAGCTCCTGGAGTCATGGGACTAGGTGAGGTCCGTTGGCTGTCACTTTTTAAAAATAGTTCCTAGCACTCGTGGTTTAATAGAAAAGCATGAAAATATGACTCAAGTGCACTTTAAAGACTAAACACTGAGAAGCAAATAACAAGAACCCAAAATGTATTATTTTTTTAATCATGACTTTTGGGGCTGCCTAATGATTTTTGAATATGTGGCGTTTGGACGGCAATACCAGATATATGTCTGATACTACAATATATACTCTGTGCGTGCATGTGCACACATCCAATGCTCCTGAGATAAATAGCAATTGCAGCACTATTTGATAAACAGCGGAAGCCTGCAATATATTTATCATGCACCTTTGGCCATATTACTTCACCTCTGCCTGCTAATCCATCTTCCGCCCCCAAGACAACTTCCACCATTCCAAAGCCCTGGGCTGTTTCAAACAGCTGCTCTTGTTCTTTTAAATCAATCTGCTGCAAAATCAGTCTGCTGCTGTTTTCCTGTTTTTCATCCCCCAGCGTGGAGTTACTCTCCTAAAATTACCTGGAACTGAGGCCCAGGGATGGGCATGGACCAGCTACCCATTTTTTTGTGTCATGAATGTAAAGTCTAAGATCTCATGATCCAGAAGTTTTATACCATTAGGAAAGGGAAACTCAGAATGCTCTGAAAAGGCCAAGGTAATGATCTACTTCAAAGTCATGACATTCTTAGGCACAGAAAAGTGATTTTTAGGTTATTTTTGGATGGCTCCTGCTGCGTCCCATGCAGTTGAAGCCATGGTAATTCAGGTAAGGGGCAGAAATAGTTAACAGTTTTCAAAAATTCTCTAAACCATTTATAAAATACTTTCCTGTAGCATCCCCAGAATACATGGCTATGTGATATAGCATAAAGATTCCGTCTGCATTCATGAGGATGGACTCCCCTCGCGCAAGCAATGCAGTTATCACACCACATCACATCAAGAGGGAATCTCTCTCTTTCTTAACCTCACAAAGCCAAAGGTTTTGGTTAGATGATTACTTTTCAAAAGTAACTTTCTTTTAGGCTCTCTAATGCATTCTGAAACAGGCACTGCAGAGACAGAACTTCTACTTTTGATTAAGCAGACGTCCTGGTATGCCAGTTCTGTGTTCCTGAGCATTATTAAAGGCGGCCGTTCCCTTTGCTGGAAAAACATTTAGAAAATGAAATCAACCCAGAAAGATTTAATTTTTCTTTTGTCAAGTGTTTTTTTAGCTACTAAATTTTGAAGTGGACTAATGAGCTTTGTTGAGATAAAAGCTTACCCTAAATGCTCCCTAGTGTACACCGTCATAGTGAGCTAGCAGGCTGAGGTAAGCAGATCTCCATGATGACATAAGCAAAGTTTTCTGAGAATGTCAGAGATGATCTGAACAGAGGCCACTGGCAGAGTGAAGCATAAGACAAGTGTCTGCTAGTGACCAGGAGCCAGATTTCAAAAGAACTTGCACCCACCCAACAGCTCCCAGGTGGCAGCAGAGTTTCAAAAGTGCCCAATATCTGGTACCTCCCACTGAGAGCAATAGGAGCAGATGGGTACTGAGCATATTTGAAAGTCTGGTCCTGGAGATCAGCCTCAAACCTGCAGTCTACCCAGATTCTAGAGGTCACTTCTGGGCATGAGTGAGAGTGTGGGACAATGCTGGCAGGGTGTATGGATCTGAGACAACTGACAAAGATGGGGAGTCAAAAAATAACTTGTCCTGGGAAGGGTGCTGTAGGAAAAAGGATAATATAGGGGTTGATATGAGTTGGCCATGAGGAGTAGGAAAGAAGTGGACAGTGCCGTGGAGAAGGATTAGAGGTTTCCTCTGAAATGGCTCTTAGGAAGAGGAAAGAGGATGATGCTAATCCAGTCAGCCCAAATGTAGCACCGGATTTTGGTTCAGTCCTAGTGTGTTTGATGCATGTAAAAAATGAATATTAACGCAGCATTAAGGTTGGGGAATAACATAGCAGAAATGCTCAACCATAACTCTGACCCCTTGTGCTGATCCATTAGTCTGGGTCTCTCTGTTTAGATGATAAATTATTTGTGATTCAATGCAATATATTAACAATACAAACGGAACCCACTGGAATTTTGTTGTTTCCTTGCATTCCAATCCACATAGGTTCTGATTGTTAGAGGTGTTGAGCCCCTGCAGCTTTCTCTGCCTTCAAAGGGAGCTTCAAGAGCTCCACGCCTACACAAATCGGGCACAGGTACTTCAGAGTTGGCTTAATTTTTAAGCCTCAGTGAGGTGCAAGGAACAGTAGTGGTCCATAAAGCTTAGCAGGATAGTGAAAGTACCTGCTGCATGTCCTGAGCAACTGGAGAACATCATACGCACTATCCACAGAGGGGCTTGAGATTGGTTTCAGGAAATTTCATCCTAGGGAGAGGCACCGTACCTGTAATAGGATGGGATGTGTATTCACTGACAGCGTGTAGAGGAGGCGTAGTTTGTCCCGGTCTGTGAGGTGACCCATGTAGATACTGCCAGCATCTGGCACCTCAGCATAGCGGCGTACTATTCTGTCTAAGAGCCGCTGGGAGGGACAGCGCAGCATTGGACTAGGTAGCCCCTGGTAGGAAAGAACGAAGGTACTTGGGATGACTATACTTGGCACCTGCAAGTTTGTATTAGGCTGAAATATGGTGATCTGCTCTACACGCTGTTTGAGAACTCTGCCAGCAGGTTTGTACCAGATCCCCATTACAGCTACCTTTTTATAAAGGGTTCCTCTCAATTACTGTTAGCAACATGGAGCAGTTTAGGGATATTCTACAGTAGACTCTTCTTTAAACCCTGAACTACCTTGGGTATAGTCCCATGTTTCAGACTTTCCCTAAAATATGTATTCATGCAGGTACCTCAAAATGGCACACTGTTTCTGAAACAACCAATCCAACCTGGAGGTCTCGCTCCTGTCTGCCTCTCTGTCAGTATATTGAACTAATTTTGCTTCTCTGGTCTGTGCCCCTCCATGCAAATCTCTGTAGTGGGTGGTGTTCATTCACTTGTACTCTCCATCTTTCTGGAGCCCTCTCCCTTGAGTGAGTCACTTCCTTCTTTCAAAGAGCATCTTCCAAGCACATTCCAGTTCACCTTAGCCTATGGCTGATCTTTTTCTATGATATTATTCAATAGGGATGCTAGATAAAATGTAAAAACTCCTATATACATATTGTATGTAGGTGCCTGTATAGGATGTATTCTCTTTCTGATGAGGCTTACATATAGGTTTAAATAATTTACATATAGGTTTAATGTCTTGCTTATACTTTTTCTTAGATACCAGCAACAAATGATTCTCAGGTTTATGGATTCATCACACGGTAAGTTGCATTTTCTATATTTGAATATCTGAGTTATGAAAGTGCATAAAAATCTGCAGCTGGTATAAATAGCAATGTTTATTTACACAGATGTACTTTGACATCGCTTAATTTTTAAAATACATTCACTTTACTTGGTCCGTTATGGAGAAATGACACAGAGAATTAATTCTCACAGTGTCTAAATGTTACAAGTCCTCTTACGTTTCTCTCTTCCAGAACAGCATTAACAAGAAGATATTTATTCTTTGTCTAACACAAAACTAAGCAGAAAAATGGCAATTCTGTCTTACAGTTCTCTGACATGTTATTGCTGACTTTGAGTCACTTTTCCTTTGGAAGAGGAGTGGGGGGTGGGGGGAGAGCCAAGCAGAATTGTGTTAAATGGTTGATAAGTGGTGACAAAGTTCTCTTGCAGCTGAGAGTGTATGCAAATATTTGCAGCCAAAGTTAGAAAGCCCTGCTGCCTACAGGAGTTTGTAATGCAAATGTCGAGACCCATAACTACATGCTGTAGGAGCAGAAATGGTGATACTTTAATGCAATTAAAAAAAATGTAATTTCCAACTTCATAGCTCATTCTATTATACAAACTTGGTGAGGTGATCAACACTGTTCGCTTGCCATGGAATTATTTTGGGGATTTCCTAATTAAAACTGTGACAGGCACTTTTTCCAGTACAAAGATCAGAATGCTATGGCTGTGTCATGCACACTGTTCAGCAGGGAGCAGATAAGTGAATCCGAAATATAAGTCAGTGTGAACATGCAGGAGTATCCAATGTATGTTTGTCATTAATTTGGGAGCCAGAACACACCCAGTTGAGTTAAATGATCTTCAGACGGTGCTCATTCATACTTTCTGACCTGAGGCCAGTTCTATTTATGGCATGGAAACAGAATGAAGAAGAGTAAGGCTGGAAGCTGAATAGGTGAAGTCCCTGTTTCCCACATTTATATCGACAATATAATTTCTTAATATTTTAATAACTTACCAAAGACCTCGGTCCAGCAAAGCACTATTCATGTAAATAGGCTCCATGAGCTTTGATAGGTGTACTCACATGCTGAAAGTTTAGCACATCTTAAGTGCTTCACTGGAGTGGGGTCAACATTTTTAGGGGGAAAGAACAGTGCCATCTCTGCGGCTGAAAAGAGAGCCAATTTAAAAATTAAAATCTAACCTTGTAAAATTGTCAGACAAAATCCACTGACTGGACACACACCTGAAGATCTTGCCATTCAAAGCACTGGAGATAACTGGTTTATCTACAGTATGTCTTAAGTCCCTTGCAATGTCTTCTCACCCTGGAAACTGAGGCTATGTCTACACTACAGCCTATGTCGGCATAACTTATGGCGCTTGGGGTGTGAAAAACCACCTCCCTGAGCGACAAAAGTTACGCTGACATAAGTGCTCCTGTGTACAGCAGTATATAGGCAGGAGAGCTTCTCCCACCGACACAGCTGCTGCTGCTTGTGGAGGTGGTTTTCTTATGCCCATGGGAGAGCTCTCTCTTGTTGGCACCGAGCGTCTAAATGAGCTGTTCTGCAGCAGCGCAGCTGTATTGCTGAACATATAGACATAGTCTTAGACATGCCAACTCATTTGACAACATGTTTGGCGCTGAGTCGCAATGCTTCTCATTTAGTTTGGTTTTAAAAAATCACATGTTTATGTGTCTAACAATGGACTGACCCAGCTATATCCACTTTCACTCAAACGGAATTTTTTCTAGTCCATGACGTGCAGCGGAAATACAAATTGGTGTGTGTGTGCTTATTTGTGCAAACACACTCAAAGCTCTTCCTGACATGGAAGAGACCTCTGCAGCACAACTGTCCTGTCTTTATACTACCACAATCGCAAAGTACTACCAAACAGTCAAGGAAGGGATAAACTCAATCCTGAATCCTTACTATCTGCGGTTCACGCTAAGGATTGACCGCTAGGTATATTATGTGAATTAATACAATTAGAAATGAATCCAGACTGCAAAAAATTTGAATCTGGATTTCAAACCACCCATAAGTTTTGGGTGTTTGAATCTGAGGGTTTGGTTCAGCCCATGACAGAGATAGAGGTCTATTGCAAAAATCAGGATCTTGTTCCAGCTTCAGATTCCAGCATTATCCTTCTCCACTTCAAGTCCAGGCCTGTTCAGACCTGGAGGTCTGGTTCAGGCACATCTCTAGCAACAAGGCAATAAGTCAAAAGGAGATTGGTCTGGGAAATGGCTACGGCTCAAAAATACTTTCCTACAAAGGAGCAGGCATCAGATGAATGAAATACTTGCTGACATTTAATGAGCAAAGTGAGGCTTTAAATCTTGCTTCTCAGGGGCCAGATACCCAAAGGTGGTGGTTATGTGGTGGGAGCTGGACTATCAGCCTGATTAACAGCTTCACATTGTAACTTATATGTGCAAAATGGGCAAGCTGAAAAACTTGAGGGTTTTTTCTTGTACTTTGATATTGTTCACGTCTTTGTGCCTCAAGCCTTTCCTTAGCTGTTCTTCGTTGTTAGGATTAGAAATTTGCCCTGCAGGAGACCTCTGCTGAAACTAGCCTGCTTTTTTTATTGTTCACCTCACACCGGAAAACAAACCAGCAGCACATGATGTGAACTCTGACGCTGAAAGCGATGAACTCTGGAGCTTGAAACGCAGACAAAACAGCATGTCGCTATTACTACGGTGTAGGCTAATACGTGCAATGCCGTGATGCACACAAACACCGAGTTAAATCAAGGTTGTCTCTGGGGCAAGCATGATTTCAGTACTGAAGCATTTGTAGCTTGCAATAAAGATTTTCGCTGTGGCAGATGAAATAATCATTGTGGCAGGCAGCCCAATTGATAGTTGGGTCAGGCTGGGCAGTCAGTGAAAAGAATCAAAATGACAGGCCATGAAATAATGGTTTTCACAAGTATGTTAAGGTTTGTCATAATTTTCTGTTCTAAAAAAGAAAATTACTTAAGCCCAGTAGTTTCTGTCAGATCTCTTATATATCCGAAGCTACAGGGAGGCTGGTGCAGCCACCAGCTTAGTGACCATAGTTTGATGGAAAATACTGCTACCTTGACTACATCAATAGAACCCTGATCATGACCAAAAATGCCAGTCACTGAATAGTTCTTGTATTAAGTGTTTTCAATTGTTTATCATCTCATGAAACAAAGCATTCGTCCCAACATGGATTTGCACTGCAAATACCATACCACTGAAATCACAGCTCAGAGGGGACACACCTCTGGAACTCTTGCTGTTTAAATCTCAGGAGGGGTATCTGAGAGAGCTCCAACCTCCTGCAACTGAACAGGTCAGAGAAATGCGCAGAAAACCCCTGTCATTCATTTTACAGTGGGACTAAACCAGAAAACTTGGCTCTGAATTTCAAACACCACACATTTCAGGGATGTTTGGTTCCAGGCTTTTGGTTCAGCCCATTATAAAGAGTGGCCATTTGCAAAATTTGGATCCACATTTGGATTTTAGGGGAGGTATTGGTTTGGGCCCACCTTTACTGAGAATTAAAAGTGAGGGGGAAAACAACTGCACTTCTAAATGGGACCAAGTTTATATTCCATTAAAACTCAGTGATATCAGTTTGTTATTCTGCTTCACTTTCAGATTCAAAGACCCATGCAGCTGTGAAAGCTGCAATCCTAGATCAGTGTGTAAGGTGTGTTTTGTTGATTGCAGAGTACTGTGCCCTGCTTTGACCGATAGGACCAGAAAGGTTTGAAAACTTGTTGAAATGTGCTCACTGAGTTTGTTCTTGAGTTTGAATGATGCCCTGGCCTTGGCACCAGCAATTTGGTTCTCGGGCATGAGGGAGCCTACGTAAGTTCAGCATTCCCAAATGTGCACAGAGGAAATCCTAGACTATAGGAGAAAGTAGGCTGCAATGCTGGGGGTGGGGAGGAGGCCTCAAACAGAATTCACCATGTATTGGGATTTTGCTTTGTGTGTGTGACGTGTGTTTGTGACACAGTCCAGCCCAACTGAAACTGGGTTTCAGAGAAACTGAGGAAGTGTGGGAGGAGCGAGGGGGCTTTATGTAGTGGCAAGGGCCTTTGATAAGACAGGGTCCCCAAGGAGAGGAGTAGGAGTTGGATAATGAAACATCTGTATAGCAGGTCTCAGGAAGAATTTCTCCATTTTGACACATACAGATTTCCTGAGTTCAATAGATAGATATTTTAAGCACTTCCATTTGTTTGGCCATTGATTTAAAGTAATTCTGCCCCACTGTCATGACAGTGCCCAATTTTATACACAACCTCCCATGAAACTTGCTCACCAGACGGGTGTCACCAGCTTGCCCTGCTCTACTATTGGTTTTCCCACCTCGGCACCAGTAAACCACTCCACACTGCCATCTTGTGGAGAGAGAGTGCTTTAATGCACATGGGAAACAATTCACGGCAGGATTTCAAGAGACATTCATGTAAAGCAGCTGATGAGAAAATGTGAATTTTAGATCAGGAATATTTTTGAACACTTGCTGTAACCTCCAGTTGCCTTTCCTTCTCCTCTTTTATACGACTATTAGACGAAGTACAATATATCTTCCAAAAAGTGAGTAGCCTTTTCCCAAAGAGATGTTCTGTTCTGTCCCAGGTTTATTTTATCTTCCAGCTCAAATGTGCTCATTTGTCTAGCTGCCTGCTCTGAGAGTCACACTGGGCTCCCTCCACCTTGCTGCCAGTAATAAAGGTTCTGCTGAACCTATTAGCCCCACAGTGACCCCTGGGTAACTCTTGTGCTGTCAGTGGTTTGCACAGGTGCCCCGATCGCAATTTAGTCAACCCTATTACCGATGATGCCTATGGATTTGCAGCTCACTCAGTCTGAGCTGTGCTTGCTCTGCAGGCTAGCAGGAGTAAAAAGCAGCAGAAACTCCTTATTGCTAGGAGTCAGCAGAGCTGAGTGAATGTGTCCAGGGAGCAGATCTGGTGGGTTACAGCTGACATTTTTATGAGGTTCCTTTTCAAAGCAGATCCCCACTTTAGAGAGTGATCTTTCTAGAACAAACACTCAGCTGAATGATCCTCCTTCCATCCCAGCCACCAACCAGCTCCTTTCCCTCCTTTTTTAGCAGTCACTACAACCCTTTGCTCAGGGGGGTGGGCAGTGTTGGTCTCTTGTCTGAAAGCCATCCTCAGCAAAAGGCAGCACCCTGCCCCTTGGCTGGAGTGGGAACGGTGCCTTCCTCACACACTCTGCAGCAGGTGCTCAGAGCTCAGTGCTTCTCCAGAATTGGTCTGTTTAAAACCCGCTACCGCCTTTTCTGCTGCCTGGTTATCAGCTTGCACCGTAGGCTTTTTATCTCTCTCGTCTCCTCCCTCTCCGTAGTGGCAGTAACCACCCGGCGGCTTCCCTGAAGCTGAGGCTGACACACCTGTCTCCCCTCGCTTACCCTGTGACATTTAAGGATTCCAATAAAAAGGCCAGCAAACTTCCTCTTGCATGACACATGTTGCTATAGATGGCCTAGAGATTAAGAAATAGGAATCCTAGTCCGGAGCCTCTGGGCTCCTTCCAGGCCCATGAAGTGAGTCCTGCAGTGCCCTGGTGACAGGATGCATGTGCCCTGTCTCTGAGGGAATCTTGTGTGGCCCCTCAGTGTGGTGCTTCCTTTTCATGCACCCACAGTGTGCATTGGGATCAGCTGAGAAGGCAGGTGTTCCCTGGCCCTCTGGGAGGGAGGGAGGGAGTTAGTGGTGGTGACAGACAGAGAATGACAGAGAATGGTACTACCCTCACCAAGGGCTGCTGCATGCTATAAATCCCCTCTCTAGGAGTGGGGGGAAGGCTAACCTTTCAGAGGAAAGAAACAACTGAAAAGTGCAGTTTTTAAAAAAGCCTAGTCATTTATCCAGTGACGAGGGGAACCGATAAATAATCATTGTAGCAGGGTTCAGTACTGGCAACTTTCTTAAAGCCCCAGCTCCTAGAGTCAAGTGATTACATGAGAATCTCAACTTTCATTGGAGAAAACAAAGTTTCTAGCCTTCATGGTTGCACAGAAAAGCTTAAAAATGTGCCCCTTAAATCTCAAACCTGGGGGGGAGGTTTAAAAAAACATTATTGATAATATTTATTTATTTTGAAATCTCAGGATTTTGGGGGGCTTGATTCATGATTTTTGAATGTATGAGGTTTGCCATATTGGGGTGTTCAACAAGTAGATGGCTCAGACAGCATCCCAGTTTGGATTACAGATCAAAGCTTGAACCTGTTTCTCTAGGGGGTCATATCTGATCCCTGAATTAAAGCACCCCAACCAGTGGAAAGATTCAGATTTTGAGCCCTTGCAATTAGGTATGTTTGGATCTGGACTTTAGATTCTGCTCTATTATGGGCTAAGTCACAGCCTGGACAATAGAGACTTGTAAGATCAGCACGTTTCTTAAAAGTTTGCTGCACATCTGTTCCCTGCTCACTTTTCATAGTCCCAGGGTTGTCCCAACCCTCCTTCACTTTAAAAAGAATCCTAGTTTTAAAGTCCTAGTTGGTTCATTCTACCTCTCTTCCCTGGGGTTTAATCTTGTTCTCTCCCGCCATTCTCCACCAGTACTTCCTGGCAATCATTTCCAGTGGGATGCTTCCTAAGGGGTTGACGGACCAGTAGCGATCAGCAGAGAAGGCAGAATGGAACTGAAGAAGCTTTGTAAAAAGCTGTCAGTTCTAGTCTTGATCATTACAAAAGAAAGTTAAAATAGACTGGTTTGGATATTAACCTCTGATTTCATTTTTATGTGAGAATCATCCATGTGGCACTGAAGACACTTTCCCCCTCTTCTTGTGTCCCCACTACAGTGCTCTGAGAGTGTCAAAATTTTAATTCTTGTGGAACCCTGCAAGCTTAAAGCTTAGGTAGCTCCAGTGAGTCACAGTCCTTGATTCTTTATGAAGTTTAAAAAATAAATGAAGCAATCAGAGATTCCCCCAGACTCTGTTACAGGAGGTAACTGCAGTAGCTGCCAAATCGGTGTGCTCCTCATTAACAGGACCTTGCCTACTCACCTGCACGAGGTCTGGTGTGAGGCGCTTTGCTTTCAGCCACTTTTGGAATCTCTCCGTCTTCCTCAAGACACGCTCGATGCTGCAGGTCTTTGTCTTGGAAAGGGAAGCACAGATTCTCTTGTCAGCTTGGTCATGCTGGTATTTGGTGGTTAACCTGGAGATCTCAACCAGCCGCCAGCTTTTGGCATCATCTGTGTAGTTCCCAGAGTAACTGGGAAAGTAGTTGGGAGGCAGTTTTAAATGAGAAGCGAGCCAGTTGTCAAACCTGCCAAAGCAAAGCAAGTTCCCAGAGGAGATTCTGTTAATAAGCCACATGGACAATTCAAGCACAATTGCCAGTTTTCTTATTTAAACTCCAGGGGCTAGAAAAAGGATTTGATCATTTCTAAAATGTTTCAAATTGCAGAGGGGAATGGTGAAAAGGACACTAGCAAGTTTAGGAGGCCCCACATTTGTTCTAGGACTCCTCTCTCCTCACTCCCCAGACCTGTTGGCAAACCTTATGTAAATTTGTGTGTGTGTGCACGTGTGTTGTGTTTTGTTGAACAACAAAATCTCAACCCAGTAGCCTTGTACTTAGAAACAGCCCTACGCTAACAAAAGTGTGCACGTTCAATGGAGGAAAAACACTTTTGGTAACTAAGCAGATTCTCATTTCGTGCTTACAGCTGGTAGTCACAAACAGTGGAGGAACATGAGAGTTGTTCTAGTGCTAGGAATTGGGTAGTAGCCCTTTAAATAGTTTAGGAGCACTCTAGTAGCCACCCTGTCCTGTAATGCAGAAGCCACCAGAGCCCTAGGAGTACATATTTAGCTAGGCCAGGTATGCTTTTGTGTAGTTAGTAAACACTGTTATTCGGAACCCAGCTGGGTCCTTGTAGTTTCAGCGTCTCGTAATGCTGTGCTGAGAACAAAGATGCTACAGTTACAAACGATTAAAAGGTTTAAAGCACCCAAGGATTACGCAGTACCACAGTGTATGGTGCTGCTGTGGAAAACAAAAGGAAAACTCTAGAGTCTCAAGGTAGCTGTGGAAGAACATGTAGGTCTGTAAGTCTCTGTCACTCTGTCCAGTGGTGTTGGTCCCAGGGATATGAGAGAGACAAGGCGGGTGAGGTAATACCTGTTACTGGACAACTTCTGTTGGTGAGAGAGACAAGGTTTGAGCTGACACAGAGCTCGTCTTCAGGGCTGGCCCAGATCTCTATTATCCCCTCCATTAAAACTGTTCTACAGGAACTTTAATTTGAGCTGCAAAGGCAGCATGGACCTTTCTTTAATATCTCATTGGAAGGATTCAGTGTATCAGCCCCTTGTCGTATTGCACTTTGGGGCCAAACTTTCAAAGATGTGTACCCCAGTGCCATGGGTGCATGTGTAAGTCTTCTGTTGCACACGGCTAGTTAGACCCCTTACTAGTGGTGTGTGTGTGTGTACGCAAACATCTGATTTACATGTCTAATTGTGTTATGTGCATTATTAAGCCCCATATATCTTTGATGTCAGCTTTGGATATGAACCCAAATCTGAGTTTATGTTGTGAACACACAATCACTTGTCCACGAATCAGGAGTATTGCCAGTTAAATGCTTTTTTGTGGACTTCCTGCATTATCACTGCATCATCAATGTCTCGCTGTTGTCTCATCACTACAATTCCTAGGATAGTAGTGGTTGTCACTGCTGGTAGCAGAATGGATATGTCCCAGTTCCATTCCAGATATTCCTACAGTTGTGATACCATAATGATTGGCCATGCTGCAGAGGGTGGTGATTTTGTAAAGTGAAGAAATACCCGCCGAGGACTGAACTGTGTTTTTCCACCCAGAAGAAAAGTGCATTAAACAGCATCAATTAGTTCCTATTTGAATTGCTAATTAACTTTCTTTGCACCCCTGTTTTTTTCCCCCCAAATCACTGTGACTGTGTGTATGAAAATGGATAGTGCAGAGGATTCCCCAGCGGCCGTGTGCCATGCTGTGCAGGGTGGAGGGAACAAAATCTGCAGCAAATGCCACGGTGAGGTGCTCTAGCTGGAGAAAAGGACTAGGTAGCAGAGCTGGTCAAAACTCCGTTTCTGTTGTGTGGGAAATTGACATTTTGACCTTTTCTTTTCATCCTGAAATGGAAAGAAAAAGTCAAAATTTTCCACAAAAAACATTCTGAAATGTTGGGTTGGAAAGACAGAAATGTCCTTATTGAAATCACCCGGTGAAGCGTGCCCGACCACATGGCATCACTGTTCGTTTACGCATGGTCGAAGCATTTCATTTTTACTATTCTTCTGTGAGTTTTTTTATTTTTGCTGAATGAGTGTTTTCCGATGGAAACCTGTTCCATTGAAAAATTCCAACCAGCTCTATTCTACTCCCTGCTCTGGGTAGCTGGTTTTCTGCCCTGAGCCTATGGGTTACCCAAGAAAAATGGACAGCCAGAAGAAGGCGGAGCCATGGTAAATGGCTGGCTTCACCAACCTCAAATGAGGAAAACCTTCTGAAAAATTAACATTGCTTTGGACAGAATTAACACATACTGAGCCCTGGAAGTCTCCTCCTCAGCAGTACAGGGCACAGCTGGAGTCTGGCGGCCTCTGACACCATGGCTACTGGTCCTGCTGTGCTCTCATAGCTAGGGCGGGGTGCCTCCTGGGAGCGCAAAGGGGAATCCTTTCACAAAGTTGGACATGAGTTGGAGGACTGGGTGCCTGACCGCCCCACTTCTTTGGGGGCAGGGAAGTGGGGGGGAAATGTTCTGGGTATTCAGCTTCAGTGTAGCTATGGAGATTTTTCACTAACTTGTTCCCCTCCACACAATATTGCACAGGAGGGGAGCATATGGGCCGTGTAATTAGATTCTGAAGATTTTTATTCTATCAGCCCCCTCAGCCCTGCCCACACACATATTTTATATGTAATAATTTAGGGGCACAGCTGAATATTTTGCAAGTAACACACTTGAATAATGTGGCGTGAACTCTAACTTTTCGCTAGCCTAATGTCAAACATGCGGTGCCAATAAAAATTTCCTAATTATAATCATCCCTGAGAGCATTGGAAAGCATTTCCTAATTGCACCTCCACATAAGTTAAAGTTCATAATTTGAAGCTAAAATAGGATTGGCAAGAGTCTCCATTGGGGGTTGGGTGAAATAGATGAAATGAAGTTAACAAAATACAGTAAGTTTGAAAGCTACAGCGGAAACCTTTTTGACTTTCAGTCAGGAAAACAGCACAGAGAAATAATGAGGGAATTAATTAGCTTGCCTCTGCTGTAGGATCCGACTTCAAATATTAGTATATTTAATCCATTCCTGGTTGGTGATTTCTAGAGCTGAGAGAATAATTTGCCGCATAAAGAATTACACCAGAATATTAGCCTTTTTCTCCAGTAAAATTCCTTCATTTTATTTGTTTCAAGCAGTATCATCATCCCTCCCTGCCCCTGCAAAAATAAAGTTTTGCTTTTGTACAAACTTTCATAAGAACTCATTTAAGTTGAGAACATAGGTAGGGTAGAAGGGAGCACAAGGGTGATCTAGTCTAACCCCATGCCAAGATGCAGGATTTGTTGGGTCTAAACCATCCAAGACAGATGACTTTCCCTATCCTGCCTCCTTTTGAAAACCTCCAGTGAAGGAGCTTCCACAAGCTCCCTAGGCAGTCTGTTCCATTGGCCTACTGTTCTGACAGTTAGGAAGTTTTTCCTGAGATTCAATCTAAATCTGCTATGCTGTAGTTTGAACCCACTGCCTCTTGTCCTGTCCTCTGTGGCAAGAGAGAACAACTTTTCTCCATCTTTTTTATGGCAGCCTTTCAAGCATTTGAAGACTGCTATCATGTCCCTTCCTTAATCCCCTCTTTTCCAAACTGAAGATACCCAGTTCCTTCAGCCTTTGCTCACATGGCTTGCATTCCATCCCTTGGATCATCTTTGTCTTTTACCTCTGGATCCTTTCCCGTTTCTCTACATCCTTTCTATATATTGGTGACCAAAATTGGATCCAGCACTCCAGCTGAGGCCTAACCAGCGCCGAGTAGAGCGGTACTATCACCGTTCATGACTTGCATGCTATGCCTCTGTTAATGCAACCTAAAACTGCATTTGCTTTTTTTTGCAACAGCATCACATTACGGACTCATGTTGAGGTTGTGATCCACCACAACTCCCAGATCCTTCTCCAAGTCAGTTATCCCCCATTCTGTCTTTGTGCATTTGGTTTTTCGTCCCTAAATGTAGCACCTTACATTTGTCTTTGTTGAATTTCATTATGTTTTCTATAGCCCAGTTCTCCAATTTATCAACATCCCTCTGAATTTTAGCTCTATCCTTCAGAGTGTTGGCAACTTCTTCCCCCGTCCCACGGCTTTGCGTCTTCTGCAAATTTGATCAGTGTGCTCTCTATTCCTACATCCAGGTCATTAATAAAAATGTTAAAGAACACCAGACTCAGAACATATCCCTGTGGGACCTCACTTGAGACCTCCCTCCAATCTGACATCATTCCATTAATAGTTACTCTTTGTTTGTGGTTGTTTAACCAATTATGTATCCACTTAACAGTAGTTCCGCTGAGCCCGCACTTCTCCAGCTCGCTTATCAGAATGTCATGTGGGACTCCATCAAAAGCCTTGCTTAAGTTCAGGTATGTTATGTTATTGCATGCCCCCTCTCCAAAAAACCAGTTACCCTGTTGAAAAAGGAAATCAAGCTGGCTTGTTCTTAGTAAATCCATGCTAGCTGCTAGTGATTACCCCTTCATCCTCCAGGTACTTGCACACTGAATATCTTATACATTGCTCTAGTAGCTTCCTGGCTATTGAAATCTGGCTGACTGGTTTATAGTTTCTGGTTCCTCCTTTCCCCCCTTTTTAAAGATGGGCACTATGTTAGCCCTTCTCCAGTCTTCTGGGACCTCTCCTGTCATCCATGATTTTAAAATATTATTGACAGTGGCTATGAGATTTCTTTAGCTAGTTCCTTCAGTACTCTTGGGTAAGTAGAATTAGGCCCCCCAGACTTGAATTCATTCAAATTGGTCAGAAGATCTGACGTGTTCTTACTTATCTCAATCTGCAACCTTTCCCCTTTATTATCTATAGTAACTAGATGAGTCATCTGGTCACATGTTTTTTTGTAAGAAGACTGAAGCAAAGTAGGTATTGAGCAGCTCTGCCTTCCTATCATCTTCCGTTACCAGCTCACCTTCTCCACTGAGCAGCAGACCCACACCATCCCTGATCTTTCTTTTTTGTCTGATGTATTTGAAGAACTCCTTCTTGTCTCTAACATTCCTTGCCAACGGTAACTCATTCTTTGCCTTGGTTTTCCTGATTTTGTCCCTACATGCTCATGCTATTCCCATGTATACTTCCTTGGTGACATTCCCTGTATCTGGCCTGCCTTGTCAAATGTCATGGCTTACACAATCATGAGCCTTTTCCTCATAGTTCCTCAGCTGTGGTTAGTTAACACAAGATTCTAACCAGAGGCATGCTTAGAAAGGTTAGCATTAGAGGTGGAGTTTGGCTGGAACTTGAGTGTTCTAAACCCTTATGCTTGTAGGACTTGAGGTTCAGGGAAATGTGGAGTCTAAACTTGGTCTATGTTAGGGATTTTTGTCAAATATGAAATCAAATCTACATCTGTACCTCAAATCCCCAATCAATAAGCAGCCCCATTGTGCGAGGTGCTGCACAAACACAGAAGGACATAAGCCCTGCCTCAGACAGTATGCAATGTAGGCTAACACAGCCACAATTGGCAGTAATTTTTAAAAAATTTTGAGCACAGGTGTGCTTTGTGATTTGAATAATTCAAATATGCGTGTGCATTGGACCTGGTGCCCAAAGGATCATACAGCTATAGTCAAACGGCTGCCTCTTCAACTGAGCAATATACAGACGCATGAAGTCCAATACTGATCATTAGTTTGAGTATGAATGAATGAAAGGTTCCTCAGCAAATCTTAAGGCATAGTAACACAATTCTGGGGAATCTGACTTTGTTTTAAGTACTCCTGTATTTGGCATCATATATAGCTAGCACACTGATGGCATAATGTACTTTCCAGTTATAAAGTTTCATCAGTGCATGGGGCCACAATAATAACGTGCTTTTCTATAATGCCTTTCTGCTGAGGATCTGAACATGCTTTTCAAACTAATTAAGCCTTTCAACATACCTGGCAGGCAGGGATTAGTACCTTCATTACAGACCGATACATTTAGGCAAAGCTAGGTTAAGTGACTAGCACAAGACCAAGCCGTGAGTCAGTAGCAGTGCCGGAAAGAAAACTCAGGCATCCTGTTTCCCATCCTCACACACAGATCACGTTTCCTTGATGGTTAATCCAGCATGCGGGCAGGCAGGAGCTCCCCAGACTGATGGAAAAAATGAACTAAGCATGCTGTAAATGAAATACATACATTGCTTAGCTGATGATGCTGTATAACTTATATGTGAGGGTTGGGGGGGAGATTTTCAAAAGCACCTAGAAGATTTAGGAGCACAAGTCCCATGGACAGTCTCCCCCTATTTCTCTTAAGAATAGCATTCCTGTGTTGGGAATTAGTTACAGGACTAGATTGCAGCTAGTTGTTCAAAAAACCTTGTGGCTAGGAAGCCAAGTGGAGTGGCAGTGTTAACCACTGCAGGAAAAAATAATGTTTAAAGCTAATCAGAGTTTTACATTTAAATGTTTGTTCTTTTCAAAATGCTCCCAGCACAGACACGTCTTGTTACCACTTTGCAGCACTGAATTGAACAAACTGTAACTACCCCAGAGAATTTAGTCATTTTTGCTTCACTACTTTTAACGAGACAAATCCCCACTTGGCAAGCCAGCAACGAACTCCTCCTTTAAAGAACATGCACCACGCTATTTGTAGATTTACAGAGGGCTCATAGGAGAAGAGCTCTGACATTATGGAGCCTCTGCATAGTTCTCAAAGGTAAAGTGGATAGTGAAAATGCCGGTTACAACTCTGCTTAGGCGCCTCTGTGCTAGACTTTTCAGGAGGAAAGGGTGTAAGCACATTGCCAGTCCTCTACTCCTATTACTGTGAATAACCCAGAGGAGTAAAGGAAATGTGTAGAACTTCTTTGGCAGGCTACACAGCTGAGCAATCTTGTACTAAGGTATCAGCTGGGCTGTCACACAAATATCTAGAGTTTACGCATGCTTAACCTGCTACAGGCAGTGCTGGTCTTAAAAGGGGTGCATGGGAAACCGTTCTGGCCCCTCACGCCAACGTTCTCTGTCTCCTGGGGTTGTGGAGGGGTGATTACTAATACTCCCACCCCAATGGCTGCAGAGTGCCAATGTTATTACTAGCACATAGATTTAGAGTGTGGGTGCTGGTGGTGGCCTGTGAGCTGCAGGCAGTCAGACTAGATGATCCGGTGGTTCCTTCCAGCCTTAAACGCCATGCCTGTATGTGTGGAAGAGGCAGAGCAGTCTCCATGTGCTCATCCAGCCTTGGCACCGGATTAATTGTCTGTGCACCTGAAGGTTAGAGTGCTCCTCGTACGTTTTAAGACTGCTGGTGTTATCCTAGGGGCCAGATCCTCAGCTGATGAAAATCACTGTTACTTAATTGAAATCCGTGTGGCTATGCTGATTTATACCAGCTGTGGATCTAGCCATATGCTTTTTGGGGCAGGGACTGGACTTCATTTGTCAACTGCCTACCACAATGGGGCACGGTCCTTGTTGGGGCTGCTCTGCCCTACTTTAGTACAAATAATTGGACAATAAGGCTCCTTTCTGCTACTCTTACATTGAGTAGTACCTTATTCTGCTTGTGGTCCCATTGACTTGCTGTGTTAGGGGCTAGTCAATGTAGGAATGCCAGAATGATTAGGATTGTAAGCTCTTCAGGGCAGGGACCATCTTTTTGTGTGTGTTCGAACAGCACCTTTCACCATTACCACAGGGCAAATAATAATCATCGATGATCCTATAGTATTGCTAAGCCTGTCTGAGAAAAATCTTTATGGTTTTACTATAGCACATTTTATATAATAGCTTAAAGATAAAAACAGTAATTTGTCTAGCATTACTACACTTATATTACTGTATTAAAACTACAATTTTACTACAATAATTTCCTCCATGCCTGGGGCTCTTAGATCTATAAAAGAAAGAGTGCTTATAAATCATAATAAAAACAATAAACCTTTCCCCTGTAAATCTCCATTTTTTTCCCTCCTCCTCTACCATAGTAACATTTTTTCCTAGTGTCATATGGTGTGTTATGCTTTTGAGTCTGAAAATTGAAAGATCAATCTAATAACTGCTTGGGTGCATGTTTAATTCATCTAGACATATGTGTAATATCTGCAGTTGTCCTCAAGTTCTTAATGAAAACTCCAGATGCAATTGGCCCTTTGTATCTGATGTGCAAAAGTACCTGTTGTCTTCGTGCTTGCAGATTTATATCTTGGTTGAACTTAACTAACAGGTGCATGAAATTCTATATAATTCATGTGGTACATATGGTGCTAACATTTCAAAAATGTAGCTCTTAATGTTTATGCCATGTTTACAGTGACTCAATTCAGTCTATCAGTAGCTTAAATTTGTAAAGACAAATTCTCTTTGGTCAGTTGCTTAGCAGAAAATGATTCCATAGACAGCCAAGTAAACTGGCATACTGTTTCTCCCCCTCCCCCCCCCCCGACTATTCTCTTGAATTGGTTCAATGCCAACTTATCAGCAGAAAGTTAATGTTTAAAAATGTAACTTACTTTACTTTAAAAATCATATTCAGGGCTCAAATTTGGTGGTGATTTTGTCTTCTTAAAAATACTAATCTACATTATTTATAACAACTTGACACTAATGGAAACCTGGGGATAAGTTACATTTTGAGTTCTTTTTCACTAAAGTACTTGGAAGTGTTAACAGTCACTTTTCATGTTACTATGCAGAATGTTTTCAAAATTATTGTGCTGAGTTTCTGACCTTATTTCTTCTTTAAAGAATTTCTTGCAAATCGATGTTCCAATGCAGGCATTACATTTATCGAGTCCCAGGAAAGTCCGTCCAAAACTGTAGCTGGCTTTGACGTGGGGTACAGAAGAAGGAAAAACTGTTGCTTCTAAGAAAGGACTCCAGCTCAGGGTCAAAAACTGAAGCAGTTTCAATAAACCGAGAACATTAGAGCAAAGGTAATACATCCAGAGCCCCATCTGTGGTACCTGCAAGCTCTGCCTTTTTTGGATGCTATCCTACCCTTCGCTCTTTGTGCTTTAGATGATCTCAGTTTGCAATTGAGAGTCCCTAAACACTGAGAGAGGGTCTTGATCCATGAAAGCCAGAAACTGTCCGCATCCTGCCAGCTGGTTGATGGTTCTATAAGTTTGTGTTCTGGGCAGGAAAGAATATGGGGTGTGGGTGTGTGTGTGGGGAGAGGGGTAAGGAAATGCATGGAGGATGCAGATAACTTGGGTTGCCATAGTTACCTTTCCTCTGCTTGGTGCAGCTGTTTCAGGCTCTGATGCTCCACCCATCACCACATTAGAAAATAACAACAAGAAGTTCTCATCTGTACATTATGCAGACAAATGAAGGATATCCGTAGCACAAGCGTAGGGCATACAAAGGACACTTACATTGGAACTGCCTCAGCAGGAACAACAGTGCACCAGAGGCATGAATTTTAACATGAGCAAAACGTTTAAACATCATGTTTTGTTAGTTGAGTTTGTGTACATGGGAAAGGCACACGTCTAAGACCGTTGCTGAGCTCTAGATTGTGTCGTTTCTTACAAATCCGCTCTGCTCACCTCTCCCCTTCTAACAGTGGAACTTGAATGGTGGTTGAAAAGAAGAATTGCTCTTTTATTGTTTCTCAGTAATTGAAAATCTGCAACCTGGTAATCTTTTAAACAACACAAATTGTCCTAGAAGTAAAGGAGTACTTGTGGCACCTTAGAGACTAACAAATTTATTTGCGCATAAGCTTTCATGAGCTACAGCTGTAGCTCATGAAAGCTTATGCTCAAATAAATTGGTTAGTCTCTAAGGTGCCACAAGTACTCCTTTTCTTTTTGCGGATACAGACTAACACGGCTGCTACTCTGAAACCTGTCCTAGAAGTGAATATTTTGTGGTAAGTAGGGCTTTTGAAAATGTTACCGCTTTTTTTTAAATGGCCCAGATCCTCAAAAGGATCTAGGCACCTAACTCCCATTGAGTCAGTGGAAAGTCTCATTAAATTAAACATGATAATGAAACCCCATACAAATCATAGAATCATAGAATATCAGGGTTGGAAGGGACCTCAGGAGGTCATCTAGTCCAACCCCCTGCTCAAAGCAGGACCAATCCCCAACTAAATCATCCCAGCCAGGCCTTTGTCAAGCTGACCTTAAAAACTTCTAAGGAACTCCCTAGGTAACGCATTCCAGTGTTTCACCACCCTCCTAGTGAAAAAGTTTTTCCTAATATCCAACCTAAACCTCCCCCACTGCAACTTGAGACCATTACTCCTCTTTCTGTCATCTGCTACCACTGAGAACAGTCTAGACCCATCCTCTTTGGAACCCCCTTTCAGGTAGTTGAAAGCAGCTATCAAATCCCCCCTCATTCTTCCCTTCTGCAGACTTAACAATCCCAGTTTCCCTCAGCCTCTCCTCATAGGTCATGTGTTCCAATCCCCTAATCATTTTTGTTGCCCTCCGCTGGACATTTTCCAATTTTTCCACATCCTTCTTGTAGTGTGGGGCCCAAAACTGGACACAGTACTCCAGATGAGGCCTCACCAATGTCAAATAGAGGGGAGCGATCACGTCCCTCGATCTGCTGGCAATGTCCCTACTTGTACATACCAAAATGCCATTGGCTTTCTTGGCAACAAGGGCACACTATTGACTCATATCCAGCTTCTCGTCCACTGTAACCCCTAGGTCCTTTTCTGCAGAACTGCTGCCTAGCTATTTGGTCCCTAATCTGTAGCGGTGCATGGGATTCTTCCGTCCTAAGTGCAGGACTCTGCACTTGTCCTTGTTGAACCTCATCAGATTTCTTTTGGCCCAATGCTCTAATTTGTCTAGGGCCCTCTGTGTCCTATCCCTACCCTCCAGCGTATCTACCTCTCCTCCCAGTTTAGTGTAATCTGCAAACTTGCTGAGGGTGCAATCCACACCATCCTCCAGATCATTAATGAAGATATTGAACAAAACCGGCCCGAGGACTGACCCTTGGGGCACTCCACTTGATACTGGCTTCCAACTGGAGATGGAGCCATTGATCACTACCCATTCAGCCCGACAATCTAGCCAGCTTTCTATCCACCTTATAGTCCATTCATCTAGCCCATACTTCTTTAATTTGTTGGCAAGAATACTGTGGGAGACCATGTCAAAAGCTTTGCTAAAGTCAAGGAACAACACATCCACTGCTTTCCCCTCATCCACAGAGCCAATTATCTCGTCATAGAAGGCAATTAGATTAGTCAGGCATGACTTGCCCTTGGTGAATCCATGCTGACTGTTCCAGATCACTTTCCACACTTCTAAGTGCTTCAGAATTGATTCCTTGAGGACCTGCTCCAAATGCCTGTGTGATATTATCAAAGTCACACTGAAATAAGGCAGGTGGACAGGTTTCTGATGCAGCGTTTCCGCCAACAGAGAGAGATGGGGGAATTGTCTGCCTGGTGCACCCCCTTTGTTTCACTCAGGTGCTGCAAAGGGAGCAGAAACCTCCCTCAGCTCCCTCACTTGGCATAGAGAGAAGTCCCCATGGAGTCAGCAGAACAACTCCTGTGCTGCTCTGTCAGCCCCCTGTGCAGGAAGAGAAGGCTTATGGGGCAGTGAGGGTGAGGGGAGTGGCTGAAGCACAATGTAATCTAGCAGTCCACAGGCTGCTCTAGGTTGTGCTGTGGCAGAGCATCACTGACCTCTAACTGGGTCCCTGACCGACTGCTTGGTGGAAGCTGGGTGCAGCAGAAATCTGTCCCACAATGCTGTCTTCCCTTCGGCGGTGGGCAAGAAAGGAGTAAAACAATGCAGTGCTGAATGCTTTGGTGTGAATGTTAGTCCTGACCATTTCAATTTGTTTTTAACGGTGTGCCTAATCCGGCAGTGTATTTCTATTAGCAGGGAATGCAGTGTCATGACAACCCTGGAGAGAACGTGAATGGTGACTATGCTTTGTGAACATCGTCCCTCTTTCTTTCTTGTGCGATTTCATCTCAGAGCTAAGTTTTTCATTTGCTCCTTTACTGAATGCTGGGACAGGTACAATCCACTAGCATCATCCTTTCCTCAGCTGTTATCAGTACATATTGCAGCAGCCCATGGCATGGTCTGGCCTGCCATCACTAAGTTACATTTTATACAGGAATTCACATCTTCCAAGTACTAATTTGTCATCTCAGCACCTGTGTCAGACAAGTAACTATTCCTCCAGACCCCACCCTTCCCAAATACCAAAAAATACCAGAGGAGCCCTACAGGCTGCTCTGAAGATCAATAGATTCAGGCTGTTTTGAACTGAGATGCGGCCCTCATGGTGTCAGAAATCCCAGGTCTGTTCTATCAGAGCGACTCAAGCTTGAACGTCATTTGACCCTGCTGCTTTCCGTAGCTCAAGATTTGTGGCCGATAAATGTTCATTTCATCTGTAAATTGGAAATGAAGGTGCATAGCAGGAAACACACATCCCCACCTGCTCTTCATAAACCACTTGGAAGTAAGGATGGACGATACAGGTTCAGAGCAATGAAGGAAGTTGCCTTCCCATACCACAATCCCTCTCCTTCCAACCAGGAGCAAACACCCCATCCTTTGACGAGCTTGATCAACTATATTTCTAGGAAGCCAACTAGCCTACTATCTCAGTGCCAAGTGACCTGTTTATGAGGCTAGCTCCTGTAGTTCTCTTCCAAGGCCAAAACGTACAACAGCAATGTTGCAGTATCAGCAGAGGACTGGGTTGTTGGGCAAGGGATCATTCACCTGGTGGGCTACAAGTTTGCTGCATCTCCTGCAACATTCATGTACCAAAAAATAAATAAATAAAAAGCTGGAGTGTTGCTGTTGGGTACTGAGGTGCTGCTCTAGGCCCACTGCCCCTGCCTGTGTCCACACCTCCCTCCCGCACCTTACCACCTGGCCCTTGCTCCCTGAATAACCACTGCAAGGCCTTGGGAGATGAAAGGGCAAATCCATTGCACAGTATGTAAGTCAGGGCTAGGGTTGCCACCAGACCCTTATTACAGGGAACGTTTTTTCATCTCTATACAACAAGATCGGGAGTTGGTGAATGCTGCAAAAAGTAGCACGAAATACCCCTGGTGAATGTAGGTGAGAACTCCTTAATAGTAATAATGATAATATCAGGAGGAGGGCAGTGGTGGAGGTGCTAAGAAAACAGTCCCTTACTTTTGGAATGCTGTACAATGTTGGCAGTACTCAGGGCAGAGTCTGGCATGGCATGATGATTCTAAAAGTGCTTTCAGTAGTAATCTGCTTCAAGATAGTGAAGTGCTACCAAGTGACCAGTACAGATTCGATATCAGACTGCTTCACACTTCCATTGTGAATCAGGCATGATGTATAGATTAATAATTAGAGCTGCTTGACAATTTTTTTGTGTTTGTCAATGAAAAATGGCTTTTTGAGTGCTATGAAAATGAGAACGTTATGAATGCTAAAAACATTTTTAATGAAAATTTTCTTCAAAATTTTCTAATTTTTTGACTAAGCGATTCTAAATTAATCAATTTGAAGCAAATACATTTGTTCTAATTTGCACTGAAATAAAATAAAAAAACTGTTTTACATTTTTTTGTCATCCCCTCCTCCCCCAGCATTTCTTTCCACCTTTTCCCCCATAAAAGGGAGGGGAAAAGACGAAAGGGAGAGGAAAACAAACCAAAAAGGAAAAGAGAAAGGGGAGTGGAGGGGAAATCCAAAAATGAAAAACATGAAATTCAGAACAGTTTTTTTCATTTTGAATCACTGAGCTGGAAAATCAGACAAATCCACAAAACATTTCCAACAGAGCAAAAATTCTTCATTTTTGTTTAAAAATTTTTGCAGGAAATAATTCTTGTTTGGCCATCTTTATATGCAATTCCTCAATGGTATTAATAACCGGAGGGAAACAAAATGACAATCATTGCTGTTCTGTTTCTCCAGGGGAATTGACACACCATAACCTGTCATTTCTCCTTCAGCTTATCTTGACATCCAGCTGCTTCTGCAGCTGAAGGGGAAACCTGCTGTTCTGAACTCCTCTGCCCCCCTGCTGGAAGGCAGCTAAAGGAAGAAGTCAGATGCTGGGGACATTGTGTGGCCAATGAAGGCCAATTTTAGTCTGCAGGAGACTGAAAGACTGGTACAAAAGGCCACTGAAGACTCTCAGCTACTGTTTTGGCTGCAGATTCCAAAGGAGATCCTGCCAAGAAGCTTAAAGTGTGGAACAGGATCCTGCATTTGTCTACGTCAGTGCCCTTAGAGACTGAAAGTGGGATATAGGGATCTCAAGCCCAGGGGACAGTGGAAAAGGATAGTGAAAAGAAAGTTGGCAGAACATCCGACAGCTGTTCAAGCAACTGTTTGGGAGTCAATGCAACCACTTCTTATGCACACAGGCTTACTGGTCACTAGCCGTCCTTGAACAAGCCATACAAGGTAAGAAGCAGAGAGATGGTATATTGAAAGAAAAACTCAGTTTAGCATCAAGGGAAATTTGCAATACCAATGGGCAATAGGCTGTTCCCAAACAACAACTACACATATTCTAGTGAACCAGACATTTAACAGAGCAGTTATTCGTTTGTAATTATAGTTATAGACATCTTGTAAGTACACATGATCACAGTTGAAACTACTGCATACACATGGATTAATTCATTGAACAGTCTTATGACAAGGCAGCTAACAAATCACTGGATCCCTTCCCAAGCAAAAATATATTTAAAAAAAAAAACCCTCCTTCAAGATAAAACAAGAAGCATGTTCCCTGCGTCATATTCCCGGGGAACAGATGTTCCCACAATATTTTTCTTGGAGCTATAGGATCAACTCTGTGTCCCAACAGTTCAAAGAATTAAAAAGAAATATTGAAGCCTTGGATTTTTGGCATCAGAACTTCAATTTCATCCTTAAGGCAGAGGCAGGGTAAAACAAATGCGCCCTTCTTACGTGAAAATAGTACAGTGGGGAGGCCCCATGACAACCAGGCTAGTTAATGGAATAGAACTGTTACAAGAATGCATTTCTTGTTGGAAACCAGGCTACATATAGGCTACTGCATGCAGAACTAAAAGGAAGCCTTCTAAAGTAATGACCTGTCAAAGGAACAACTACAATAAAAATGCAATAAAAAGATAAAATAAGACCCTTAACCTTGTGATAGGAACACTGAACTTTGTTGAGTCATTTAGGCTCCAGATGTGAGCTATCTAATAATAATAATTTGGTAGGCAATGTCTGCCAGATTGTAAATCTGTTTAGTTTTTTTGTGGGGGAGGATTAACCCACAAGTATAATTGATTTCACGGCCGTCTATCTGTGAATGCAAGGAGGCTCCTGGTGGTGTATGAGGTGAGAGAGAAGAATTAGCAAGAAGAAAGCTACTCGGACTTATCCCAGAAGACTGGCCCGGTGCATAGCTGAGGGTTGGAGGAGTTCAAAAGTGATCTTTCATCCAAGATAGCATTGTGTGTTCCTGCACTGTACCAAAGGATCAGGCTCTATGTTGCTGTATGCTTTTAGCGTTGTCAGCTGATGTTTACCAGTAACTCTGAGGAGGCCCCTTTTCCAGATGTAATGACTAGTCTTGGTCATTCATGAATTCCCACCAGTGCAGAACCAGAGTCGATATACACTTGTATCTAGTGTAAACGGAAATATCCTGAAATTTGGCTTATTTGAAAAGTGTAATAATTGGATGTGAAAATCTATGTGGATATTAAATACATCTATTTTCTTTTATATCTTTCACGTCTCTCCCAAAACCTGAGATCTATTCTTTCAGAATGTGTTCCTTACACTCACTGAGATCATTGGACAAATGCTAAGGCAAAGCATTTAAACGTGCTTAAAGTTAAGCAAGTGCATATGTGCCATCGACTTCAATGGGGGACTTATACACATGCTTCCAGGCTTTGCTAAATCAGGGTCTAAATGTCTAGACCAAGATTTTCAAAAATAGGTGACTAAAGTTAGGCTCCTGCACCTGACAACTGAAATTAGATCAAAGTCTTACAGTCCACGGGAGACCAGACTCTTATGTGCCACAGGCAGAGAATGGGAGGCACTGAGTTGCACCAATGCCCAAGACCCCCACTATGGCGGGGAAAAAATTGAGATATGCCCAGATAATTCTGGCAAGTGACCCACGTGGTGGAGAGGAAGGTGGAACCAACCCCCCCCCCCCACACACACACAGTCACTGCCCATCTGACATAAGGGAAAATTCCTATTGTGACCCCACATACAGATAAAATGTACTTTGAAGTTTTTTGGATCTACTAGTATTCCCACTAGGAGCTTATGCCTGGAGGATGAAATCCTGGCCCCACTGAAGTCAGTGACAAAACATTCAAATCAGTGGCACCAGGATTTCACCCAGATGATTTTAGGTCTCCGCAATCCCCAATAATGCCATGTGGATGACTCTTTTTCTCACAGCTTTTCTGCTCTCTGTAGCCTGCTCTAATTGCCCTAAAGTGAAAAGTAGTCCTACTTGACTTTCTCAATGGAAGAAAAAATCAAGTAGCTTTGGCGACAACACAATGGGTGTTTTAAAGAATGTTACTACTGACAGAAGGCATGTGGCAGGTATGGTGGATGATGTGTTAGGGATCTGCTGGTGGGTTCCTCAGTTCAAATTTCAGGAGAGCTATTTAATTCTCTTGTAAATTAGAATTTTAAACATTTTTATTGCAATTTACTTTTCTTTCAGCTGTCGGGTTGCCTTACTGTTTCTCATCATGCCTACTATAACAACAGTATCTAGTTAGCATCCTGACTCAGGGTAAGTGAAGCAGCCTGATTTGCCACCAAGAGACGTGACAAACTGAATACATAAAATTAAAAAACCTGCCTTTTTTTTTCCTTTCTAAAATCGCCTTCCTGTGAAATGTAGCATAAGCAAAATATGCGGTGGTGTATTGCGGTAAAATGTTTCTATTGGCTGTTCTTTGGCATGGTCTGCATAACTCACCCCAGGTTCCACCATCCCATGAGTAATGTTGTCTTCTGCCAATAAACACTTTATATCATGCCTTAACATGTTCTGCATATATTAAACAGTGTATGTTATGAAGTACTGACACCCTCTGACAGGTGCTCTGTAAATCAATCAATAAATTAGAAAAAGTCACATGTCCCCACATCTGACTTGGTATAGGTTTTCAGCCAAAATTTCACTGTTGTTTGACTCAGGATGAATAATTTTCCAAATACCCATGAGAAGCCGGAGAGGAGGAGGTGCCATTTCCTCCAGTTGAGCTACTTTGCAACCTGGCCCGCTTGCTTCCTATTTCTGTCTTAATCCTCATGGTTAATTCATCCCAAGAAAATAAACAAGCCTACCCCTTCCTTGTGCCACAGCCACACTCCTGCTTCCTTTCATCTCTGCTGCCGCTATCTTCATTCTCCCTCTTCCCACTGGGAAACGCAATCACAACACAACATCCTGAACCTTGGGCTGGCATCAGTAGGACTAATTGCAGAAGTAAGGGCCCTACCTGCCTGGATCCCATTGTAGGATCGGATCCTTTTGGGGGCATATGACTGACCAACTTGAGAACACAGTGGCCTCTCATGTCCTGGATCCCAGTGGTGATCAGGTGATAGAATACAGAGATTGGTCCTTGTTTTCACTCTCAGCCGTTGGGTTTCGGCTGCTGCTGGCATCAGTGAGAACCAGAAAGTGAAACTAAAGTCAGGGTTAATGTCTTTAAAAATCATATTTGAAAACCTTTGCTTTGTTTTCACTGATCTTATATCTGTTTCCATGGAAATGGGAGCAGAACAAGCCAAACAGCCGTGTAGCCAATTTCAGTTGCTGGCTTCCAGTTCTTACTTCTTACTTCTGTTTCCAGGGATGCCAAATCAGCAAAAACAAGACAACTGTTTTAAAATGCTCCCATTTTAGATGATTGTCCTTATTTAACCTTCATCAGAAAGTCTGCTGGTAGGAACAACCAGCTAGCAAGCACCAGTGACAGCTCTCATGGCTGTGTTCAGCCTATGGAAATCTGCCAAGATGGGACTTACAAACCAGTTGTAGATTTTAGCAGCCTTTTGTAACATTCCCTGGTGATGCCAAAATCACGAGATTGCTCCTCCCTTCCAAAATCTTGAGACCTTTTTTTAAAAAAAGGTCTATATTGTGGGGGGTTTTCACTCAAATTATAACAAGCTTCCACTCGAGATGACCATTGAGTCTAAGAAAGTCCTTTTTATTACTTTACTGCCTGGCTTCAAATTAGATTGTAAAATCTCCCACTGGTGAGTAGAGGCAGAAAAAAATTAAAAGATGTTGGACAGTTAAGAAAAATGAACATGCTTCTTGACAACTTTCTGCTGCACATACTCCAACCAGATTTAAATAATGCACAGAGCAAGGCACATACACAGCATAAGGATTTATATTCTTTATTCTTGCTTGCAACCCACTATATACACCAGACATGCTAGTGGCATTGTCGTACGACTGGCCACGGCAGTTTGTGATATCTAATCCATAACAATTCAAAGTGGAAAGTACAGCATCAACTAACTGTTCTGATTTGCGGCCAGTATTTGGTAAAAAAAAAAAAAAAAAAAAAAAAAAAACCAACAAAGAAACCTCTCTATTGGTATGCCATCCTCATTTACATATCTCCGTATAAAAGCCAATTGATCAACATGAGATATGTCGGGAGTTGAGTCAACGCTTATCGAGAAATATTTGGCTTTTTACATCTTTAATAATGTTTGAGATCACATTTGAAACCATCAATTTTATAAATTCATTACATATATAGGATGAAAGACAAGATACATTACCTCGACCTTCATTCCGTAACGTGCAATGTGATTAGCTAGAAATGGATTGAATTCTGTGACAAGCTCAAGAGCCATTATAAGGTGATCCAAATTTTTCCACCTTACCTCTAAATGCAAGTCCTCTACTTCAAAGTTTCTTTACCACAGCTACAATCCTCTTCAACACATTTCTCCAATAAATAATGTCTTCTTCCATTTGAAATTTTAAATTCGTATCAATTCTTCTGGATATCTTCCCTCTCTTCACCATTGTCAGTACACATGTTTTAGGTTCAGTTGAATTTTCATGTTCACGTAGTCGAGCTGATATGTTTTTCCAGTCATGGTATCCACTCGTCGCCAGACTAGAGATCCCTCCGAATAATCGACATGGGGCACAAAACATGATTCCTTTGCTCTCCGAATATACAAGATATTGCCATGACTTTACTTCACCGTTTAAAAGATGTCGTTCAAACACATTTTTGTTAGAACATGCATTTTATCAGTGTATTGTCTTTTTGAGTTAGTAAAATCACTATCAATATTTTGTTTAATACCATGCATTGATAAATACTCAATTGTAGCATCATTCAATATCCATTGGGCTGGGTCATCACTTATGGTAGATATTTCAATGTCAGATTGAATTTCTGATTCACATGATTCGCAAATCTCTGTAGTATTGTCAAAGAGATCCAGATCAACGTGATTCCCGGTAGTCTCTGATATGCTAGTATTTGGAGCATTTTCTTCCACACTAACTGCAGCCAGAATTTCTTCCTTAGTTTCACTATGTACTTTAATCACATCAATATTTTCAATATCAACACCAATATTTTCACTTTTTACTTCACTACTACTTTCAAGTATTTTTTCTGTCTCACTGTTGGCACTAACTGATACAACAAAGGAATCCATTTTGCGCATTTTTGCTATCATTTCATTTTTCATAGAATCATAGAATATCAGGGTTGGAAGGGACCTCAGGAGGTCATCTAGTCCAACCCCCTGCTCAAAGCAGGACCAATCCCCAATTAAATCATCCCAGCCAGGGCTTTGTCAAGCCTGACCTTAAAAACTTCTAAGGAAGGAGATTCTACCACCTCCCTAGGTAATGCATTCCAGTGTTTCACCACCCTCCTAGTGAAAGTTTTTTTCTAATATCCAACCTAAACCTCCCCCACTGCAACTTGAGACCATTACTCATTTTTCCTTTCTTTTGTATAGCATTTTTTTTTTAACTGAGAACCGCTTAATTTCTTCCTTCTGGTCATATTGTTAATGCTTAGGATTGTCGCGAGCATGTTCTTTACTAAATGACGTCGCGCCATCATGGGTGGTTTCAATACACGCTATGATTGGTAGAATCGCGGTGCGCGTCACTGATGCTGCGATTACAAAAATGCTGCTATTAAAAATTTGCTGCCCCGGCAAACTTGCCACCCTAGGCCTAAGCCTTGTCGGCCTAGGCGATAATACACCACTGGCAAAGACTTAATCTCTATTGGAACTAAGGTAAAATAATGTTTCAAGAAAGCAGCAGCATGAATTTTAAAGAGGGTTGAGGGATCCACCACTCCCCCAAGTATGTTTGTAATTAAAAACGCTGGATCATTTCTGCCCCTCCATTGTAGACTCGGTCAAATAATTTAGGCTTGTAACGGTGTCTCAGGCTCTCTCTGTTCCTAACTCTTGGAAAAAACAAAACATTTGGACAAGTTTTAAATATGGTTTTGACATTCAATGTGTAAGCAGTGTCAGGATGAGCTCCACCCTGACATCTGGTGGTGATGTGTGGCAAGTTGTGGAAAAGAACTTCAGGGGCCGATTTCATTTGTATAGGCACACCCACCCTGCCTAGAATGAGGCCTTAGCTGCCCAAATGGTCACTTTGGCTGCTGTGGGATCCCCAGTGTCTCTGTTATTGGGGCAGGAAGAATAAATTATTACCCTGATTATGGGAACTGTGCTTGGAACTGTACTTGGCCTTTTGTTATGATGGAGGGACTCACCATCAACTAAGTGGCACTCGCTAGGCAAGGGTCATGGGTTCCAAAACTCTGTGAATTGAGAGAGGCTGGGGACAAGTATTAATACTTGGTGGCATGGGCCCTTTGGTGAGGGCCTTACATGCTTAATTGCACAACTGCCCAACTTTTCTGTAAATTGCTCCTAGCACCATAGCATGACTCAAGGGAGCATGAGAACAAGCTACATGATGTAGCTATACAAATTTATGGCAAGGTCTGACTTGTAGGCCTCACAGCAAAATGACATGCCTGCACTTGCTGAGAGTTTCACAACATTTGCAAAGCAGCCTAAAAGTTTTTGCTTCATCAAGACATTCATTGGCATGCTGACAGTACGGACCTTCGCTTTCTACTATGTTACCTTAGGGTGCCTCCACTCTACTGTACATACAGTCCCATTGACATCAATGGGATTTATGCATGGGGATGCAGGGCATAGTCTGACAGCAAGACAGCCATTATTAAAAGTGTGTGTAAGCTAACAACGGTGCCAACCCTCAGCCTTTCCTTCAGATCAAACCCAACACTTCCTATGGGTCACATCAGAACCAAATATTTTTCTTCTAGCCGCCAGCCCCATGCAGCCCCATACTGCGTTGATCTTCTTGTGAGGTCTGATGCTTTCTGTTGTGACTGATATGTTGCTCTAGTCAAATTTAGCACACTCCATGGCTTCCCGGGGACCACACTGGAGCTGGGAGGGGGTGTGTTCTATTATACAGGCCACTGGCCTGGGAGTTTAGAGACCTGGGGTCTATTCCTGGCTCTGCAATGGATCCACTGTGTGACCTTGGGCCAGTCATTTAATATTGCCAGCCCTCTCTTATCTCCATCTGTCTTTTTTATTTAGACAGTAAGCTCTGTGGGGCAAACATTTTCTCTCACACATGCTTGTATGGCACCTAGCCCAATGGGGCCCCAGCCCCAACCGAGACTGCTTAGTAAGAGTGTGATACAAATGAATAATAATAATGCCCAATAACATGAATGTGTCTGAGGAAGCTGCATGGACTGTGTGTCCAAATCAACCTTGACTGAAATTTGAGCTTCGTCCAGGACCTCTTCAGTAGAACTTTCTCTGAGAACTGCCTGTAGAAAGAAAGTTAGTTTTTGTGATTTTTCTCTGTTCTGTCTGGATACCTGCAGACTTTTCAGACTACTGCTGAGGTGTATTTTGTGTATTAGCCTGGTTCACTGGCCCAGTCACAGGATAAAAGGACTGCATGGTATTTCTCCTGTATCCCTGACTGGATAAGGCTATCCCACATGTGGCTATGTGGACTACTGTCATGGATGGTGTGATGGGGCAAGGCCAGATGGCTATAGAAAAGTAGTGGGAGACCGATATATTAGCTCCAGGCTAAACAAATCCCTGTTACCAGGATAAGTAAATGGCAGCTACTCCAGGTCAATTAGGATACCTGGGGCCAACTGAGGTCTTTCCAGAAGGCAGGGAATATAGCTAGGTTGATTGGGACACCTGAAGCCAGTTAGGGGCTGGCTGAAACTTGTTAAAAGCCTCCAAGTTAGTTAGTTGGCCGCGCGTGGCAGGAGCTGTAGGAGGAAGCCATGCTGTTGGAGGAACTAAGCAGTACAAACCATATCAGGTGCAAGAAAGGAGGCCCTGAGGTAATGGTGAAGGAGATATTGAGTGCGGGCTGCTGTGGGGAAGTGGCCCAGGGAATTGTACATGTCCTATTTCCAAAAAGTCAGCTACCACAGCTGCTACTATTAGGGCCCCTGGGCTGGAGCCTGGAGTAGGGGGTGGGTCTGGGCTCCCTTCCTTCCCTCCCGATTAATCACTGAGAGTGGGAGACAACAGAGACTGTGCAAGGGAGGGAGGCTTCTCTTGACCTCCCTTGCTGGCTTATGATCAAAATTTGCTCCTTAGCCTGTGACCCTTGCCTCTAGAGAGAGAAGGGCTACGTGGAGGGTCACAGTGAGCCTCTGAGGCTAGCCGAATCCACCAGGAAGTGCGGGGCCCACTGAGACAAGGACAGAGCTTTGTCACAATGGATATAAACTGTTCAGGAAGGACAGGCAGGGCAGAAAAGGTGGGGGAGTTGCACTGTATGTAAGAGAGCAGTATGACTGCCCAGAGCTCCAGTATGAAACTGCAGAAAAACCTGAGAGTCTCTAGATTAAGTTTAGAAGTGTGAGCAACAAGGGAGATGTCATGGTGAAAGTCTGCCATAGACCACCAGACCAGGGGGATGAAGTGGATGAGGCTTTCTTCAGGCAACTAACAGAAGTTACTAGCTCTCAGACCTGGTTCTCATGGGGGACTTCAGTCACCCCAATATCTGCTGGAAGAGCAATACAGCATTGCACAGACAATCCAGAAAGTTTTTGGAAAATGTAGGGGACAATTTGGGTGCAAGTGCTGGAGGAACCATCTAGGGGCAGAGCTCTTCTTGATCTGCTGCTCACAAACAGGGAAGAATTAGTAGGGGAAGCAAAAGTGGATGGGAACATGGGAGGCAGTGACCATGAGATGGTCGAATTCAGGATCCTGACACAAGGAAGAAAGGAGAGCATCAGAATACGGACCCTGGACTTCAGAAAAGCAGACTTTGACTCCCTCAGGGAACTGATGGGCAGGATCCCCTGAGAGAATCACATGAGGGGGGAAGGAGTCCAGGAAAGCTGGCCATATTTTAAAGAATCCTTATTGATGTTGCAGGAACAAATCATCCCGATGTGTAGAAAGAATAGTAAATATGGCAGGCGACCAGCTTGGCTTAACAGTGGAATCCTTGCTGATCTTAAATACAAAAAAGAAGCTTACAAGAAGTGGAAGATTGGACAAATGACCAGGGATGAGTATAAAAATATTGCTCGGGCATGCAGGAGTGAAATCAGGAAGGCCAAATCACACTTGGAATTGCAGCTAGCAAGGGATGTTAAGAGTAACAAGAAGGGTTTCTACAGGTATGTTAGCAACAAGAAGGTCAAGGAAAGTGTGGGCCCCTTACTGAATGTGGGAGGCAACCTAGTGACAGAGGATGTGGAAAAAGCTAATGTACTCAATGCTTTTTTTGCCTCTGTCTTCACGACCCAGGTCAGCTCCCAGACTACTGCGCTGGGCAGCACAGTATGGGGAGGAGGTGACCAGCCCTCCGTGGAGAAAAGTGGTTCAGGAATATTTAGAAAAGCTGGACAAGCACAAGTCCATAGGGCCGGATACACTCCATCCAAGAGTGCTAAAGGAGTGCCCATGCTTAAAAAAGGGAAGGAGGAGGATCCGGGGAACTACAGGCCAGTCAGCCTCACCTCAGTCCCTGGAAAAATCATGGAGCAGTTCCTCAAGGAATCAATTTTGAAGCACTTACAGGAGAGGAAAGTGATCAGGAACAGTCAGCATGGATTCACCAAGGGCAAGTCATGCCTCACTAACCTAATTGCCTTCTATGATGAGATAACTGGCTCTGTGGATGAGGGGAAAGCAGTGGACATGGTATTCCTTGACTTTAGCAAAGCTTTTGACACAGTCTCCCACAGTATTCTTGCCAGCAAGTTAAAGAAGTATGGGCTGGATGAATGGACTATAAGGTGGATAGAAAGCTGGATAGATCATCGGGATCAGTGGGTAGTGATCAATGGTTCCATGTCTAGCTGGCAGCGGGTATCAAGTGGAGAGCCCCCAAGGGTTGGTCCTCGGGTCAGTTTTGTTCAATATCTTCTTTAATGATCTGGAGGATGGCATGGATTGCACCCTCAGCAAGTTTGCAGATGACACTGGGAGGAATGGTAGATATTCTGGAGGGTAGGGATAGGATACAGCGGGACCTGGACAAATTAGAGCATTGGGCCAAAAGAAATCTGATGAGGTTCAACAAGGACAAGTGCAGAGTCCTGCACTTAAGATGGAAGAATCCCATGCACTGCTACAGACTAGGGACCGAATGGCTAGACAGCAGTTCTGCAGAAAAGGACCTAGGGATTACAATGGATGAGAAGCTGGATATGATTCCACAGTGTGCCCTTGTTGCCAAGAAGGCTAATGGCATTTTGGGCTGCATAAGTAGGAGCATTGCCAGCAGATCGAGGGAGGTGATCCTTCCCCTCTATTCGACATTGGTGAGGCCTCATCTGGAGTGTTGTGTCCAGTTTGGGCCCCACGCTACAAGAAGGATGTGGAAAAATTGGGAAGAGTCCAGCGGAGGGCAACAAAAATGATTAGGGGGCTGGAGCACATGACTTATGAGGAGAGGCTGAGGGAACTGGGGTTGTTTAGTCTGCGGAAGAGAAGAATGAGGGGGGATTTGATAGCTTTTTTCAACTACCTGAAAGGGTGTTCCAAAGAAGATGGCTCTAGACTGTTCTCAGTGGTAGCGGATGACAGAACAAGGAGTAATGGTCTCAAGTTGCAGTGGGGGAGGTTTAGGTTGGATATTAGGAAAAACTTTTTCACTAGGAGGGTGGTGAAGCACTGGAATGGGTTACCTAGGGAGGTGGTGGAATCTCCTTCCATCCGATGAAGTGAGCTGTAGCTCACGAAAGCTTATGCTCAAATAAATTGGTTAGTCTCTAAGGTACCACAAGTACTCCTTTTCTTTCTCCTTCCTTGGAGGCTTTTAAGGTCAGGCTTGACAAAGGCCTGGCTGGTTTGATTTAGTTGGGGATTGGTCCTGCTTTGAGCAGGGGGTTGGACTAGATGACCTCCTGAGGTCTCTTCCAACCCTGATATTCTATGTGGCAGGGAGGGCTGCTCTGTAGCTCCTCCTGCGGGGCCAAATTTGACACTGCAGTCTTAGTCCTGGTAGCCTGGTCTGAGTGGGTTTTCCTGAGTAGGGGATGTCAGGGTGTCGATACCATAGGCTGTAGACTCCATCAGAGGCTGGTATTATCAACCTGCCCAGTATTAAATTTTTCATTATATGTACTAATGATATTTATTCTACATTTTTTTTCTGCTCAACAATTAGACTGTACTTTTCAAAGCACAGATGGAGTTGAAAATACTATAATCACAGAACAGGATACATTGTCCATGTGTGGGTAAATTAGACTTTTTCCAGGAAGCTGTTAAATGCATTATTTAGCATTTACAAAGAAAGGGATAATTAGAAAATACGCAAAGGAGGTTTTATTCTTGTAATTATTTTCAAAGTTGGAAGTTCCCAGGTGGTCAATGCTGGATTAAAGAATTGTGGGGCCCTTCCCCCTTTTTTCTTAAACTACATAGATCACGTGATACAGTCTGTAAATATGAGAACTCTATTATTAGTGGAGTTAGATCTTTCTCAGTAGAAAACACTGAAGCACCTCTGACAGGGAAAAGATTCTGTGTTTTTATGCCAGAAGCTGGGAAAGAGCGACAGAGGATGGATCACTTGATGATTACCTGTTCATTCCCTCAGGGGCACCTGGCACTGGCCACTGTTGGAAGACAGGATACTGGGCTAAATGGACTTTTGTTCTGACCCAGTATGGCCGTTCTTATTGTATTTTGAGTATGGGAAAGTACAAGCAGAGTCTGAATATAAGAATAAAAATTGTATAAGCCCCAATGAGTGAGAAAAAAACATGACAGTATTCTGAAATGGAAGAAAACATGTGTTTAATATATTTTAATGTGTTTGGGGTTATTTTTGCTTAACATTACAACTACGGTTCTCAATTTTTTCCTATTTTTTAGTTCACTTTGTTACATTTTTTTTCAACAAACAATTATTTTTTGTAGAATGCTTCAGAACACAACATATACTTGGTGTACTTAATTAAATTGGGTTATTCAATTTTCAAATAAATCATTAAATCCAAACAATTAAAACTGACATATTAACATACAACAAAGAGTGGCCTTAATTACAGTTCTACAAAGGCATCTTCCACGATTGGAGGCTAGTAGAATACTCTTTGATTATGTCACTAAGTCCAGGCTTTGCATTAAGGCACTCTCCTTTGAAGAAAGAAAAGGAGTACTTGTGGCACCTTAGAGACTAACCAATTTATTTGAGCATAAGCTTTCGTGAGCTACAGCTCACTTCATCAGATGCATACTGTGGAAACTGCAGAAGACATTATATACACAGAGATCATGAAACAACACCTCCTCCCATCCCACTCTCCTGCTGGTAATAGCTTATCTAAAGTGATCACTCTCCTTTGAAGCAAGACACTACGTTCTGGACTGTCCCACCACTGAGCTTTTAATTCTGCTTATCTGCGAGAATGACTGTTCTGCCTCAGCATTTGTTGACTGTCAATTTAGGCAAATCTGAAGAGGGATGTCCACATTTGCAAAAGTGGATTCCAGGTGATGACTTTTCAACTGCTTTAATAGGTTAACTGATGATTTGCACTCTTCATTTTTTTGCAAAGGAACAAAACTTTTCCAACTCCTCTTCAAAAATTCCTTCAAGATCTGATAGATAGCAAGAGCAGAGGTGAGCTTACATAGATGTTCCCGAGAGCTTTCTCTTTTACACACTCCTTTCAGAATTAATCTGTTTTATATTTGTTAACTTGGGATAGGGCCTATTCTGAATTTTATTAGCTTTCATAGAGACCTTTCATACGTGACTTTAATAAGGGCTATTTGTGATAATTCCCAATGCACTATGGTCTTTTAAAGGTGGCATTGGTACCTTTTGAGTATGTATTTCTTAATACATTAATTTAGTTTTTCTATGCAAGAGCTTCCCTTTTCTCTTTCTATTATTTGCTGCCCTCTAGATCACAATTTCTTTGCATGTGCTTTTCTAATATGCTCTTAGGGCAATTGGTGCTGCATAAAGCCTTCTGGGAGCAGCTCTTAGTAATGAGGGAATTAAGACAAAATAATTTGGACGTGTGTCTTGAAGACGCATCTTGTGCAAGTGATCATGACATTCTTTGCTTTCCCTCATAATGTGTAGCATTAAAGCATCATTTTTCAAGTTCTGGTTTGCATTTTTGCTGCCTTTTCCAGGTTTCTCTAGGGCTGTCATTACAAGATGTAATTGGTGTAAATAAAAAGAATGCAAATTTTGTCCCTTTTTTGTTGAAATTTTAAAGTTTCAACAATAGTTGTTAAATCTTTGAGTTTCAAAGTTTTTTGATCAGCTGGTAAGAACATGGGATGACTTTTTTTGCACAAGTTTTCATTAAAAATTTCAATTAGCTTTTCTACCAAAATTGAAAACTGGCAACACATTTCATCAGAACTGCAAATTTTGAAAGTTTTTGCCCATCTGTAGTATTAAGAAGTAAACTAGTAAATCACTGGTTCTCAAATTTTTTGTACTGGCGATCCCTTTCACGTAGCAAGCCTCTGAGTGTGACCCCCCCCACCCGCCCTTCTAAATTAAAAACACATTTTTTATATTTAACACTATTTGAAAGTGATATTTGTATGTTTGTTAATATCACTTTTCACAGCAGACTTACTAGCTAGCTGGGAGGCATATACTTGCAACCCTCACGGAATAACCTTGTGTGACCCCCAGTTTGAGAACCTCTGCGCTAAATCCTCAAAAAGAAAAGGAGTACTTGTGGCACCTTAGAGACTAACCAATTTATTTGAGCATAAGCTTTCGTGAGCTACAGCTCACTTCATCGGATGCATACTGTGGAAACTGCAGAAGACATTATATACACAAAGACCATGAAACAATACGTCCTGTTTAGTTACTGCACAGTGCCTGCTCTCTGTTCTCAGGGAAGACTAGGCAATTCTTAGCATGTCCAGGAAGGAGGCCTGCTTTCCTCTGTGCATCACCCTCTATGCAGTTTTCCAGAATAGAAGTCTGGCTGCTACCTAAGCAGCAGTTTTTCCCAGTGAACCAACTCACTGTTCAATTGTAGCGAAATCTCTTACTCATGAAGAGCCTGATTCTGCCACCCTTATTCATGTTGAAGAGCACCTTACCCCATGCTTAGTCACATTGACTACTTCCAGAGTAAAGTATGGTTCCTTGTGAGTTAAGAGTATCAGAATCTGGTTCTAAGCTACTTTTCCTTTGAAGTTTGGTTGCCTTTCTGTAGAGAGAGAAACATATTTATCTTTCTCCAAGTCCCGTGAGTATGGTTATCACTCAACACTAAACCTATTTCTTAAATCATTGTGAATATTCTTCAATTAATATTAACCTTGTTGCTGTGCTGTTTTGTGTTAAGGAGCATAGAGGTGTTCAAAAAGATAAGCTTGCCCAAGCATTGGAGGCTTGTTCCAACCCCTTTGAAAAAGTATGCAGTTAGAAGCAGTGTATTGACTTTCAAGAGACTTCAGTCTCTGAGAGACAAGGTGGGTGAGGGTAATACTAATATTTATATTGAACCAACTTCTGTTGGTGAGAGACAAGCGTTCGAGCCTGAAGAAGAGCTGTGTGGCTCAAAAGCTTGTCTCTCTCACCAACAGAAGTTGGTCCAATAAAAGATATTACCACACCCACCTTGTCTCTCCTGTCCTGGGACTGACACTGCTACAACTTCACTTCAGTCTGTGATACCCACTTAGCCCTGGTCACAGTACAGAGACTTTTAGAGGTGATGTGCATTCTTTAACATAGCCTGTGTCATTGCTCTCTGAACTAGAAATGGCCAATAAAGTATCTTCTCTTACAGCCAGCTATTGTATTGAAAAACAAATCTGGCTTTTTCCTTTAGAATTGTTATTACCCAGCTGCGGGCAGATTACTTTTTTCCTAGATCTTAATTTAACTAATGTTTCTGGGATTTCCCATATAGTTAACTAAAAAGTTCATAAGTCTTCCTTACGCTTTCTGGGGCTGGGGGTGGGGAATAACGCATGTATAAAGATTTCAGAATCTTGATTACTTCTCTGTTGCTCTTCAGCGTAGGAAACATTCTAATTAAATCTTTGTTCTCTTGTTTGTGGTGCTGCCAGTATACATTTGATGAAGGTCCCTGGTTTCCTGTGGCCCCTCATCCTTTTGTGCATTTTATTGCTGCCACAGCTTGGTACACACCCTATCCCAAACCAACAGCCAGCTGGCAGTTGTAACAGGAAGAACAAAGAGTGGTCTAACTGCAGTGTAATCATACATCTTAAGTATTATTTATAGTACCACACTATTCATTCAGTGTCTTGAAATAGTCAATAACTAATGTCTCGACAATGCTGCAGAAGGAAAATTCTTTTCTACCTACCTGCATCAGTTTATACCCTGAAAGCTCTTCCTTGACTTTAACGAATACAGATCACGTAATGCAATATGTTTCACCTTTAATGTTTTAAATACTTATTTTTCAAAAGGTGTGTTTGACTTTGGTTTGGTATCTTTTGTTATTGCTAGTGTTATCTTTGAAGTCAAATCCAGAAAAAAGACACATCGTCTTCTTAAAGGCAAGGGTTAAGATTTTCAAAAGTGAGTAGTGATTTTGGATGCCTACCCCGAAGGGGTCAGATTTGATTTTCAGAGGGTAGGGACTAGAACTTGTTGAACATCAGGCATCTTTAAGGCATCTCAAGTAGAATACCCCAAAAGTGAGCACTCAATATTGCTCCTCACTTTTGAAAATCTTGACCAAGAATGATATTTTTAAGTTGATAATTTGTCATTATACACTACTGAGTAGAGCCAAACTGACAATCTGTATTTTGATTCTATTTCGTGCTGTTTTTTAAATGCCACCATATTTAAGGATTTGAGAACTTTGCATTTTTCTCTCTAACAATTTCAAAAGCATTACAGAGGTTCAGTCAATCCATGGAATTGCTCTGAAACATAGTATACCTCAAGATGGCACTCTTGAACTACAAAGCTTTTAAGGGAAGCTGAATAAGAATTTCTTACAGGACTTTCAAACACTGAATTCAGGGGAGGGGTGGAACCTATGCAGGAATGCCAAAGCAATGATTAAATAGAGCAACCACTCCAGACATGGACAGTAAGACCTACTGAAATGTATAGGGTTATATTGCCTCCAAAATTCACTAGAAAGCATTCATTACAATGCATGTGTGATGACTGATAAAAGCTAAATTTAGCTCTACAAATGAGATCTTTCATCTTATTTCTGGTTTCAGAGTAACAGCCGTGTTAGTCTGTATTTGCAAAAAGAAAAGGAGTCCTTGTGGCACCTTAGAGACTAACCAATTTATTTGAGCATGAGCTTTCGTGAGCTACAGCTCACTTCATCAGATGCATACCGTGGAAACTGCAGCAGACTTTATATATACACAGAGAATATGAAACAATACCTCCTCCCACCCCACTGTCCTGCTGGTAATAGCTTATCTAAAGTAATCTTCAGGTTAGGCCATTTCCAGCACAAATCCAGGTTTTCTCACCCTCCACCCCCCCACACAAATTCACTCTCCTGCTGGTGATAGCCCATCCAAAGTGACAACTCTTTACACAATGTGCATGATAATGAAGTTAGGCCATTTCCTGCACAAATCCAGGTTCTCTCACTCCCTCACCCCCCTCCAAAAACCCACCCCCATACACACACAAACTCACTCTCCTGCTGGTAATAGCTCATCCAAAACTGACCACTCTCCAAGTTTAAATCCAAGTTAAACCAGAACATCTGGGGGGGGGGTGGGTAGGAAAAAACAAGAGGAAATAGGCTACCTTGCATAATGACTTAGCCACTCCCAGTCTCTATTTAAGCCTAAATTAATAGTATCCAATTTGCAAATGAATTCCAATTCAGCAGTTTCTCGCTGGAGTCTGGATTTGAAGTTTTTTTGTTTTAAGATAGCGACCTTCATGTCTGTGATTGCGTGACCAGAGAGATTGAAGTGTTCTCCGACTGGTTTATGAATGTTATAATTCTTGACATCTGATTTGTGTCCATTTATTCTTTGTCCCCAGTATTTTACCACCTAATTCCTGATATGACATGAAGGAAGCCTTGAAGCGTCCTCATTGTTTGTCCCAAGTCTGTTTAAGCATTTTCAGGATGAGTTTAGGATTGGGATGAAACCTGAATGACTACTATGGGTACTCTTAGAGTATAGGTAAATTTTTAACACATATATTTAAGAGCTGGAGCTGTTTTTCTCTTCCCCCATTTATCCTTCCCTGGGTAGCTCTCCATCTGTCTGTAAGATTCTGGGAGTGCTGTGCCCCCAGTACAATTCTCCCTTCTCTTCCTGGGACCCTGTGGGAGCCCCTCTACTGTGGCTGCATGGAATGGGGGCTGCAAAGGAGACTAACTTCTCTTTCTTTGCTTCACCTTCCCTAGGTCCCTGCCACAACTGCTACTGAGCAGCTACATAGTGATCAGCCAACAGCAGCTGGGAGTGACAGGCATGCATGTGGGTAGCACCTGCTGCGATGGGTCTAGGGATCCCTTCTCCAAAAGTTCTTAGGGCTGAGAGGCCTTATACCCCGCAAACTTCATGGCTGTTAAATCCTTCCTCCTGGAGAGAAGGCATTACAGGAGATTAGGAAGGCAAACTTCCTGCCGCTCTGTTGCCTTTCTGAGGGCTTCTCGAGAATAAGGGGTGACCTAGCCCTGAGTTTTGTGGATCCCCAATATCTCACCTTCCTAGGAGCTGTATGATCAAAAACCAATCCAAATAATTTTGTTTTTTTACCTCTCAAACCATGGGATAACCAATGATACTCATTTACAGTCAATCACAGATAAGTGCAACAGTAAATACAGGAAGAGAAAAGACAGTCAAACTAAAATGGCTGTCACTTATAAGAGTGGTTGCCACTGATGTGTGTTTCACTGTGGCTTTTGTGGGTGCTGCTTTAAGCTTCTTCTCTCTGTGGGCAAGATGGCCACTCACGCTATGCTCCCACTGAGGGGAGTAAAGGCTGAAAAACATTCTCTTTTCCCCATGTGCAATCTAATCGCCTCATGGGTCACATATCTCACTGTGAGGGGGAGGGCATTATCCACTGGGCCTTTTCTTCTCTTTCCATGCAGCTGGATTGTCACTAGAGTGACCAGATAGCAAGTGTGAAAAATTGGGACAGGGAATAGGGTCCTATATAAGACAAAGCCCCTAGTGTTAGGATGGTCCTGATAATATTGGGATGTCTGGTCACCCTAGTTGTGACTCTGCTCCCCACCACTCAATGTACTGACCAGAGTAGCTGAGCCAGCCTGGCCAAGAAACTAAATTTCCTGCTTGTATATAGTAGTAGTAGATTGTTCCCTTTGCAATATGTGGGGGAACCGGGGAGAGAACTGTGACTTTCAGACTCAGTTAATTCCCCAGTAGGCTCCTAGGGCAGTGCAGTGTTGTGCTACCCCTACTCTGGGCTAAGAGTACTTTAGCAATCTAGTCCTATATTAGTAAATATAGGACTCAGACTCTATGTTGTGCTCCAGTGTGTCACTGCTGCCTTCAATACTTTCCTTGCAGGTGTTCATGTTCTAAGCCACAGTGGCACTTGGGTAGTATGTGATTGTGGTCTGGTGTAGGCCAAGTTCTGTTGTGGATTAGCAAATGCACAGTTGAAGGGGAAGCAGCAGAGGCCAGCTGGTATAGATATGGTCTTATTCTGGTTGGTACAGTTCCTCAAAGCAGATGAAACACTGTTTGCCCACTTGCATACTGCACACTTCTCGGGAAGTTCCTAATTAAAATTCTGCACTGTTAGGAGGTTATAATTTATTCAAACTGTTCTGCAATGGTGGTCAAATTTATGAGATAGAATCTATCTCCCTAAACTCCAGATGTGTTGGCCTGTCCCTTACTCCCTTGCAAACAAAAGGAAAACAATATTGATTGTTCATATCAGGAGAGCTCCTAGCAATGAGTTAAAATGAACAGATGCTGTTCATACAGACAGCACATCACCTAATCTGAAATGTTGCTATTTCTTACATTGTAATAATTATCAAAAATAGTAATGACAACACACTTAGGATGTGATTTTTCACTTTTCTATATATCATCTCACATCTCATCTCTTTTAAGCTGTATGGACAAGAACCATTGAAAAAGGCCAATAATTTAAAATATCATGCAGTGATCATCTAAGGGCAATAGGAAACTCTTTCAAACGCCACAGCAGAGAGGACATTTTCAAGTCCCTATGGCTTGCGCTTTACCCCTGTAGAATTTCTGTGTAACTTAATGACAGGTTTCAGAGTAGCAGCTGTGTTAGTCTGTATTCGCAAAAAGAAAAGGAGTACTTGTGGCACCTTAGAGACTATGCCACAAGTACTCCTTTTCTTTTTGTGTAACTTAAAGCTACCCAGCCTTGGAGGAGTTAAAGGCCAACTCCAGACCTGAGTTTGGGTCTCCTACTTTATACTATCTGATTTCTGTATCATTTGAATAGTTTCATGTACTTGCTACTGTGGCAACAGTGTATCTCTGAAACGGTTTGCACATACTTACTATTTCAAATACGTTAAAAAGCAGTCCTTTATGAGTGAAATGAGAAACTTAATCATTTGCACAAAATGTTTTGTGAAAATTGCAGCAGAATCCAGATGCTTTTGAAGCTTTCTGTTGTACCTCTCAAAGCTTAGAAACAAAAGGACCACCGAGTCATCTGAGTGTAAAGTGCAAAGCAACATTCTTCCCAAATCCTGTAATCCCAGTTATTAAGGTACCATGCAATCTCATGTAAATTTGGATACATTCTATCTATTTTGTCCACGCAAAACCTTGCAAAATATGCTCATAAATTTCCTGGAATTTCCTAATGTCACTAGTAACAGGATAGTTTTTAATGAAGGAAGGGGAAATGCATCTCCTTTGTTTTGGCATGTGATTGATTTGAAGAATCACTTATTCACTATGTCTTAAGTATTTTAAAAGCATGCTTTTCTTTTTAAATTGGAGTCAACGAGAGTCTTGGCTGAGTAACATCTGAAGGATATGGCCCTCAATCATGGTTTAGTCAAACTATGGATCTACTTAGTTCTTTTAGTCTTCTCATAGATCAGTCTTCCAGTCTCCTTCATCATGTTTGTTACTCATCTCTGAATTCCTTCCAGTTTACAGTATTAATTAGGGCATAGTGAAAATAATTTTTTGTGCCCAATTTATTTAACGCAATTTGACAGTCTTCACAACATTGCTTTTCACAAGTTTGTGGTCTCCAAAAATTGCATGACGCAGATCAGGACAAACTAATGTCAAGGACGGATGTTCTCTGAGTTTCTCCTATCATGACGCCCATTGAGTTCTACCTCACTCCTTGAGTACCCCATGTATATCACTGGGATAGCAGGGCCCCTGATTGGCTGGGGAGCAACCTGTCTATTTTTTGTCTCTCCTGGCTGACTTCTCCCATCTGTCGAGGGGTCCCTCTGGTATCAGGCAATGCTCAGGGGCAGGAGTTAAAGCTGTCTCAGCTGCCACATAGTTCTCTAGGGTGACCAGATGTCCCGATTTTATAGGGACAGTCCCTATTTTTCTTTGTCTTTGTCTTGTATAGGCCCCTATTACACCCCCCCCCCATCCCGATTTTTCACATTTGCTGTCTGGTCACCATATAGTTCTCCATCAATTGAACAGAAATAACTCAGGTCGATGTCCGAGCACCCTGTACCTACCCCCTTTGGGGAGGATTTGGGCAAACTACTCCACAAGGTTGAGTGCAGCCACCTCTGGCTTGAGTCACTTCCAACATAGGTCTCTCAGTTTCTGGGCGAGGACATGGGGTTGGGTCCCCGGAGGGTACCTCTCCCTCCGGAACCTCTGGCGGAAGGTCTTGGTGATGTCAGCGTAGTCCAAGATGGCCGTTCTGACCTGGGGGTAGTACTGGGTGGACTCCTCATCCTGTCTCCGATATGCAGCCTGTGCTGACCCTGTCAGGTAGGATGCCAGCAGGATGGCTCACTGGTCAAGGGACCATTGGGCAACCGTCACCACCTGGTCACACGTCAGGAAAGCCTCAGGGTCATCCTCAGGGCCCATCTTTGTGAGCTTTCCGGGTACAGGAGGGGCCCCTGGGCTTGGGCACAGGCCCCCTGATGGAGAAGCTATGGGGGAATCCGCGGACTGCATCAACACGATGACTGGTTGAACTAACCTTTGCTGCTGTTCCTCTTGCTGGGGCCCCTAAGTCATGAACCAGTTGCTGCTTCTGGGCAGCCATTTGCGGCTGCTGCTGCACTGCCTGCTGCTGGTGGTGGTGGTTCTCGGTCACCCAGTTCAGCAGCCGTTCTAACTCCATCACTGCTGTCCTACCAACCTACGTTGGTTATAGCCTCTGAGGAGAAGACAGAGCAGGCCTGCTGGGGAACTCAGTGTAGTCAGGGCACTATGCAGTCTGGAAAAATCCCAGTTAGGAGGTAGCAGGGCTGTCCTTAGGCATGCACAGCTTATGCAGCTGTGTAGGGTACCCGAAAATTTGGGGCATCCCTGGGTCTTAGTATCCACCCTTCTACCTCTTCCTGTCCCTGTTCTGACCCTTCCTGCAGGCTCCCACCACAGCTGGCTGCTGCAGCCTGGTGAGTCTTCCTCCAAAGGAAGTGAAAAAGCCTTCCAGCCTGCCAGACCTATTAGCACAACACTGAAACTGTTAAAGAGCCATTCAAGTGGTAATGAAACCATTTAACAGGCATTTGCCAACCCCCAGGTATATACTGTCAGTTTCTGAATTTACTGACAAAAACAGAAAAGGAGTACTTGTGGCATCTTAGAGACTAACCAATTTATTTGAGCATAAGCTTTCGTGAGCTACAGCTAAAGCTTATGCTCAAATAAATTGGTTAGTTTCTAAGGTGCCACAAGTACTCCTTTTCTTTTCTTTTTGCGAATACAGACTAACACGGCTGTTACTCTGAAACCTGACAAAAACAGTTGTGCATTACTGTAATAATATTTACTCAGAATATGTTCGTCTACAGGACCTTGTTTTAAAATTTGCTTTAAAAATATTTCATTAGTGTGTTGCTGAAGATTAAAAAAATCACATCTCTAAAAAATCCTTGCATAGATTTTTTAGATGCACAATCTGAGTATTCATCTTTAGCCTTAAATGTTTGGATCTTCAGACATATAGTTTTTAGAATAAATCCTTCAAAAGACTACGCTGATCTAAAATACACATGTGAGCCCAGGCTGCTGTCAGGCATAGTTTACCAGTTTAGTAATACTGCATAGGGCCCCATAAATCCTAAGAGTGGCCCTGGGTGGGAGATGCACGCAGGTGTATGCCCCAGAGAGGTGACACTGGGAGCTGGAAGCCTAAGAGTGAGTGACCTTGCTGGACCACAGAGAGGGAATACAGGTGCAGTTGCCCTGAGCTGTGACAAGTAATTCCTTATGCCTGAAGTAGTCCCACGGATGTGAATGGGACTGCTTGAGGAGTAAGATTCTACTTGATATCAGCAGGAGCCTTGTTTCAGAATTTTTTTTTTTTGAGGGAAGGAATAAATGAATAATAAATGCCTGCAAGTGTCATGAAGGATTAGAAGTGTGCATGATTACATCACATTGCAAATGGCTGCATTCGATAGGGCTAGATCAGAAAAGAATGGTGTTTGAAAACCTGTACTGCTTTTTATGTGTTTGTGATGAACATTTTATGATTATATAGCTTGGGAAATTCAATCATCTTACATGGGTGGTGGTATGGTGGCGAGAGAAATGGAAGGCATGCTGCAGCATGTAGCCCTACAAAATGTCTAGGGGGAAGGGCAAAGAAAGGCCTGGAGGGGCAAGGGGTGCAACTGCCTGTTAGGATATAGATAGTCAGGCCTGTCGGTAAAGGCCTATACTCTAAGAATTTAAGTATATTCTTATCACTTGGCCAGTTATAGAGGTATAAAAGAAAGAATCAAAATCACTGTCTGCCAGTGTAAGGGCCTTCTCTTACTGTGGCAGTCTGAGGCCCTGTGCTTAGGCTAAGGCCTTTGGCTAAGCAGCAGAGGCAGCCATAAGCTGGGAAGCGACCGGTCACATCCTCACATTCCAAACTAGTCACACTGAAAGAAGGTGCTATTGGGCTGTTAGGAATACAATCCTGTCCTGATGGTGCCTATCACCTCCAGAGAAAGGGAAGTGCCTAGAAAATGTAAAAGGAAACTTAGTTTGATAGTGTAAGGGGACTGTTGCCCCCTTACTAACAGTCAGTGGGGGTGTTTTGGTTGGCTAGCTCCCAGTACTAAAAGGGGAAGGGTCTATGGGAAACCAGGACTCTGAGACTGACAGCCCCCAGGAACAATAGGGTGTGGCCAGTGCTCCAGGTCAGCCTGAATGACAGGGCGGGCAGGCTAATCAGGGAGTCAGGAGGCCAGGGAGGTCCTGTCTTCCGCCTGAGCTGGAGTTGCCTGGGTCAGACAGAGTGGGCCGAGCTGAGGAGAAAGCAGGGGCCAAGCTGAGCTGGGGAGCAGAGCTGGGCCAGATCCAGAGAGAGCAGCCCCTGTCCTGGGAGCAGAGCTGCAGCCCCAAAGCCAGAGGCACAGTCCAGAGAGAGCAGACTTGCCCTGGATAGCAGAGCTGTAGCAGCCCAGGGAGCTGGAGGCAGAGCAGCAGTGCAGAGACAGAGTGGTGGAGCTGGGGCTGGAGCAGTCCGGAGCTGGGTGCCGTGAGCAGCTGGGGAGACTGTGGGGGACCCTGGGCAGTGGGCCCAGCACAGGGAGACGCCTCAGCCAAGGGGCTCTGCAGGCCAGGCTTGGATCATAACGCCGACAGGGCGGGGGCGACACTGGGAAGAAGGGTCCTGCCACTTAGAGCCTGAGAGCGTGTGGCCACTACTAGAGCAAGTGTCCAACCCACAGCGTCCCTACAACACAGCCAGGGCCTGAGAAGGAGGCCTGGGACTTACAAGGAACAGACTGTGAACTGCCCTGACATTTCAGAGACGCTGTTTGTGATGTTCCCTGCCACAGAGCTGGTTGATATGTTTCCTTTAACCTTTCCCATGTTTCCTTATTCTTTTTCAAATTAATTGTTGATTAAATAACTTGCATTTGCTTTAACTTGTATGTAATGGTCAGTGGGTCAGAGAAGTGCCCAGTGCAGAGAGAGTACTCCAGAGTGGGGACACCCTAGCCCCCGTCCTAGGTGACCACAGCAGGGTTAGGGGTCGAGCCCCCCAGGAATCCTGGGCCCAGCCTTGTTGGGGTTACAAGGACTCTGCCAGACAGGAGAGTGGAAGGGGAGTCCTCAAGGACAGGGAGACCACTGGGTAAAGGAAGTGGGAGCGAGGATTCAGATCCTTTCGCTAGCCCACTTCACCGGGGTAGTGCAGAAGCCAGGAAAGTTCCCCACAAGAGCGGGACTATTCCTCCGCTTACAATAGCATCCTGTCTGGCAAGAACTCACTTATCAATAGACACAGCTGGGAAACCCTTTTGTCTTTATAGATGTAGTTGTGAAATCCTCATTTCTGTGTTGTTCTATCATTTTAGTCCCCATTTCCCTATTGTTTGTCTGTATAATCTCTGTCTGGTTCTCTGATTGTTTCTGTCTGCTGTATAATTAATTTTGCTGGGTGTAAACTAATTAAGGTGGTGGGATATAATTGGTTAAATAATCACGTTACAATATGATAGGATTGGTTAGTTAAATTTCAGTAAAATGATTGGTTAAGGTATAGCTAAGCAGAACTCAAGTTTTACTATATAGTCTGCATTCAATCAGGAAGTAAGGGGGGGAATGGGAACAGGGAATGGGGGTGGGAAATTGGAATCATGTTTTGCTAAGGAGGGGAATGGGAACAGGGACACAGGTCAGGCTCTGTGGTGTCAGAGCTGGGAAGGGGGACACTAAGGAAGGAAACTGGAATCATGCTTGCTGGAAGTTCACCCTAATAAACATTGAATTGTTTGCACCTTTGGACTTCGGGTATTGTTGCTCTCTGTTAATGCGAGAAGGACCAGGGAAGTAAGCGGGTGAAGGAATAAGCCCCTAACACTGCCCCCTGGCGCTATAGCAAAAGACATCTCTGGATGTAAGTAAGTGTTTTACAATTTGGTCCATTAGAAAACAAGCAGAGAGAACCTGGCAAAGAATCCACGGCCATTAAGTCCCCAACACTATTGCCATGTACTCCGCAGCCATCTTGGAGGCCCTATCTTGTTAATCTGGAAATGACTGTAGCATCTGTCTGGTTGGTCTGCATTTTACTACTGTCTGATGACCACAAAGAAACAGATATTCCTATAGAGAAATCTTCCCCTTGTAGGTTGTCGTCTGCTGATCCCTGCAAGAGATCCTACCTTAAATCCAAACCACAAGGTGGCTCTTCTATAACAAATGGCTGGATACTTGTTTTCCTTGTGTTATACCCATACATAATATCGATACTATAACTGGCCTTTAGGTTACCCTTATTATGAGTGCACATAATGGAAACTGTGGGAGAAATTTTCCATTCAAAATTGCCGATGGACAATTCAAGTAAGATTCCATCTCACACTCTGCCCACTTTTGTTCAAATTTTTTAAAGATGTGCATAGCAGATTGAAATGTGTTTATCTAATTTATTAATTATACTGTTTTATTATTTTATTACAGTAGTGCCTTGAAGTCCTACCCAAGATCAAAAGGCCTTGTGCTATGTCCCGCACAAACAGATAGTAGGAGACAGGCCCCAAGAATTTATAATCTCCTGAAAACAGACAAGACAGATGAAAGGTGGGAGAAGGACAGTATTATTATCCTCATTTTACAAAATAGGGAACTGAAGCACAGAGAAAGATGTGATTTGTCCAAGGTCACACAGGAAGTCCCTGGCAGAGCCAGCAATTGAATCAACCCTGAGGTCTTAATTATAAGACCTACATTTCTCTCCAGGGAAGTAATTTTCTAAATAAGTCCAAAGAATCATGTATGTTCAAGTCCTCTCTTCCTTGCTCAGGCAAAACACCCACTGAATTAAATGGACAATCTGCTTGAGTAAGGGCTACATGATTCTCCCCAGATGTTGCATAAATATAAAGAAAGACCAACTAGTGTATTCCATGTCCAAATACATTGCCATGGCAACTAAAACTTGCTGTTAAAAATCAGCATCTGCTACTGTAGGTGGTTGCTTTTGCTGTGGCTTTCACTTTCTACCTACTGATACATTTTGCCAGGTTTTTTGGGGGGCCAAATAAGAAAGTACTGGAAATAGACAACTGAAGAGAGTGCTCTAAGAACATAAAGCGAAAGAGCCTTCTCACCCATCCTTCTTAAATCAGCTCCAAATGATGAACAAGAAAGCACTTTAACTATATTACTGTCGAAACAAAGAGCTCTGCAGCTAGAGAGAGAGATGATTTTTAAAAGCAACTAGTAATTTTGTGTACATCAGTTTTCCAGTGCCCACATTGAGACACCTTAAACAGGTTTGACTTTCAGAGAATGGATGCTCAGCAATCTCTGATAATCAGGCTATTTTAATCTGTTTCAGGTTGGGCATCCAAAAAATGGGGCACTCAGAATCACTAATTATTTTTGAAAATCTTGGACAATTTATGTCTAAGGCGCTGGATAGGGACTCAGGAGATCTGGGTTCAATTCCCAGCTTTACCACAGACTTCTGGTGTGGGCCTTCGGTGAGTCACTCAGATCTCTTTGTGCCTCAGTTCCCCATCTGGAAAATAGAGGTGGTAATAGAATTATAGAATCATAGAAATGTAGGACTGGAGGGGACCTCGATAAGTCATCTAGTCCAGCCCCCTGCACTGAGGCAGGACTAAATATTCTCTAGCTCACCCCTGACAGGTGTTTGTCTAACCTGTTCTTAAACACCTCCAATAATAGAGAATCCACAGCCTCCTTAAGTGATTTGTTCCACTGCTTAACTACTCTGACAATTAGGGAGTCTTTCCCCAATGGATGACATAAATCAACCTTTCAGCAATTTAAGCTCATTACTTCTAGTCCTGTCCTCAGTGGTTAAGGAGAACAATTTATCACCTCCTTTTTATAACAACCCCTTATGTACTTAAAGAATGATATGTTCCCCCCTCAGTCATCTTTTCTCCAGACTAAACAATCCCATTTTTTTTCAATCTTTCCTCAGAGGTCATATTTTCTAGGTCTTGTCTACACTTGAAATGCTACAGAAGCACAGTTGCAGCAATGCTGCTGTAGAGCTTCAGTGTAGACACTACCTATGCCAATGAGAGGGGTTCTCCCATCAGCATAGGTGTTGGATCATATTAAAGAAGTTCTGTATTAAAATCACAAATGAGTTTGATTCCCCATAGTTTAAATTCCAGGGTATTATTAATTAAGAGGTCTCTTGGTTTTTGGTACTGTTTCTCTCCCTCTATGTGTGAAACTTGCAAGCTGCTAATTGCGTTATTACATTCTAAGACAGAGTCTGTTCTGAAAGCAGTTCACACAGAGGGAGACTCAAAGCGATACTCTGTAACAACAGAAACAGCACCCAGAGACTCCCCGCCCTTTTGTTGTATTAACTATTGTGATTAAAATAGAGATAGAGGATGTATGTGGATGGATGCTTGGTGTGGATAATAACTGAATGATCAGGGAGGTGCCAGCCTAAGAATCCAGTGTCCATCGGCTGAAGAAGGCGTCAAGTGGAAATAATCAGAGGACGCACCCCCCCCCCACCCAAGGGCAGACTGGAATCCACCCAACAGCCTCAAGAATGGGAGAAGCAAAGAACAAGATAACATCTAGCAGCACGGAGCCGTCAGGAATGTGCTATCTGCTGATTGATTTAGCAACAGCATGATGAAGCAATTCCCACAGACTGGCCTAGGAATAAATTCCTATAAAAATAGACTCTAGAAAGTGAGAACTTTGGGGGTCTGATTCTGCAAACCAACTTCCAGGAGCATCAGATGAGCATCTGACAAGGCCCTGCTCCCTCCTCATGTCCAGGCCACCTGGCCAGTGGCTTGGCATGAGCAACTCTAAGGCTGGTAACTATGATGATAACCTTGCAGAACCTCTGTGTGTGTGTGTGTGTGTGTGTGTGAATAAATATGAGATTGAATGGAATGTTATAACTATAACTAACTGCTTACTATGATTCTTTCTGTATTCACAATAAATGTGGTATTTTGCCTTTTCCCCTTTAATAAGATCCTGCTGGTTTTTAATTTATTGGTACAACATAGGAACTCCACCTCCCTGAGAGGCAATAGAATTCTTCCATCAACTTACTGCTGTCTACACCAGTAGTGAGGTCAGCTTAATGGCATCCCTCAGATGTGTGGATTTTTCACATCGCTGAGCAATGCTGCTGGATCAGCGTAACTTGTGTAGACCAGGCCTCAAACCTTTAGTCATTTTTGTGGCTCTCCTCTTGACTCTCTCCAATTCATCCACATCTTTCCCAAAGTGTGTTGACCCAGACGTAGACAAGTACTGCAGTTGAGGCCTTATCAGTGCTGAATAGAGTGGAAGAATGACTTCTCGTGTCATGCTTACAGCACTCCTGTTAAAACATCCCAGAATTATAGGTTTCAGAGTAACAGCTGTGTTAGTCTGTATTCGCAAAAAGAAAAGGAGTACTTGTGGCACCTTAGAGACTAACCAATTTATTTGAGCATAAGCTTTTGTGAGCTACAGCTCACTTCATCGGATGCATACTGTGGAAACTGCAGAAGACATTATATACACAGAGACCATGAAACAATACCTCCTCCCACCCCACTCTCCTACTGGTAATAGCTTATCTAAAGTGATCACTCTCCTTACAATGTGTATGATAATCAAGTTGGGCCATTTCCAGCACAAATCCAGGTTTTCTCACTGGGGGGGGGCGGAGGGTGAGAAAACCTGGATTTGTGCTGGAAATGGCCCAACTTGATTATCATACACATTGTAAGGAGAGTGATCACTTTAGATAAGCTATTACCAGTAGGAGAGTGGGGTGGGAGGAGGTATTGTTTCATGGTCTCTGTGTATATAATGTCTTCTGCAGTTTCCACAGTATGCATCCGATGAAGTGAGCTGTAGCTCACAAAAGCTTATGCTCAAATAAATTGGTTAGTCTCTAAGGTGCCACAAGTACTCCTTTTCTTTTTCCCAGAATTATAGTTTTTTTCTTTGCAATAGTATTAGATTGTTGATTCATATTTAGTTTTTGATCTACTATAACCCCTACATCCTTTTCTGCAGTACTCCTTCCTAGGCAGTCATTTCCCATTTTATAATATGTCCTTTCTCTCATCCTTTGACTCATCTATTTAGACTATAAGCTCTTTGGGACAAGAACTGTCTCTTACTATGTGTTTGTACAATGCCTAACACGATTGTTTGGGGCCTGAATCATTATACAAAATAATAGTGCATCATCCCCTCTAATACAACATTCAGATACATGCATCTGATATGATAACCCAGAGTTCCATGATGTTTTCTTTCACTGACCAGCACAGCACCAAAGGCTGAGTTAGAAAAGGAGAACTTTGAACCATGCTGAATGTATTGTTTGGGTTAGAGTACAGAAAATCAGCAGGATAGACCAACAATAAGAGAACAGTACTGAGAAGTCATTGGAAGATAGCCATAAAAATGAAGTGCAAAGCCATACTCTACATCCCACTAAAGTTGACAAAAAGCTCTGTGGGTGAGGGACAGCTGGAGGGAATGTCTTAATGAAACATCCAATGTGTAGTGTTCCTCAAGGATAATCCTCTGCATTGCCACAGGTACTGCTCACTTTTTATTGTGGTTTGTCCTCTGGGTTCACATTAGCCTTTAGAGTTGCACTATTAGAATTCAGAACAAGAATCTAATGAATTTTCTACAGCTCCTTTATCCCATGGAGTTGGGCCTGAACTACATGGCTTTCACACACCCCAGTGCTCAAATGTTGGGTGGTATTTGGATCATGGTGCTAGTTCATTGACACTAAGTTCAAGGCTGGGTTCAGATTTGAATTCTGTTCCACCAAAAGTTTGGGGTTCTTTGGATCTGACATTTTGGTTTGGGCCCACCTTTATTCACAGCAGTGTTGAAATGGACAGCTTATCTAAATGGTAATAGCATCATACTTACTCCCAGATTCTCCAACAGTGAATCAGGATGGACTTCTTATAATTCATTGCTTCCTCCTGAACTATATTTTAAATGTATTCTGTTTATTGAAGCTTACTGTTAATGCAATATATAAAATGCAGAAAATGACAGCCAGAAAGAAAGCAATCTTGGTTTCCACAACATGGTGTGTGTTAATGACTTCTTGACAGTCATTATAACTTATGTGTTATAATGACTGTTGAGAAATTAATATTTCCAACATTTTTAAGTTCTGTATTGATTCTTTCTGAACTTTAGTAAAAAATAATTAAAAAAAAACATGGCGAACTGGACATGTTAACAGCAAAGCCTTATTCTAACTTCTAATCTCTGCTTGTTATAGCTCTGATTAATTGAAACAATAACACAAATGGATTTGGAGAGAGGAAAATATAAGTTGGCAACTCTTTCAGATTTTTTTTATTTTTCAAGGACTATCATTAGTGGTGGTACTTTCCTGGGTTGAACTCAGCTGCTGTGTTAATGGTGACATGTTGAAAGCAGGGGTTGGAAATAGCTGGTATGTGCCAATGTGCCATACACCACCTCTTTTTTGAAGCTCCTATCTGGTTCTCCAGAATCTCAGTTTTCAATTAAGCAATAGGTAGGTTGTGGTTGTGCATAAAAATCTCAAATATATGAATTGCATATAACTAAGGCTGAGATGTCTATATGAGTTTGCAGAGAGCCTGGGACAATAGATCTGAGAGGTGTGGACTGTCCTGCTCATCTTAATGAGGTGTTAACTCAGATGTCCAACGATAATATTCAAATGTCAGTATTATTAATTATTTCATTCCTCATGTAAGGAAGGGGAAGAGGAGGATGTTAGGTCTCCACAGTTTACTGTGAGTCATGTCTCATTTTGGTGACACATGTGGAGGGCATTTGGGAGGTACCAACACTTATTTTTTCCCCCTCAATCAAGAAGGACCCAACTCCAAGAAGCCCAGCAGAGCCCATGGGCAGACTGAAGCCCCCTCAAAGGGGATCCAAGTTCAATTAGCTCAGTGACCTGCATGATCATATTTTGAATAGCTTCACAATCTACTGTGAGTGATGTCTTATTTTGGAGATTCTGGTTGAAAGTCACACAGTAAAACTGATATACATAGTGGGCACAGAACAAAAAGGCACAAGAAGGGAAATATCAAGGAGAGACGCATTGAAAATGCTGGTATTAATGAAGGTTTAGGAAGCGCCTCAAGCCACTGGTCAAGTTTTTCACATGCAGTTTAAAGAAAAGGAGTACTTGTGGCACCTTAGAGACTAACCAATTTATTTGAGCATAAGCTTTCGTGATTTACAGCTCACTTCATCGGATGCATACTGTGTAAAATACAGAAGATGTTTTTATACACACAAACCATGAAAAATGGGTATTTTCCACAGTATGCATCCGATGAAGTGAGCTGTAGCTCACGAAAGCTTATGCTCAAATAAATTGGTTAGTCTCTAGGATGCCACTAGTACTCCTTTTCTTTTTGCGAATTCAGACTAAAATGGCTGTTACTCTGAAACCTGTCACATGCAGTTTAGGTGCTCACTTTTGAAGATTGTCACTATTGTATTTTTTAAACTAAAAGTGAGTTAAAATGTGTCAAAGTTTTGAGGGTGTTTACTGAAAATAAAATTAGACTGGGTGAGCTTTTGCAAAACATAATTATATTTGGTTAATTTGGGAGTTACCTTTAACATATAATTAATGCTACAGATAGCCTTCTTGCTGAGAAAAATTAAGTATGCTCCTGGAATTAATAATTGCTGATCATCTCCTTCCCTCCCCAGGGAAAGTTTCCTAGAAATGCTCCTACTGAGGTAAATGTCTTGATGGTTCCAGTTCCACCAGCTCCAGGAGGAAATTGTCTGAAGGGATTATTAATAATATTTTGTATCAGAATAGCTCCTGGAGACCCTAAGTGGATCATTACACTAGGCACCAAACATGCACATAGTGAAAAAGAGTCCTTGCTTAAAGAGTTTCCAATCTAAATAGACAAGACAGACAAAGGGTGGGAGGGGAAGCAAAGGCAAAGAGAGATGAAGTGACTTGCCCAAGGTCACACAGCAGGTCAGTGGCAGGGCTGGATATACAATTCAGGGGTGAAATGCTGGCCCCACTGATATCAGTGAGTGTTTTGCCATTGGAACCAGGATTTCACCTCAAATCTCCTGAGTACATATGCACTTGTCCAAAATAAAGAACATCAATGAACAGAACATGAGAGCTTCAGATGGGACTTTTAACTACTTTCTGAAAGGGTGTCCACAGGCCATACAAATAGCTAGCAAAAAGCAATTTGATGGTGGGAAACCTGTGCATGAAAAGCCAACATTTGTGAGTACCTTTGCTAGAGGTTTGTTTTTGTTTGTTTGTTTTCAGACACTAATTCTCTTTGCATTTTCTAATAGTAATTAATGTATTGTGGGTGCAAGAAACATGGAAAGTACAGAGGACACTGCTGTGGGACAGAGGACAAAGTGCAGCACTTCATAGCTTGTCAACAATAACTCCCTGTAGACTGGTCAAAGATGTAGCTTTATTTCTAGAAAACTTCATTGTTAAGACATTCATCATTTTCCACTCCCTGCTAGGTAGGCTCCTATCTGAACATACGGCTTGATTTCCACATTGGATCAGACCATTTATCGCTCAAGATTTGTGTCATGTCTCTGCCACTGTCCAATATCTTATGTTTCAGAGGAGTGGGTGTGTGTGGGGGGGAACCCCCAACAACACCAACACTATAATGCAGCTAGCCAGTTGCATAATGCTGTGCAAAGTGGAGGTGTATTTATTTGTGTGGAAGTGGTAGTGATGGATAGTGCTGATGACATAATAGAAACAGATGCTGTTGAACTGAGATGATGTAAAGCAGGAGGAAGACTTTCTCCTTCCCATGCAGTCTCTTGTTTTCTTTTAGTACAAATTGTTATGCTGCTAATCAGCAGTGGGAGTAGGAGAAAGATCATCTGAACAAACAGAGCCCAGTATTTGATTTGGACGATTATACTGAAAATCTCATTGTGTTTTAGTGGCCAGATGATCAATTCCTCCCATCTCTCCTTCTGTGCATAATGGATTGGTCCCCAACACTCTGGCATGGATCCTTGGGTGTCTCATAAAAGTCAATGCAAAGGTTTGATGCTGAGGGTTGCCCCTGAGAGAACTCACTGAAGGAATGAGAGGGGATGCAGTAGTTGTTGGCATAGAGACTTGGGAGGGTAAGTGGAATCTGTACTCCTACAGTAAGCTGGGAAGGTTTTGTTTATGGAAAACAGTTTGAAGCTTTTGATATCTCCAATTTCTGTTCCTCTGCCCTTTCTCATCCTAACCTGATCTTTTGTTTCTCCATTCCTTGTCCTGACCTTTTAAGAAGTTCCCTGCATTTGGTAAAATTCCAGTGGAAGGAAACTCTGGCCTCAGGTCTGACGCTATCTCAAGTAGATGAGAAAGGAATGAAGGATACTCTAGTGTACAGGTCTGCTTCTAAGAGCCCCTCAGTGCCCACTGGCAGAAGGCCCATTATACTGTAACTGGGAGGCATGACACTCACACTACCCCCCCCCCATACTATTGTCATAATATGTACCCAAAGGTATCTTGTAAAGTATTGTTGTAAGCTGGTTGCACGCTGGTCAGGAATATCATTGTGTGATGTGTGTACAGGTTGCATATAAAGAGTTATGTATATGTGCTAGAAATATGTTGTTCAAATAGGTTTGGAGGCAGTTGATAAACAAGTATGACCTAGACAAAGGAAAGTTGGCTCACTTGTTTGCCTGTCTCTCCAAAGTAAACTGAGCAAGTGAGGTCAGAGACATTGGAATTTATATTTGCGTCTCAATCACCAGTAATAGCAAATTGAGAGGAAGATGGGAAAACATCATGGCTTGATTACTAACAAGGGACGATGAAAGTACATTTGCATCGCAGGTAAACAAAGTGATCAAGCCAACTGAAAAAACAAATTGAACAGAGGAAGAGCAGCAGGGGAGAAGAACTTTGTCTGGGTTTACTTTTCAAAAAATGCTTTTCAAAGGTTTCCTGGACTATAAAAAGAAGGGGGAGATAAACTCTTGGGGAACAAAGGGCAGTGGCAGATTAATGCCTGGGCCCCGGCCAATTGTCCCCCACCCCGAAAAATCTCATGATGCAAGGGCAGGATGATTTAGCTGCTGGATGTGCTTGGGGCAAGACTTCTTGGATGAGCCAGTGGGGGCGATCAACTGGTGAGTGTGGCTGGACCTGCTTCTTGTTTTCTTCACTGCTGCCCATGGCTTCTCGCCGCTGCTGGTGACAGGCTCCCCTTGCATCCTCCAGCCAGGGCTAGGCAGCAAAGGAAGATGGGAATCACCATCTCCTGTTGTGTCTCCTCCAGCCCCACACTGTGCAGCCCCGAGCTGCGCTGTTAGGACAAAGGCTGCAACCTGCAGCCCATCAGCTACTGGGAGAACATAAAAGAGTGGTGGGGATGGGGAGCTACCCGCAGTCAGGGAAGTCCCCCGATGGTCCCCCTAGGGCTGGGAAAATCCCCACTACCTCAACCCACAGGGCCAGCCCCCAGGAAAATGCACCCCTCACAAGCACACAGGGAGCCAAGGAGGTGGAACTCTCTGCTGTCCTACTTAAGGGGGAAAACATGGAAACTCCCAATGCCCCCTCCCCTGCGTACACGCACCATGGGAGCCACCCTTCGCCTCTTCCTTGTCTCTCAATGTTCAATCAATTCTCTTCCCTCCTCTTCCAGTTTCCTTTTTCTGTGCCGATTGGTGAAACAGAAGCTTTGTTTGGGGTTTTTTATGTCTCCATCCACAGTTTTGAGGCCTTTGGATGCCCCTATCCCTGCATCTCACAATGCAGCATTATTTATCTTATCCTATTGTGTCAGGATGTAGCCCTATTTACAGCCCACCTGCACCCCTGAGACTTTGTGGATTCTCCCCCCGCTCCTCTCCCCCTCCCCCCCCCCCCCCCCGGTGCACGTGGTTCACAGCTTTGGGATCTTAGAGTGGATTCTTGCCATGCACATTGTGATATGGCATTACTTACCTGCATGCTCAGCTGATATGAAATCTTCCATAGTATAGTTCTCCCACCTTAGCATTGCATGAAAGATTATAGTGCTATTTATCCCAGACCGTACTTTTAAGATCTTTGTGTGTATTTCCCCACCTCATCCAGCATGAACTCATGTGGCACTGTTTACACTGGTCCAGACTGCACTCACTTAACTATGACTTTCACAAATGAATTGTGGCCCATCCAGACTTACTTAACAAAGATGGAGAGTAGAATCAATTGTTGTCATGGGCTAATGGTCATCTCTTGCTATATGAAGGCCAAAGCCAAGTCTGGTTGGGGGATAAAACATAAAGGACTAACCCAGATAGTTATAGAAGTGGAAGAAATGTATTTTGTGAGGACCTTCAGTTCCAGTGACTTTTTTTTTCTCCCACCATCACACTGACGATGAGGTATTGGTAGAATGGAGTGATGAATATTCTTTTGCTGCAGTATTATTGAAAAAACTATATTCTCATTGGCTTAGAAATGACCAAACATCCTGTTGTGTGCTCTGGTTAACCAAAACCTGGCCTAGTCTTAAAAGTGTGATTTAATGTAGACGTGTAAACTAGTTTCTGATTAGCTGAAATAGTCCTTTGACAGGAAGCCAAAAGAGTCACTTTGGCGCACATCAGATTCTTTCAACATTTTTTCATAGTTTATGTGATCAATTGTGAACTTTGTTTTAAACCAATTCTCACCATTGGCTGAAACTTAAAGTTCTTAACAATGGAGTAATTTTACCTCAGGTTAGGATTATTTCTTTTAATTGTTACTTTCTGGAACTGCGACTGTTGGCTTTCAGAACATGTTTGCTTCCACAGCAGAAAATCTGGACTGTAACAGGATCAATAGATTAAAAAGAAAAAAAAAAGCATAATGGTCAGGTTTAAGAAAATTGGGGGAGATGAAAGAACCACGTGTTGACCTGTGAACGACTGATTATTTTAACACCAGTGTTGTCCAGATTAGCAGTGAACACCTTTGTGTAATGGTATGGATAATATCTAGCCATCTTCATTTTCTATGTGGAAAAATTGAGCAGTTAATTTAGGCATAATGAACTGGGATATGATGAGCTTGATTATTAATACAGTGTGTAAACACTGAATAGAGTCTTTGTATTAATGCATTTCGATACATTTGTGTTTTTAATGGGGTGTGAGGGACCCAAATGTTCTTTATGCCTAGAGCCCTAATAAATCTTAATCCATCTCTGACAAAAGGGACAGCACCCTCTGGTTCTGGGAAAGTTGGATCCGCTGGGCTGGAGGGCTGGCAATGCTGATAACTGGATGTAAGTGAGAAAAGTGCTTAGACAAAAATTGTAATCTGCTAAAATTAAAATAGTCACTAAAAAGCGTGTTTTGTTTGTAACCATACCTGCCTCTTTTTCTCTTGCTTAGTTTCACTTAAATTTCTGTTCCTTGTTAATAAATTTATTTAGTTTTGCTATAAAGTATCTCAGTGCTGTTATATCGAAGTAAAACAGAAGTCCTCTGCTAACCTGACTGGCTGGAGTGTACACTGTCTCTTTAGAGGCAGCAAAAGTAATTTCTGAGACTCTCCAGTGAGAGAGAGAGACTGGACACTGCAGCGAGACGTCTCTGGGGAACTTGGGGACTAGGGTTCACTGATTGTTACCTGCAAGGCAACAAAATTGTTATCTGGTAGTTTCTCGAGGAGTTTTCAGGTGAGGAAGACAGACTGTGGTGATAGGGAGCTGCACACAGTGTAAGCCCCAGCAAAGTCCTCCCTTGTTGAGTCAGAGGAGTAACACAGTGACTTGTGTTTCTGGGTGTCCTAGGAAAGTGTCACAAGAGGGCGCTGGACTGCTGCTCTGGAGACATGAGCTCAGCCATAGACTCCCTGTCTGAGCCTGGGCACTTGGTCGGCCTTGTGCCTCAGCTCCCCATCTGCAAAACTGGAATAATGGTACTCATAGAGAACGGGTGAAGGGCAAACCTAGTACCTCGCTTTAAAAGGGGGAACAAAGAGAACCCTGGGAATTTCAGACCAGTCAGCCTAACTACAATACCTGGAAAGATACTGGAACAAATTACTAAATAATCAGCTTGTAAGCACCTGGAGGTAACTGGGTTATAATAAGGAATAGCCAGCATGGATTTGTCAAGAACAAATTGTGCCAAACCAACCTACTTTCCTTCTTTGACAGAGTTATGGCCTAGTGCATAGGGGGGAAGCAGTGGATGTGATGTGTCTTGATTTTTAGTAAGTCTGCTGACACAATCCCACGTGACATTCTCATATGCAAAAGTAGGGAAATGTGGTCTAGCTATAACTGCTATTAAGTGGGTGCACAACTGGTTGAAAAAACATATTCAAAGAGTAGTTATCAATGGTTTGCTGTGCAACTGGGTGGGCATATCTAGTGGGGTCTCACAGGGTCAGTCCTGGATCCAGTACTATTCAACATTTTCATTAATGACATGGATAATGGAGTGGAGAGAGTACTTATAACATTTGTGGATGATAGCAAGGAGGAGGTCTCTTCCAGCCCTGCATGCCTATGATTCTATGATATTTCCCTACCTCCCATGAGTATTGTGTGTTTAAATCCATTAATCATTGTGAAGCACTGAGATACTAGATAGTTGAGTGGCATATAAGTACCGCAATAGGTGGGCTCTTACCTGGTCTAATAAAAACACTACAGACCCTGTGGAGTCACTGGGTCAGAGTCCCAGAATGCACTGCCTTTTCAGTGATGATTAGGAAGCCTTTTGAGAGTCAAGGAGAGGAAGCAGTTATTTACCATGGCTGGAATAAATTTAACCTAATAAAAGGTTTTGGCCATTTTGGTTCAGCCTCAGATTTGTACTAAGTTTTAGTCCAGTTCTTATTTTTTTAATTAGTAATGTAAAGGGCAGACCAGGGAATGGAACCTGTCTGTTTTTCTCTGTAAAGTGCCATTTGGGGCACTGCAGCAGTAACAAATGCTGCATTCTGCTTTTCATCTCAGTATATTTATTTTCTTTATACTCCTAGCCAATCTGCTGCTGGGTTCACTTGTCTTCCACACCAGGAAATTGAGAGAGAAGCTTCATGAACTAGGACATTTCTCTCACTCTCTGTGTCTGTCTTCTAGCTCTTTTATCCGGCTGTTGTTTGGAAATAATTATAGTAATTGTGCATGCAAATTTTTTAAAAGTTTTAAAGGGAAATTATAGTGGTTCAATCAACTCAAAAGAGAAAATGCAAGAGAAACATTCTGCAAAGTACATTTTGAGCAGAGTAGAATTGTCCAGGATTGTCCTGGGCAAAGATTCGTTGCCATGTATATCTCTTGAAAAAACTGATTTATGTTGTACTGTAGTTAATGATATATTATTGCTGGGTTAAAGCTATACATTGTTGGGGTTTTTCATTCTTATTGGGAAGATTTATTCTTCACAAAAACTTTTCAGCAGAGCTATCAATACACAAAATAAAGTGCCTGGTCTTTGATCTGAACTGGCGATCTGTGGGTAATATATAGAAAATTCCTGCACTCTGTTGTGCTCCAGTTAGCTCCATGGCTGAACCATATTGTGTAGTCTATCACACCACACACCTTTCTCCCCAGAAAGTAACCTAAACAAAAAAAATTACTTTGATAATCCAGAGTTTAGTTTACTGAAGGAATTCATATAACATTTGTGCAAAATACATAACTAGAGTATTACCATTAAAAAACCTAAGCCTTTAAAAGACTGAAAATGGTCAGGTAGAATAAATTTGGATAAATATTCTATTAACTGAATGCATGAAATGTAAAGGTAACAACAATATTGATGTGTTATAATTTACCGTACACTTTCCAATTGTAGCCTTAACCTTGACTCACAAGACATACCCATGAATTCTTTGAACATATACATCACTGCTATGAGCTAGATTGTCACAGTGGGGTCAAGGGGAAGGGTTCTTACTCCCCTGCTCGGTTGTGCTTCGATAGTGATTCCAGCAGGTAGGAAGAAGATAATCAGAGCCGGGACTACTTGTCTGATACGCTGTCCCTGGTGAGAAAGTGTAGAGGGGGGATGGCGTGGAAGAAGCCCTGGCTCCACTGCAGGCGTATGGGGGGGAAATAAGGTGGTCCTTGAAAAAGGCTTGGTATTTACTCCCCCCCCCCCCCCGAGAAAGCGGGGAACTCTGATTGTTCTCTGCTCTTTTCCTGGGGCAGTAGAGATAAACTTGCTCCTCAGGGCAGATTGCAAAGTTACTAGCTAGCTCTCTATGTACATCTTTAACTATGTAAACTAAAAAGAAAAGGAGTACTTGTGGCACCTTAGAGACTAACAGATTTATTTGCGTATAAGCATAAGCTACAGCTCACTTCATCGGATGCCACAAGTACTCCTTTTCTTTTTGCAAATACAGACTAACACGGTTGCTACTCTGAAACCTATGTAAACTAAATCATTAGTTACAGGACGTGTGCAATTCCACTGACATGTTCTCCTTAAGTCCACAAGAGGGGAAAAACTGCCTCTGTGGTAAGATCCTTTCCCTTTGTAGTCCCCAAGAGCAGTAGGAACCATGACCTTGCTTCTGCAGAATCTTGAACCCTGCTGATCAGGCACTTCCTTTTCTTTTTCCACCAGAGAGAATCTCTGAAATTTCGTACACAGGTTTTGATGTGTAAACTTTTATATGTTGGTATTTGACGAAGAGTTTGAATTTGTTCATTTCTGTGGTGTAAAATGGAAACCACTCTGATGAATGATGCTAATAACTTTTGCTTTTCATTTTAAAAACTTGCCTGTGTGTGAGATTTTGTCTGGATCTAAATGTACCTGAAGTCTGACATTTCAAAACAAAGTCATATGTAAGTTAGAAGGATCTGCAAAATCTTTAGATCTAAAATGTCTAAAGGGAGCCATTTTAACTCCTTTGAACCCCTAAACAGATTTTACATAGAAGCTGAACTGGAGTTAATTCCTTGTTCACTGGGGACTACGTAATTAATTACTTAGTCGAAGTAGTATTCCAATAACACACAGGGATCCCAACTAATTACAAGGTTTCATAGTGTAAGATGTTACAAAACAAATAGCCAGTCTCTGTCCCTTGTAATAGACAAGACAAAGGGTGGGAGGGGATACGGAGGCTAAATATCTTGCCCAAGAACACGCAGAAAGTCAGTGTCAGAGCCATGATTAGAACTTAGGCTTCCTGATTTCTAGTCCCTGTCTTATCCACTAGCTCATGCTGCCTTCTAATACCCCATGCACGCTGCTAGAATATGTTTTACTACTTTATAATGAGTAAAGAGGTGTTTTATTAAAAACATTTTTGCTTGTTTTTTACCTTAGAAATATTAGTCTTTTCATATCCAGAGATCCTGGAGGAATAAGTTTTTTGGCGACTGCAGGGGCCATTTTCTCTTTTGCCACATGGTAACTATGATGCCAGTTGTGCCTTATCATTCAAAGTAGTTGACTGACTAAGAACTTGTGCTGATAAATTTAATTCCCGTTGCTTCCTTTGAAAACATTCAAGAGGCTTATCAACAAATTTCCCATGTTTTGTTTCTAAATGTCTTTTTAGCTTTGATTTAAACTCTTGTTTGCCAGCACCTCGCAGCAAATAACACACTGAGGCTTTGGATCTTGGTATGCATTAGCACAATTGATGAACCAAAAAAGCATCACTATACTGCCTCGTCCATGATTTGGTTTTCTTTTTAGTAGGTGATTCAGACAAGGGCAACATGGCAGAAGTCTGTCCGTTATTACTAGAACTTTCTGTTGCAGACGACGTACTTACACTTGTATTTTCATTTTCAGATGTAGATGGATTTGATAACTGTTTTCGAACTTCTGTTTTTTTATTACAAAACGATCCATTTTTCAGGATGAAGGTTTGTGGATTAAGCCTCACAGCTCGAGGCTCCACAGCATTAACAAAACTGACTGTGTGGAGAAAGCAGCCTCGTTTGGTGATTACATTCAAAACAGCAATGTTATGTACGTGTGTAGTGCATAAAAAACTCCCAGAAAACAAATATCTTAACTGCAAATAAGTAAAATGTCCAATATTTAAATGATTAGTCCATCAGGCCAAGGCTGATACAGAGGCAGAAAGGAAACCCCAGGTGGGGGGAGAGGGGATTAGGGCTAGCTAAGCGCAGTTACACAGAGGCCTTAGGGAAGGGAGACTTCTGTTCCCCTCAGATCCTGGGGAGAGGGCCAAAAAGCCCGGTAGTGCTGTAAATAGACTGTTGCGGAGGAAACTTAAAATAAAAGGGTACGGTGAAAGCTCAACCACTGGAGTCCATTCAGTTTCTCAGGGGGAAGAAGGTGGGAGAGGAGCCATTCCCCATGACATAAGCACAAACTGTTCTTTCCTTTCTGGGTCACCTTTGACCTCTCTGAGTTAATTTTCCCCATTTGCACCATAGTCACGGATTGCTGTGTGGATGTACAAGGGACAGAAGGCTGCATGGACCTCCCTGACCATTGCACACCCTCTGCAGGGCCAGCAAAGATTGCGGACCTTGCACTTTTCTGAGCACAAAGACTACTGTCCTCTTCCTTGCCAACTGGTGCTAGCTGGCCCACCAAAGGGCAGGAAGAGAGCTGGTCCTCCTCCCTTGCACTGAGTAATGGCGCTAGTGAATGTTATGCACCCTTCCAGGAGTAGCAGGAGGTGTGCTGGGGAGGCACAATGCCTTCTGGAGCTCCCTTCCAGCTGGTGCGGTTCCAAGACAGGCCAGTTCCTGGGCACAGTTCATGCTTATAAAGTGCCTTCAAGGTGAAGAGCATTACGTAAGTGCTAAGTATTATTGTTACCAGTATAGATCAGCATTCAGACTAGTGAATAAATTAAGATTAAGTTAAGAACCTTTTTTCTCCCACCCTCTTTCCCACCTCTGATCTCAGATCAACAGCTTTAGACCTGTCCACCCCACCCTGTTCCTGTAATCACCCAGGGTAGGAAAGGCAATGCCCCAGGCTTCCAGATGGCATAGTTGCTATTACTTAACCCATCCTATAGTCACTCAGCAATGGAGTGCTGCAGAGGGTGTGTGTGTGTGCGGGGGGAGAAAGATAACACCTGTTGTTACTATTCTCAGTGAGGAAGCTATAGAGGAGAAGGGGTACATTTTAGGGAGAAGGTGGGGGAGGGAGAGTTGAGGTAAAAGTAGTTGTATTGCCAGATTTCTTATTCAGCAGAGTTGAAAATCAAGATTATGGATAAGAATTACAGCAAATCTGTCAGTTACGTAACCTAATTAGACCTCTTTCATATATTATGATTTTTGTGACTAAACACCAGATGCCTCAGAGGCACAAACTGACAAACCAGTGCAAGTGTTCAAGAAAGTCACCAGAGAGTGAGACTTACTGTACGCTGCCCTTCTCTTCTGGGGTTCTCCGTTGCGTGAGCAAGTTGAAAATCATGCTGCTGAGCTAAGAGAAAGTCCCAAAGGACGTTTAACCTGGAGCTGCTTAAAGCGTAAGCACAATGTTCAGGAATGAGATCACCACTTGAGCTGATTAGAAAAATAGGTATTTATCCTGCAGAAAAATTTAACAATTTTCTTGTTTTCATTGAAGTTTTCCACAGAAAATTTTGACTTTTAAGGTGAAATATCAAAAACTGAAATATTTTGATTCAGAATGGTGCCACAGTACCTCATGGTAGTTGTAGTTTCGGTGCCTTTATATTCCCATTCTATTCTGTGGGTTGGGTTTTCTGGCTGGATTACCTCTGCCGTGAAGTGTGGTGAGGGAAGGGGTGTCTCATAGGCATCCCTTGTCTTAATGCATCATAGGAGAAGAAGAAAGAGTAGGTAGGATCTCAAAGCGTATATTAAATGGCATTTGCCTGCTCCCTCCAGCCTTAGGTTTGGAATGACCTGAGGTACACAAGCCTGACCAATTATTTATAATTTCTGTAGAATTGAGCCTGATGGGCTTTTTTGGGAGATGGGAAAGAATGGTTCCTGTACACCAGGAGATTTTCACAGAGTTATTTGCATAGCGCATAAAGTTACTGTGTAGTTATGTCAGATCTGGCAATGGAACATAACATTTTTCCCAGGTCTCAGCTCTCCTCCAGCAGGTCCCAAATACTGCAGGATTTTGGTGTTGACTTGTAAAAGCTGCGTGTGATTATTTGTAATAGGGGCTAGTGAATAATGATTCATGTCTTTATTTTACATGGTCAGTGAAAACTACAGCAGTCACTAAAAACTTTTCACTTGCCATTGTAACTAAGTGACATTATGCCAGGATTCCTCAATATTCCTTATAACATAGGGAATGCTGCAGTAATATTATTTATAGAGTTGGTCAAAACCCTGAATATACATTCCATGGGAAAACGACATTTCAAAATATCCTTTATATGAAAAAAAGACTATTAAAAATTCTCTCAAGAAATGAAATTTCAAAAAAATTTAGTTTGGGAAACATCGAAACAAATTCATAAAAGCACTTCATTTGGTAAGCTCTGATCATTTTATTTTAACTTTTATATTCTATTCAACTATAATTTCATATAAATGTTGAAACTATAAAGTAAAAACAAAGTGCTTCAACCTTATCCATTCAAAATGTTTCAATAAAATAGAAAATTGACAAAACAGATATGTTCCCATAAATGTTTTGATTTTGTAGAATCAACATTTTCTGATGGAAAGCTGTGCCATCAAAGTTTTTGACGAGCTATAATTATTTCATTGCCAAGGGAAAATTGGAGTTTTGAAGGACAGACATTGTAAAAGATCACCTTGTTATCCTTGGTATATGCTGGGAAAGATTCTAATCTCAGTTACTGCACATCTGTGTCAATGTGAATTCTGAGAGGTTCAAGGTGACTTGCAAAAGAAAGACACTCTTGAAGTCCATGGAGTTGCTCCAGATTGGAAGTGGTGTGAGATCAGAATTTGACCCATTGAGTTCATACTGTATATGGGTCTAATGGAGTGCAGTAATTAGCGTTGGGGTAGTTTGGAGGCCTATATAGGTAATGGAAGTGTTTTCCTCTTAGCTGATTCTTACCTGCAGTGATCATGATCATATTTTTCAGTATATTCTCAGGGAGTCTACTCTTCACTCTCCCCGCCCAAGCAATAGTTCATGGAATGATATTGCCGTGTTGGGAGATACTGACTGATATCACCCCCCCAGCCTATCTCTCAACTGTTTCTCATACCGAGCTTCATTACTCATTTTAGACCTAAATTTACCTCTGCCCCACACAGATCTGGTGTTATCTCACTGTATGTCACTGGCAACAACTGACATCAAAAATGCTCACTCTTGTAACTGTGATTAAAAATATAGACATTAACTAAATGACTGTGTCTCTAGCTTCCTCCTCTGTTGCTTTATTTCATGTCTCTCCTTGGGTTTTTGTCCCACATTTAAAGGGACAGCAGCCTACCCACATTTGGGGAATAAGAGTGGGGGTATGTCTACACTGCACACTCATTTACAGAGGTGTGTGGCATATGTAAGCAGTGTCAGGATGAGTTCCACCCTGACATCTGGTGGTGAGGTGTGGCAAGTTGTGGAAAAGAACTTCAGGGGCCGATCTCATTTGCATAGGCACACCCACCCTGCCTAGAATGAGGCCATAGCTGCCCAAATGGTCACTTTGGCTGCTGTGGGATCTCCACTGTCTCTGTTATTGGGGCAGGAAGAATAAATTGTTATTACCCTGATTATGGGAACTGTGCTTGGAACTGTACTTGGCCTTTTGTTATTATGGAGGGACTCACCATCAACTAAGTAGCACTCGCTAGGCAAGGGTCATGGGTTCCAAAACTCTGTGAATTGAGAGAGGTTGGGGACAAGTATTAATACTTAGTGGCATGGGCCCCTTGGTGAGGGCCTTACATGCTAATTGCACTTTCTCCTCTCTCCACTGTGGAATATCAGAGCTAATTTTGATTCCATTAGGAGTCTAGTTACAGGCTGCTGAGATCACTTTGGGCTAATGGTGTACCAGCACTGAGGCTCCCTTACTACAAGCTGAATTCACCAAAGAGCTGAACTGACTAAGAGCTGAAATCACTGAGTGTTGTGTTAAGTAGTGGGGGAGCCTGAAGATATATTGTGGAGCAGTTTACGGGACGGCTGGAGTGCCTTGTGGACAGGCTGGTGGAGCAGTTCGTAGGACGGCGGGAGCCGCTGGTGGGACGCGGAGCAGTTTGTGGACCGGCTGGTGGAGCAGTTCGTGGGATGGTGGGAGTTGCTTGTGGGCCGCGGAGCGGAGCTGAGCGAAGGAGTTTGTGGGGCGGCTGGCGGAGCGGAGTGAAGCGAAGGCCTGTGGAGCTGTGGGGCGGCCAGCTTCAGATCATGTAAGGTGCCTCTTACCCCCATCCCATCTCCACCCAGGTTGGGAGGTAAAGCTCTGCAGATAAACTTTCGAACTCTGGGGCTGCCCTGACCAGGGACAGAGACTTTTGGGTCATTGGACTTTTGGGACTTTGGGTGATTTGGGGTTGCTGGACTCAAGAACCAAAGGGAAAGGGGCATGCCCCAATTTGCTTGGGGTGGGTTTTTTTGCTCATGGATTGTGTTATGAATCCTGTTGGTGGTGTTTCCCCAACATAATGCCACATTGTTTCTCTCTGTTATTAAAAGGCTTTTTACTACACTCAGACTATGTGCTTGCGAGAGGGGAAGTATTGCCTCTTGGAGGTGCCCAGCGGGGGTGGTATATATTTGTCCCAGGTCACTGGGTGGGGGCTCGAGCCGTTTGCATTGTGTTATTGGAATGGATCCCCTAGATATTGAACCCGGCCCTTGTTGCTGCCAACTCTGACGGGCAGAAGGGTTATACATACATACTCTGCAATCCCAGCTAGCAGGGCATAAATAGCCATGTAGATGGCTTAGGCAAGTAGAGAACAGATGTCCCAGAACCTTAGGGTATGTACCTTACAGAGCTCTATACACCCAAGCAGTGCCTCCCCCATCTAGACTGCTGTATTTAGCAGCATAGTGTCCTGCTACCTCTCCGCTGTTGGAACCTTTCCCTGACACAGGGAAAGCTGCGGCAGCAGGGAAAGGCTCTGGCAGGGGGAGGTAGTGAGGCAAGTCATTAACCAAGTCCTGCAGTATCTGAAACAAGTGGCCAGGGCATGAAGCAGGCCAGCAGTGAGCACTAATGGGGAACACTTGAACTGAGAGAGGAATGCTCCCCTGATTGGTGATCCCTGCACTGGCCATATATTTCAAAAGTGAGAGAAGGGACTGGCATGTTTCTTAAACTCCAGAGGCAGGCAGTCTCATAGCTTAAGGGGGGGTACAACTATTAGCTTAACTAAACAGTCGTAAATAAGCAAACAAGTAGTATTTTGTTACTTTTGGCTTTAGAAAAGAGCAGTCCCATTATTCCTCACCTCCAGATGCCTTCTTAGGGCTGATGGACACACAATCTTTGTACCACTTTAACGATACTAGTTTCAAACAATATAGATATAAAGTGATACAAGCCCCTAGTGCAGAGGTTCCCAAACTCTGGGGTGTGCCCCCTAGGGGGATACGGAGGATCATTGGGGGGGCACAGCTGGGGCATGGGCCAACCCCTACGGCGGGGCAGGAAGGGAGCACTACCAGCTCCACTCCTAGCCCTGGCTGCCGGTCCTGCACCTGGTGCTCGCTTCCAGCCCTGTGCCTGGGGCTCCAGCTGCCAGCCTCATCTCTTGGCCAGGTATCTGCTCCACTCCTGCCCCGCCTCCAGCTGTGACCCCAGCCTCGGCCCCCTTACCCTGTCCATGTCCCCTCCTCCCCCCAAGCCATGGTCCCACTCCTGGGGCAGGCGGACCGTGATTGGCAACCATGAAAACTTTGGGGACATTGCCACAGTAATACTGGCATACAGGAGTTTATACTGTTATATGCCATTTCCCTAAATCCAGGGGAATAAGCTATGCTGGTAAAAGGCATATACTTTATGCTGGTGTAACTGCACCTACTCTAGGCATTCCTCTGATATAACTACTTCAGTAAAAACAAAACCAAACACCAACTAACTGAAATAGTTACACCAGTACAAAACTGGTGTGAAGACCAGGCCTTAGAGGAAGAGTAAAGTCTCTCTTCCTCAAGTTTTGGTGTGTTTTGTAAACTTGCCCCCATTCTTATCCGATGGCTGTTGTGTATTATTATTTTTATTGAAACCTTAGAATTAAAATTAGATGTATTGAAAGTGCGTCCATAAAATTCATAGACTACAAGATCAGAAAGGATCACCCTGTAGTCTGACCTTCTGTATAACACAGGCTTCCCTTCCAGTTGAAACCGGAGGGTATCTTTTAGAAAAATATCCAAGCTAGGTTTAAAAATGGCCAGTAATGGAGAATCCACCACAATTCTTGGTAAATTGTTCCACTGTTAAAAATGTGCACCTTATTTCTAGTCTGAATTTGTCTAGCCTCAATTTTCAGCCATTGCATCTTGTTATACCTTTCTCTGCTAGATTGAAGAGCCATTAATAAATATTTGTTCCCCATGTATGTACTTAGTAATCAAATCACCCATGAATCTTTTCTTTGTTAAACTAAATAGATTGACCTCCTTGAGTCTTACGGAACATGTTTTTCTATCCCTTAATCGTTTTTGGGGCTCTTGTCTGAAATCTCTCTGATATATCAATATACTTGAATTGTGGATGCCAGAACTGGACACGGTATTCAAGTAGCAGTTGCAAGAGAGTCAAATGACTTCCTACTCGAGATTCCTGTGTTTGTACATCCATGGATTGCATTAGGCCACAGCTTTGCATGGGTGCTCATGGTCAGCTAACTATCCATCAGAGTCACTGCTTGCCAGGATAGTCTCTCCCAACCTGTAAGTATGCCCTGCATTCTTTGTTCCTAAATGTAAAACCTTGTATTTGGCCATATTAAAATGCATGTTGTTTGCTTGTGCCCAGCTTACCAAGGAATCCAGATTGTTCTATATCAGTGAGTTCATTGATAAAAATGTTAAATAACACAGGTCAAAGTTTGATCACTGCAAGACTCCTGTAGAAACATACCCACTGCAAGACTCCTGTAGAAACATACCCACTCGATGTGACTACTCTGGAGACATTGCACACATCTTTATTGAATTGATCAGCTTCGCTTGCGTGCACATTTTAGATGTTTGTATTGAGTGGTGCAAATGTTGTCATATAAACTGTTTTATTGATTCCGACATAAACATGACAACTTCAGATGAAACAATTTCGTGGATATTTGCCAGAATATATTGGTTGTTAGACAGTAAAATCACCTAGAGGGTATATGAAATCAGTTTTTAGAACTTTTTCCTCACCACTGTGGCAGTTGCCATTAGTATATCTGTTCATCACCTAGCACATTTTGAGTGTACTGCAATATAAATAAAACCACTATATTATGTTGGCTGTAGATAGCAAAAGGCAACAGGAGGAAGAGAACAGGGAAGGAAAATCAATCTCTTTTTGTGGCAGTATAGAAAGAATACTATGTCGTATTAGATCTCTTATCCTGTTTTGGGGCCTTTTTTTAAATCATTGCCTAATACTGCTTAGTTCCACTTACCACAATAAGAAAATAGTACCTTTCAATAATTATCTTTGAGATATCTGTCTGTCTGTCTGGATCAGCAACATGGTGCTGCACTCTCCTTCACCAGAATCAGACCAGCTGAGATTTGTTACAAGCTGTCAAAAATAAAATACAGTGAACAATCTGCCTGTGACCCCCTGAAAAACACACACTGGGCATATGGGAAAAGTGTTTACCATTCCCTGAAGGTGGATGGTTGGTACTGCAAGTGTTTATAGGATGGCATACTGTAGCAATGGCATGTCACAGCACACTGCCTCTTCTCTCTGCAGCACCCATTTCAGTGGCTTTTCTTTTCTCCTTTCCCCCTGTCTCCTGAATCTCCTTTATATTCCCTGCCTATGATGTAACACCTATCACATACAGGAGGTGATTTCACACCTTGCTGCTTATTCTGAATTCATCTGGTTTGTGCTCCAGAAATTGTTGAGCGGAACCTCCTCAAGTGAAGCTGAAATTCCTTCCATAACTGGTCTCACTGATATTGTCCGTATTTCTCCAGCAATCTGCTCATGTCCACATTCTTTCTCACTGCACACTTTGTTTCAGTACCCTAGGAAATTAGGAAAAGTGTGAGCTTCTTAACCTGTTTTTATCCACAGTTGTAGTGGATACAATTTAAATTTAAAAAAGTTTAAATTAAAAAATATTTTAAACATACCCACATATAAGTATTGTTTTCTGCAGTCCATCAAACTTCTTCAGGGCTTGATTGAATAGTTAGCCATCAAGCACATATTTTTGCACTCCTCATGCCGGGGCACCCGATTTGTCACTACAGTACAAATAAATCTAAACTGTTCACTTCTTCTTGGATTCATCTAATTTCTTACTCCATCTAATTAGCCTTTCAACACAGTTTCTCCTATACTGTGTGTCAGAGTGGCAATGACACCTGAATGATTCAATATATTATGGTTATAACCAAATAAGACAGTGCCATCACTACATTTTGTGGCATGGTCACTTGGTCTCAAGCAGCTACTATTATCCTGCTTTGGCCTGAGCAAGAAAAAAAATCCAGGTAAAGGGGCTTTGCTTACACTGACATGTGCTGCAACACTACAAAGTTTGTTGCCAAGTGAGAGCAACCTGCTGCTTATGAAATAGCATTATAACCTGTTTCAGAGTAACAGTTGGGTTAGTCTGTATCCTCAAAAAGAAAAGGAGGACTTGTGGCACCTTAGAGACTAACAAATTTATTTGAGCATAAGCTTTCCTGGGCTACAGCCCACTTCATCAGATACATGAGCTGTAGCTCCTGAAAGCTTATGCTCAAATAAATTTGTTAGTCTCTAAGGTGCCACAAGTCCTCCTTTTAACATGTTGATTCTCTCCTGTGCAGGGTTTTGGTTATGTCCGTGCCTTGTGGTGACCCACTAACCAGAATCATTTGCAGTGATTAACCCTAGTATTTTTTTATTTTTTTATTGTAGTGATTGTTGCCGCACCAGTGACCTCCGAGAGCCAGTAAAGAACCTGGCATATGGAATTCCCTGCAGTGGAATGACTGGAACCTGAGTGAAAATAAATGAAAACAGGGAAGATCTTTTCCTGGGGATGTAGAGGGAGATGAAGGGGGACTCTGAATCTGCTCATTTGAGGAGGAGGAGGAAACTAGAATCACTTACAAAAGACAGGATAGAGTGAGGCTGCTTGGGTTCAGGGCAAGAAATTTAGGCCTGACTGTTTCTGGCACAAGAATAAAATGAGCACCAGACAGAGAAATTCACTGGGGGAGATTTCAAAAGGGGCCTCTGGGAGGTGTAGCAGGAAAGTTATGTTCCCCTTTTGACTGCTCTTGCCATTGATGGTATTTACAAAGCAGATATTGGGATCAGTTTCCCATTTAGTTTTATCAGATGGATAGACTTTTCTTAGGGCTGGTTATTAAAAACAGAACAATCACTTAAAAATCACTTTTGCAAAAATATCCAAGAGAATTCTTTAGTTTCCTCCTGCCCCTCTTCACCACTCAGCAAGCCCAGGAGCTATAGTAGCTGCAAGGGGACTGTGTTGGGGGGTGGAGCGAGGTGAGGTGGTTAGGTTTTAGGCTCTGCATAGTGATGGGTTACTAGTTACTCCCTCACCCCTCTTATGATCCGCCCCTGGAAACCTCTGTCTGGGTTGCTGCACAGGAACCGTGAACCATGTCCACAGCTAGGGAGGAAACAAAAGGGAACACTTCTTTTCCCAGTGGCTCTTATCACATTTTCTTATGACTCCATACAAACACACTTTCATTCTAGGGCTGCATATTTATGTTTGCTGCTCTAAAGCAATTCAATTATGGTACAAGAGGTTAACACTACACAGCTCTGTCTAAATGAGAAATATGCCCTATGAGTGAGCTGAGACAACAGATGGAGCTGTGTACCTTGTAGAGCAGAGTTGCTCTGGTTAGAATTATACTGTTTAGAGTGATACATTTGTGTTGTATCCATATTTCATTTTATTATTTCAATATTATGTCTACCCATTCAACGGCAAAAATATACAATGCGTTATTTCATGTCTTATAGAGATAGCTTATAAAAATCAGACTGCTTCTTGCTCTATTCATAGTCGTCAACTGTCAGATGATGGAAACCATTTTCCACTTGCAGAATGATCACTGTTAGTGTTTCCTGACAATCTCTTTAATCAAACAGGAGGAATGCTGCTTGCTCTTAACATCACATTTGATGTGTTGGAGTTATTGACATGCTTCTTGACTCTATTATTGTAAGTCCCTGTTGTGAAGGATTAACAAACACACCCAAGCATTTTGAATTGAAATTTGGCATAAACATTTGTAATCCAGGACCAGTTTAGTTCCCAACCTGGAAATTCTGAACAAAATAATCTCTGTTTTAAATCTGAGGAGAAACTCAGGGTTTCTACCAGCTTTTCTGAGTCTCTCAGTTGTTTGGAGCAGATATAAAGTCAGTGAAAGGATATAGTTTATTGTGCCAGACTTTTTTATTTTTTCTTGTTTCACTCCCCCCAATTAATACCACCACACACAAAAAGAAATTTAAAAAAAGAACCAGAAATTAAATAAATGTTAATGGTCTTATGAAATCAAGGAAAATGAATGGGGGAAGCAAAATTCTTCTCTGTTTCCTCTCTCAAATACCCCACATCTCCTGCATTTGCAGCACTGCTACTGACGTGTATGGAAGAGCAGCACATGAAAGAAATACCAGTCAAATAAACACCATTGTCTAGGGGAAAGTCCCCTGGCTTCATCCATTTAAATGTGACAATATTTCAATCTTCCAAGCAGTCATTATCACTTTAAATTGTGTAGCAACAATCTGGCGGATTTCTCCTCACTCATGCCCAAAGACCTCTGGACACTTACGCAAAATGTAAATAAAACAAAGTGCAAAAAGGCAGCAGGCCCAATTTCATCTTGTTTTACAACTGGCAAGTTGCTAAATGACATAAGTGTTGGTGAACATGAATTAGAACAGGTGGTTCCTCGTGGTACCCTAAATTTTCATGTCATCATCCAAGATACAGTAGCATCAAAAATACTAAAATTCAAACAAAGGAGCATGGACTATTTCAGTCTCTTTTTAAAACGAGTTGACGTTCCTACTTTGCATTCTTTGGACTGTATTCTCAAATAAACTCACTTACTCTATATAATGCACCTGTTTTCCCCCTTATTCATCTATCACCAATGTGAACAACCTTCCTAAGTCATTGCTTCATATTTTAGCTTGTAAAATAAGCAATTTCAATTTTTTTCACACTAGCTAAGTTGGCTGATGTTTCCACTGTTAAGTCATGGTATGACTGAGTGGAGAAAGTGGGAGACTGCTGACAAGAGCATGTAAGTACATCTGCAATTTGTCATCAATGATTGAATGATAAGTTTTACAGCCTTAACAACATGAGTAGAAAGACTAATCTCTACTGAGGAACACTCTGGAGTTACTGATTAGATACAGGTTGGTCAGAAACAATAAGTATGAGAGTACATGATTAATGATAGAGTTCTAGGACAACTTACTGAAAGTTTTAATATCATTGTCAACAGCTATAGGTTAAAAGAAGGGACTAAATGAACTCTTTGCTAATGTTCATATGCAAGGCATGCAATAAGTTGATATTTTGAGTGGAAGTTTTGGGTTTGAATTATAAGTGTTTGTAAGATGGTTATGTATATTTGGACTGACCCTGGATTACTTGTGTTGATTGGACCAGCTGCACTAATGTATCAGGCTGCAGGAGGAAGGAGGCCTCCATATTTGCTGGAAGGCAAATAAATGGCTGCAAGAAGAAAGCTGGGCCAGGCCAGACAAAATCTCTGCTACAATGATCCAGAATAGATCAGACTTGCCTGCAGAGCAAGGAACCAGACCACAATTGTCCGAAGAGAAGCCTGATGGTTGGAGAGGAGGATCCAAAACATGCCTGTTGTGGATGCAGCTATAACAGCAAAACTGCACTTTGTATCAGTACAGTACAACTGCTGCCCAGGAGCAAAACAAGCTGTACCAGTGAAAGCCCAGTTTTGCTGGTATACTATGTCCATACCAGGAGCTTCTGCTAGCACAGCTATGTTGGTCACCCCCCTGAAGAATATAGCTATGCTGGCAGAACTCTGTAGTGTAGACCTGGCCCCTGGTGCTATAAATAAGGATATCTAGTGTGTCAATTATATGCCCTGCTCCTGAGGGAGGTCAAAATGCTGGCATAAAACGTGTTCTGGGTTGAAGTCTAGCATAAACCATCTCAGTTGAGCCTCAATATATTTTTTTACTTTAAGATAATTTTTAATGTAATTGAAACAAATCTGACTTGCAGCAAAAATTCATAGAATGCAGATCTAGCATCACAAAATCTCAGTTCCAGTGGCATCCCTGGGTAGGTTTGGTTTTAAAGTGAGTCTTAACAGAGCATAAAGCTTGCTGCTATGAGGATTCCACTGACTTTGTGTTCTCAGACGCCACTAGATCTATTCATGGCTGTAAGCACTGCACCCAGCACTTAGAGTTTGCAGGGCAGAGTTCTATAATTGCATTTTTGCCATATATCAGAATTGTACCTAACTGAGAACAATATATTCAAAGAAATAACATTTCCTGTTTTGGACAAACATTTCCAGTTTCTGTCTTTGCACTTCTAAAAAGATTCTACCAGATTGACTTGAATGGACTAAATTTACTTGATATGGCTAAAGGCACAACACCTAGGAAACAAAGGTGTTAATTTGTTACCATGGCTGATGATTCTCCTGGGTACACAATCCCCCCATTCACATAAAGAAGCTAATTGTCCTTTGAAAGCCTGCCAGCATCTATGTGAGTAATTCAATGTCATAGTCCCATTAAGAACTCTTTTATGCTGGAGGTTGGTGTCCTTGATCTATGGACACTAACACCACATGGTTGAAACTGTTGTGTGTACTTGCCATGTTCTATTCAGATTAAATGAAGGAACAATTAATTGCCCCTATGTCTAGGAAAAACTTTTTCACTAGGAGGGTGGTGAAACACTGGAATGCGTTACCTAGGGAGGTGGTGGAATCTTCTTCCTTAGATATTTTTAAGGTCAGGCTTGACAAAGCCCTGGCTGGGATGATTTAGTTGGGGATTGGTCCTGCTTTGAGCAGGGGGTTGGACTAGATGACCTCCTGAGATCCCTTCCAACCCTGATATTCTGTGATTCTTAGTGATCCTGAAACAATGGTAGCCACCACTCAAAAACTAGATTGAAAGCAAATGCAGGAGCTGGGAGTTGATTTGATATCAGGTATGTGCAGGATGTGTCTGAGGTAGAAGTCAGGACACAGTGGCCCTCAGAAAAAGCCCAGAGAGTTTTTGGGGCAGAATGCTGACCGGAAAAAGGCTTGGAAGGGAGAGTAAGGAAACCGCCTCCAGTTTGATTGCTACTGTGTTCAAGGAAACAGTACATTCTTTGTGTACATTCTTTGTTTAAAAAAAAAAAAAAGTAGGCTTTTACCAGAAAAATACCTGACTATATCATCGGTTTCTTCCCCTAATACAGAGGTGGGTAAACTACAGCCTGCAGGCCACATCCGGCTCGCGGGTCCATCCTGCCCGGCCCCTGAGGTCCCGGCTGGGGAGGCTAGACCCTGGCTCCTTCCCTGCTGCCCCCCCCCCCCCCCGCAGCCTCAGCGCTGGGCAGCGTGGCTGGCTCTGGCATGGTAAGGGGGCAGGGAGCGGGAGGTTACGGGGGGCAGACAGGGAGCAGGGGGCAGTTGGATGGGGCGGAGGTTCTGGGGGGGGGACAGTCAGGGAACGGGAAACGGGGGCGGGGAGGGCTGGATAGGGCATGGGAGTCCTGGGGGGCCTGTCAGGGGGCAGGGGTGTGGATAGGGGTCAGGGCAGTCAGGGAACAGGGAGAAGGGGGGGTTGAATGGGGGTGGGGTCCCCGGGGGGGCAGTTAGGGGCGGGAGTCCCGGGAGGGGGCAGTCAGGGGACAAGGAGCAGGGAGGGTTGGGTGGGTCAGGGGGTGGGAAGGGGGCAGATAGGGGGCGGGGGCCCGGCTGTTTGGGGACCCCTACCTGGCCCTCCATAGTTTTGCAACCCTGATGTGGCCCTCGAGCCAAGAAGTTTGCCCACCCCTGACCTAATAGAAATAACCCATGAGGTCCCAAATATTGCCTAACCACACAGGCTAAAAAGGGAAGTAGTATTTATGAAGTCGCAGTTTCTCATGGGTAGAGTTGCCAATATTGTATTTCAAACTTATGGAACTGTTTTCTTAGCACCCCTATGGGGGAGGAATACCCTGCACCCATGGGGGCTAGGGGTGGGGCGTCCAGTACCATGGGCTGGGGAGTACTAACCATGTGGCAACTGAGGAAACCTGCTCCCTGCAGCAGTCAGGTGGTCTTGGCTGCCGGGACCCAGCTCTGGAGGTGAACAGGACAGCACTGAAAGGCCAGGGTCGGGAGGGAAATGGAAAGATGCACCTGTGAGGACTGGCCCCCCGCTGGACAGGGCCCCCTGCTGACTCCAGCCCTAGACTGTGGCCCCATCTTCAGTGGAGCTGCAACAATTTTTATAGGGGGAGCGCTGAGAGAGGAAACCATGTATTTGGGTTGTTATTACTACTTCAAGTCGGGGGTGTGGTAGCACCCCCAGCACGGCTAGTTCCAGCACTGATGCCCGGCTACTTTTCCTGTGCCAGTTCGGTCTGGCAGGGCAAGTGGACAGGGCTGTGAGCCCTGGAGCTGCGCTGAAGGGCCAGGACGAGGAAGGGGCTCTGTGTGGCAGAGGGGTCAGTACCCCTGGGGTGTAGCCTCCCCACTTGCAGAGTCTAACGTCTCCAGCAGAGGAGCATAACTGCTGGTTGGTGGCTGCTGCAGCGGCAGCAGTTGGGGAGCGAGGTGGGCAGGGAGCCTGGTCCTGGCAGCCGAGACCACCTGCACAAATCCCTGTCCACCTCTCCTGCCAGACACAGCCCCCTCCTGACTGCGACCTTTCAGTGTGGCCCCATCAGGTGTTTGTGCCCCATAGTCTGGGAACCTCTGTGCTATAGGTACACAGGTTCAGTAAATCATGGGACCTATTCTACATTACTACCTTGTCTAATTTTACAAATGTTATCTCATTGGAAGGTAAGGTAATAATAAAACTGGCTTTGTATGATGATATTTGTAATATGTTAAAATACGGGATAAAAGTCATCCCATGCTGATTTAGTATGGGACAGGCAATTTTCTGTTTAAATTAGGGATATGCCTTGTAATATGGGTAGGGTTACCGTATTTGAGGTTCCCAAAAAGAGGACACTTCTGGAGGGTGAGGTGGGGCTTACGGGGATACAGTTAGGGTGTGCTTGAGGGGTGTGTGTTTAATAAAGGAATATTTGGGGGGTACTGGAGGGGGTATCTGGGTGGTGATGGAGGGGTGTGTGTACTGGGAGGGGCAACCTGGGGGTGTGCTGGAGAGGATACCCGAGGCCTCACTCTTGAGGTGGGGGAGTAGCATCACTCCCTGTCATAGTGACAGGACGGTTGGCACAGACTCAGGGCTCAGTGACAGCTGTCAGTCAGTGCTTCCCTGCAGGGCTTTCCCCCACTCTGGGGCTGGGAGCTGGACCTGGGTGGGCAGGATCCAGCAGCTGTGAAGGACCAATCAGATGGGGGATGCAGGGAAGGGACCAATCAGGAAGCGGATCAATCTTTCTGAGCCGCAACCTCTGCTTGCAAACAGCCTGGACATTGCCTCTTATTTGAAAAATCTGCCCAGAGGGAGGGTGGAGGATCAAAAAAGTGGCAATGTCTGGGAAAACAGATGTATGGTAACCCTGAATACAGGACTGTTGGCAACCCTGAATGGGCAACTACTGGAATGCCCCTGCTAGTGTGGGAAGGAACGCCTCTGCCAGCATAACCTCGCATGCACACTGTGCTGGAGATGCCATTTTGCTCTACAAAATGGCATCTTCCATGCATCGTGATCTCGCACACCTGGTGCATGCCAGGTCATAGTGTGCAGACAACTCCATTTTGCGCTACCAGATGGCGTTCTCCGTGCAGTGTGAGCTTGCATGCATGGAGCATACAAGGTCATGCTGTGTGGAGGATGCCATTTTGAGAACAAAATGGCAGCCTCCATGTGGCAAAAGTGACGGTTTGCTGTTCCGGTGCAATCCAGCCCCACTACAGCACAGCAGTTACCGTAGTAACTAAACCTCTGTGATAGGATCACTTCTGAGTTCACAACAAACCACTGCTGGGTTCTCCAAAAGACAAAAGGGTTTTATTTGTCTGTCACCCTCTTAAGGTAGGGCACAGCCAGCAGCACTTTTACTCACCAGGAACAAGTAAGTCACTGCTAGTAAATCCAGGACAATGGCACCACATCAGGTCTACCTTCCGTCAGGGAGGCTGTGGCAGGCAGCAGTCTCTAGTCAGTTCCTGTTCCCTGCCATACTTCTCTCACAGAGTGAGAGCTGAGGCCCACCGTCCCTCCCAGCTAGCCTCAGACTGCACAGGGCTCTGCCCTTTTAACTCCTGCCTCCAAGCCTAACCTACTGCAAAGCAGGGCTGATCGCACCTACTGCAGCTCATTAACCATTTCCTGGACAATGTGGGGTTTATGCACCCCATCACAACATTTCCAATTATTAACATATTTGTCCTATCCACACTCCTGTGCGGTAGGGAAGTGTTATTGTACAGATAGTAAACTGAGGCACAGACAGATTAAGCGATTATGCTCAAGATCACACAGGAAGTCTCTGGTGGAACAGGAAATTGAACCCAGGTCTCCCGGGCTCTAGGCTGGCAGCCTAACGGCTGGACCATCCTTCCTCTTCAATGAGCTGTTTACATAAGTAAAGTTACTCATGTGCATGAATGTCTGCATGACTGATGTCTGTATTTGTAGTGAATCAGCCACTTGATGCATTCATTTCTAGTAGTGTATTTTCTGACAACTGATTTCAGGTAGTCTCTAAAACTACATTCTGTCTCTTAGCAACAAGAGATGTGCTGAACAGGAAAAGGGTCACCAGCAGCTTCACACCATCACCCCTCCACTACCAAAAAGAGCAGTGAGTGGTTTTAAAACTAGAAAGGTAATTAAAATCAAAGCAGACATCTTAAGTAGCACAAAGAATCTGTAAATCTATTACTTGTCAACAGAACATCTTGAGAGTTTTGCATTTTTCATATTCAGGATAAATACATTTTTGAAACCTGTTGGTTCACTGATGCATAAATTTTAAGGCTAGAAGTGACCATTAGTTCATCTAGTTTGATCTCTTCTATACCATAAGCCAGAGCATTTCACTAGGTACCCCTGCACTGAGCCCAATACATTGTGTTTGACTAAATATTTGGCTAAAGCATATCTTCCAGAAAGGCATCCAGTACTCTTGACCTGAAGACATTCATTCATGGAGAATCTACCTTTTCCCCTGGTAGTTTGTTCCAAAAGTTTATCGCCCTCACTGTTAAAAATGTGTGCCTTGTTTCTAATTTGCATTTGTCTGGCTTCAGCATCCAGCCATTTGTTCTTCTGCTTTTTTCTGCCAGATTCAAAAATCATTTAGTACTGGGTATGTCCTCTCCGTGAAGGGATTTGTACACTGTAATCAAGTCACCTCTCAATCTTCTTTTTGATAAGCTAATCAGATTGAGCCCTTTAAATCTCTCCAGTTAATGTGCCACAATTTTGGGTGTGTGTGGTTAATTATGAGGGGATCAGCTAAACGGAAAGAAACATGAAGGGAGAGGGGACAGGGCAGGGGTGGAGTGAAGCTGAGGTGAAAAGACTGTGAAGGAGGTGGAGTGTTGGAGCAAACCACCAATTAGCACAAGGCAGAGAAAGTCCAGTCAAAACTGTAGGAAGCTTTCTGATGTCATCAGTTTACTAACTTTGGCAGAAGAAGCATGTAAGGATGATCCCTTTTTGAGTTTATCCTTTAGCGTATAATTTTTTTCAGGCTTCTCTAGCCAAAAGCCCACAGTACCTACAAACTCCAAACTTACTGATTCCCATAAAAGCCCATAGTTAGGCCACGCTTCTGATTTGACATTTAGGCGAATTATTCCTTGTCAGGCTCAGAACGCAACTTTTCTATGCAAGGAAACGCCAACAGAATTGTCAAATTTTGGCCATTACTTCCATTCTCCAACACTTCTTGAGTCCCCAGCTCTGGAGAACAGGGACTTGGGTCAAAGGAGCAAGAGGCACTTGTGCTTTGAAGGGAATGAGAGGATGAACACAGCTGTTCAGGAGGCCAGGGATGAGGCGGAGACCAGTCCCTCTGTGCTGAGGCATCGGCTCATGAAAGCTCCCCTCCAGCACTGCTGTGTCAGTGTCCCAGAAAGCCCAGGCACCAGGGCAACACTTCAAATGCTGGGCTCTCTTCACCAGCCCAGGTCTCTACCATACGCTGACTCACCCCTCTGATTCGCCCTTTAACTTTGCCCTTTAACTGCTGCTCGTATGGGGTTGTGTAGTGGGGTGGTCACCACTCCGGCCCTGAAGGGTGTCAGTCAAAAGCCAGCCCTTGGGGAGGGCTGGGGCTGAGAGCTAGTAAGCTGGCCTGATTGGGGAGGCAGCCACAGCTGGCCTGTACAAAGGGGCTGTGAACCAGGCGCTCAGGCAGTCTCCCTCTAGTTGACGAGGGAGATGGGCCCAGTTGCCCAGGAAACCTAGACTGAGGCAGGGCTGGGGAAAGGCCAGAGGGGCTGGGGAGCTCCAGGCCAGCAACTCCCTAGGCTTCAGGGCCTTGTTCAAGGCCCCATTAGAGGTATTGGGTTGCAGAGGAAAGCAGCAGGTCCAAACCTCCCTTGCCTATGATGACTGGCTTGTACAGACTGCAGCTGGCCCCAGTGAAAGGGGGCTAGATGGTGACTGGCAGTAGCCCATAGGCTGAGGTAAGGTGGGGATAGAGAGTGGGGGTTCCCCTGGGAGGGGAGACCCAGGAAGCGTGTGGGGGTATTGCAAGGGGGCAACACCCCAAGTAAAAGGGTACCGGGGTCTGGGAGGGACACGGAGGTGAGCGGAACGGCAACCAGCGGAGGGTGCTCCGACAGCTAGAGAGCTAATTCCCTGAGAGACCAGCAGGAGGCGCCACGCCGGTAAGTCGTCCCCCCATTACAGGCAGGCAGCTCTGTGGAGAACATTGGAGGTGAGTGAGCGTGTGGCAGAGCGACCAATGAGGCCATAATGAGGATGCGGTGGGGCAAAGAGGAGACGTCTCAATCCTGCTGAGTGCTGAGCTTCCTCAACTCCTTTTGTTGTTTTAATATTTAATTTATTGTATGTTAAGTGCTGCCATACTATAAAAGAGATAACAAGACAGTTCAGGCCTTAGAGATCTTACCCGTTAATAGGTGGACAAAGAAGCATGAAACATACTGGAAAATACTGCAGGAAGGATTTGTCTTAGATCATTTAATTCTTCTTAATTTGTATTCTTAGTATTTGACTTCTGTGGGGGTTGAGGGTGCTCAGCATCAGACAGGATTGGGCTGATGTTACCTGAGAAGCTCATAGACTTTAAGGTCCAAAGGGCCTATTGTAGTAATCTAGTCTGACCTCCTGCACATGTCAGGCCACAGAGCCTCTCCCACCCACTCTTGTAATAGACCCCTACCCTCTAGCTGAGTTACTGAAATCCTCAAATCACAAATGAAAGTTACAGAGACTCCTCCATTTACTCTAGTTTAAACCCGCAAGTGACCCAAGCCCCCTTTCTGCCAATCTGACCTGGGGGAAAATTCCTTGCCAACCCCAAATATGGTGATCTGTTGGACCCTGAGCGTCTCAGCAAAACCCACCAGCCAGAAACCTGGGAAAGAATTCTCTGTAGTAACTCAAGAGTATCCCATCTAGTGTCCCATCGCCAGCCATTGGAGATATTTGCTACTAGCAGTTGCAAATGGGCCACATACCACTGTAGGCTGTTTCATCATACCATCTTCTCCATAAACTTATCAAGTTCAGTCTTGAAGCTAATCAGATTTTTGCCCCTTCTTCTCCCCTTGGAAGGTTGTTCCAGAACTTCACTCCTTTCATGGTTAGAAACCTTCATCCAATTTCAAGCCTAAACTTGTTGATGGCCAGTTTATATCCATTTGTTCTTGTGTCAACATAGGAGCTTAACTTAAATGATTCCTCCTCCATCTGATGTATTTATAGAGATAAATCATATCTCCCCTCAGCCTTCTTTCAGTTATGCTAAACAAGCCAAGCTCCTTGAGTCTCCTCTCATAAGATAGGCTTCCATTCCTCTGAACATCCTAGCAGCCTTTCTCTGCAGCTGTTCCAGTTTGAACTCATCTTTTTTAAACATGGAAGAGCAGAATTGTCTCACCAGTGACTTGTATAATGGTACTAACACTTCCCTGTCTCTACTGGAAATACCTCGCCTGATGCATCCGCCTTTTTCGCAGCTGCATCACATTGGTGTCTCAGTTATCCTGTGAACAACCAATTCACCCAGCTCTTTCTCCTCCTCTGTCACTTCCAACTGATATGTCCCCAATTTATAGCAAACATTCTTGTTGTTAGTCTCTAAGTGTGTGACTTTGCTCTATTGAATATCATCTCATTTCTATTACTCCAGCTTACAAGATAGTCCAGATCTTCTTGCCTGATATTCCAGTCTTCCTCCATATTGGCAATATCTCCCAACATTGTGTCATTCACAAATTTTATTAGCACACTCCCACTTTTTGTGCCAAGGTCATTAATGACAATGTTAAATTAGATTGATCCCAAGACCGATGCTTGAGGAACTCCACTAGTAACCTCCCTCCAGCCTGACAGTTCATCTTTCAGGATGACCCATTGTAGTCTCACTTTTAAACAGTTCCTTATCCATCTTTCAATCCTGATATTAATCCCCATCTTCTCCAATTTAACTAATAATTTCCCATGTGGAACTGTATCAAATGCCTTACTGAAATCCCGATAAATTAGATCTCCTTAGATTAGTTTTTCTTTGTCTAGAAAATCAGTTATATTTTCAAAGAAAGAGATTAGATTGGTCTGGCATGATCTACCTTTTGTATTTAAACCCAATTACTGTTTACCTCTATGTCGTTAACTACTTTCTCTTTTAAAATTTGTTCTAAGACTGCATGCAATTGAGGTCAAGCTAACGGGACTGTAGTTTACTGGATCACTTTTTTCCCCCTTTCTTAAAAATTCGTATTATATTAGCAATTCTCCACTCATAGGATACGACCCCGGACTTTATGGACCAAATAGACTAACGCTTGGAAACTTTGAGGGATTTGTTCATCACAGGCTGAAACTTTACAATAGCTTCCTTGTGAACAAGACCCTTAAGAAACTGCAGATGCAGGGTGTGTAATCTATATATGCTTCTCAGTGCTCATTTCCCTGGCAATCTGAAAATGCCATGGGGCAGATCCTAGCTGGTGTAAATTTGATGGAACTATAACAGTTTACACCAGGTTAGCCCCTCAGCCAATGCAAATTGGCCAATTTATACCAGCTGACGTGCTGGCCACCACATTGTGATGGTTGTGCTGGAATAAACAGCCTGCTCTGGGATGGAAAATAAAACAATTTTTGCTTTCTTCTTTTGAGGAGAAAATCTTTGTTAGTAGCACATCAATAAACATTATATCCAGCTGGCTGGGTATTAAAATTATGCAAATACTTCATATTTTTACATAAAAATAACCCCAAAATGAGTACATTATCTTCTGTTTTATCATTTTTTTTACATTTGCGTCTGTGCCCACAGAATATGCATAAACAAGAAGAAATTGTGAGACATTTATTTTTAGCTTTGTTTAACAGTGTAGAAAACACAAGGTGAAAAACAAGTACCAAACATAGCATATATACTGTTACCAAATACAGTTATTACTATTATAGATGAAGCTAAGGAAAGTGTATGAAGGGTGTACAACCCTAAGTGGTGGAAGTTACAAATCTAATATTACAATATGAAACTTTTAAATACCACATAGTCTAGTCTCAGGTATTTGATGTGTGGTTTGTTCTGCATCCATGTATAATTTTAAAACAAAACCAAAACTGAGCTTGGTGAGCCTAGACAAATACCTTGAAGTACATGAGCTTTTTTCAAGCTCAGCCAACTTGTTTTTTCTGGGTTGTACAGTAACTTAGCTAAGTAAGTTAGCTACACCACAGGAAATGTATTAATCCATGGAAAAATCCAAAGAGTGCCAAGATTGTTTGATGTGATAATCTTTGTCTCTTAACTTTTGTGAGCACTGCCTATGTCTTGTTTTTACTTAGACAGGGGTTTTGGTTGTTATTTGTGTAAGCCCCAGGCCTGAAAGTCTAGTGCGTAAGGAGCTCTCTGCTCCCATCTATTGGTGAACAGGAGAAAAGGTGGCCGCAGACAGAGCAGTTTACTCTGCATAAATTATTTATCCAGAACTCCAGATGGACAGAAGCTTAGAGGAGAAGGGACTCTCTAGCTGCTATCTAGTGATAGTGAACAGGGGAAAGTATGGCTATAGAGAAAGCTTGATTTGCATAAGCTTTCTACCCAGAATTCCTCTAGTAAGACTTCAGGAGGCAGTGTGGCCTACTGGATGGAACACTTGTTTGGGATTCAAAAAACCTGCATTCTGTTCCTAGCTCTGCCATTGGCCTGCTGGGTGACCTTGGGCAAGTCACTTCTCTCTGTACCTAGGATTCCCTACCTGTAAAATAGGGATAATGATACTGGCATCCTTTGTAAAGCACTTTGAGATCTATGGCTGACAAGTGCCATATAAAAGCTGGGTGTTATAATAAATGTACACAACTTGACCTTGTTTGGGTGGTGGAATTGAACCGGAACTGTCCTCTGCTAATAAAAATTCCACATCTTCTTGATGGTAGCTATTATGCTTGGAGGAGTAATATTATGTCAGTGTTATGGCAAGTAGTGCATTCCCAGTGGCAAGGACTCTGCTCAAGGCCCTATATGCTACTGGTTCCCCTCCACTGAGAATCCTGTGTGGTTGGGAGGATTCTTTGATGGTGGAGAGAACAGCAGCAGAGATGAATAAACTCTGGTGCGGCTGCTCCTGTCCAACCACTAAACAAAGCTTTTTGGAGCTCTAGCCTTTGTTGTTGCCGACAACTCCAGGAAGAAGGAGTACGTTACTTTCTCATCATTTTGTGTTTTCCAACCCTATATTTTGTAAAACATCCTGCTTACTAGAGCTGAGTAAATAATTCATAACAAGTAATTTATATGGAGCACTTAGTTTCTTTTTTTCTGTTTCCAGATTGTCCATGAGTAGTTTACAGCTATTCTTTAAAGTGTATTTGCTACGAGGAATTACCTATGAATAGCTTATGACACTAATTCTTGGTCCATAGTTTGTTCATGAGCGGTTCATTACATGTGTTTGATTTTCAGAATTTAAAATGTGTTGGTAAATTTTAATTGGACAATATTAGTCACATGTTATTATTTCTGGTTCCCAGACTGAATAAACATAGGATCAGTTTAGTGGATTGAATATCTGCATTTAAGGTTCAAAATTTCAATGCCAATATTCTCTAATATCAGATGAAATTGTTTTGATGAACACTCCTGCCCGTTAGAGTTTCCTGCAAAAATAGTTGCCAAATATTTTCATACATGGACAACTTCTTAAGAGAGCGATTCTCTCATAGCCCATGTCATGTGCTAATACCAATTCCAGGTCTTCTTGGTGGTAGCTATCATGCACGGAGAAATAATATTATGTCAGTATTAAGGCAAGATTAAAATAAACTTACTTCCAGGGATGGGGGAATGGGGAGTATGGGAGCAGTAGGAGATAATGCAATAGAAATATAATGGGGCTCGTCTATGTTTCTGGCCCCTTAAGTTGTTCTTAAGCAAGTTGTTTTGTGTGTATGGGTTGGGCGGGGCTCTGTAGCTGCTGAGGGTGGAGGTGAGATTGGGACTTAAGCAGCTGTCAGGGAGCAACCAGGGTGATTGGACTGGATCTGGAAATATGGTTGTAGTTTGGGGGGGCAGGGCAGTATTGCCCCTCAAATTGCAAGCCTCCGGCGGCCGTCGATCCTGTGCCACGAGGATGCAAAGTAAGTGATTCTAAGTCGATCTAAGATACGTTGACTTCAGCTACGCTATTCTCGTAGCTGAAGTTGCGTATCTCAGATCGATCCCCCCCCACTAGTGTAGACCAGGCCTTAGTCACGCTGCGGTTCTAATTCCCTGGGCCACTTCCCCGTGGCCCTGTGCCATCTTCCCCCTTACCTCAGGGCCTTGTCCTGATGGAGTGCCCTCAACCAACTCAGGGCTCCTTCTTGCTCTCCCTGGCTTCTGGCAGCACTACCTCATCCAAGGTCCTGTAGCTCTGTCAGCCAGCCATACACCCAGTGGTGAGCTGGAGCCGGTTTGCACTGGTTCACGCAAACCAGTTGCTAAATTCTGAAGCAGTTTTAGAACCGGTTGTTAACCCGCTTCTCTGCAGGGGGCACTGAGGTTTTCATGGGCTCCGGCTGGGAAGTGATGTAATTCCTCCTCCTGCCACCGGGGGCGCAGCGAGAGCCATGGGGGCTGCCAGCTGGCCCTGGGCACGAAACCTGTTGCTGCTGCTGCTCCCCTGGCCCTGGGGCTCCCGCTACTGCCTGGTGGGTCCCCAGCTGCTCTGCTGGGCCTGGGCTGTGTCCTGCTGCTTGGGCTGCTCCAAGCCGCTCTCCCCATGAGCACCCCCCACCCTGCCCGCAGCCAGCCCCTGTCTCCAGCCGCCCTCGCACCCCCTACCCTGTATCCAGCCAACCCCTGCTGCACGCACCCCCTGCCCTGCCCGCAGCTAGCCCCGCACCCCTGCCCACAGCCAGACCCTGTCTTCAGCCACCCCTGTACCCCCTGCCCTGCCCGCACCAGCCCCTGCCACACCCCCTGTCTCCAGCCTGCAGCCACCCCCTGTCTCCAGCTGCCCCTGCGCCCCCTGCCCTGTATCCAGCCAACTCCTGCTGCACGCACCCCCTGCCCTGCCCGCAGCTAGCCCGTTTCCAGCCAGCCCCGCATCCCCTTGCCCTGTCTCCAGCCAGCCCCGAACCTCCTGCCCTGCCTGCAGCCAGCCCGTCTCCAGCCAGCCCCTGCCGCACCTCCTGCCCTGCCCGCAGCCAGCTCCACACCCCCTGCCTGCAGCCAGCCCCTACCGCACGCACCCCCTGCCCATCTCCAGCCAGCCCCGCACCCCCTGCCCTGCCCGCAGCCAGCCCCTGCCGCGCACAGCCCCTGCCCTGCCCGCACGCATCCCCTGCCCTGCCCGCAGCCAGCCCCTGCCGCACCCCCTGTCTTGTATCCAGCTAACCCCCGCCACACCCACCCCCCTGCCCGAAGCCAGCCAGCCCCGCACTCCCGGCCCTGCCTGGAGCCAGCCTCTACCTCCAGTCAACCCCTGCCCTGCCTCCAGCCAGCCCCTCACCCCCGTCTCCAGCCAGCCCTGCACCCCCCTGCCCTGCCTGCAGCCAGCCCCTTGCCTCCAGCCAACCCTGAACCCTCCTGTCTCCAGCCAGCCCCACACACCCTGCCCTGCCCACAGCCAGCCCCTGCCACATTCCATGGCCTGTCTCCAGCCAACCCCTGCCGCACTCACCCCCCTGCCTGAAGCCAGCCAACCCCTGCCGCACCCCCCTACAGCCCTGCCCGAAGCCAGCCAGCTCCATGCCCCCTGTCTCCAGCCAGCCCCGCACCCCCCACCCTGCCTGCAGCCAGCCCCTACCTCCAGTCAACCCCTGCCCTGCCTCCAGCCAGCCCCACATCCCCATCTCCAGCCAGCCCTGCACCCCTCTGCCCTGCCTGCAGCCAGCCACTACCTCCAGCCAGTCCCTCACCCCCGTCTCCAGCCAGCCCTGCACCCCCCTGCCCTGCCTGCAGCCAGCCCCTACCTCCAGCCAGCCCCACACCCCCTTGCCTCCAGCCAACCCTGCACCCTTCTGTCTCCAGCCAGCTCCACACCCCTTGCCCTGCCCACAGCCAGCCCCGCACCCCTGCCTCCAGCTAGCCCTGCTCCACGCCCCTGTCTGCAGCTGGCCCCATGTCCACTGGTATCCTGCAGTTACCAGGGCAGTAACCCTGCACACGTGCTTCAATGAGGGGGGCAAGGAGCAGCTGGGACCCACATATGTGCACACCCTAGGGTGACCAGACAGCAAGTGTGAAAAATCAGGATGGCAGTGGGGGGTAATAGGAGCCTATATAAGAAAAAGACCCCAAAATTGGGACTGTCCCTATAAAATCGGGACATCTGGTCACCCTAGCACACTCCAGGGAGTGGTGGGGACCCACACATGTGAAACGGAGCTCATTTCTAGTTCAGGCCCATCTTTTTAAAAAAGAACTTTAGGCAGGGTTAACATACATCTGTATTTACCAGACAGGTCAGGCTTTTTGGTTCTTAAATCGCCGTCTGGGAAAATATGGACATATGGTAACCCTATTGGTACAAAAATACATACTGGGGCACATCCCTTAAATTGGAACTTTTTATAGGGAACTGGTTGTTAAGATTTTGGCAGCTCCTCATTGCATACACCATCCACACTCCTTCAGCTCCAGCAAGGAACTGAACTCCCTCTGGCCCTGCAGCTCTTCTTATACTAGACTGCTGGGCCCTGATTGGCTTTGTCCCACACAGCCACTCCAGGCAGCTTGGAGGACCCTCTCCACTGCCCTTTTTGGGGGCGGGATGTGGCAGGGCCACAAGGCCTCCAGCAGAGGGCCTCAGAGGGTCTGGTGTACCCTGTCACAGATGCTTAAAAATAAAAGTCTCTTTCTCTCCTTGTTCATTTTTTTAACTTTGTCATAGTGATTCCCTATGAAATATTCATATTTCACAAACATCAGAACATGCCCTTTAATTCACCCTTTCCAAGAACTGCACGAAAGGAAACTTTGCCTACCTAAGAGATTGATTTATTAGTCATTGATTGATGGGGCCTTGCCTGGCCAGGATGGCTATCTGACATCTGGATATCAACTCATCCCTTGAACATCTTGTTTTTCTTTTGCCCCATCAAAAAATTAATTCTCCTGAAGCTAAATTATTCAAACATGATTTGATAACATGAGTAAGAGTACTTCAAGCATGAAAACTACTGTGATAGAGAATTGATTTTTAACAATACGGAGAAGCTGTAAACAACTTCATTGCACACATCAAAATGGTTTACAAGTCTAAAATTATTCCATGTTTTGGAAATGAATTCCCATTAGAATTATCTGGATTTCATGGAACAGAATGCCATAGAACAAACTGGCAATATACAGCATAAATTGGTGTCTCTCTTGGTAGTTCATGGGTAATTTGAATGGCAATGTAATAATTTATGAAACCTGGTTGCCTTAAAAGGTGAAAATGAAGATGTACAGGGAATGCAAGATCAAAATGAATAATAGAGGCAATCAAGAAAGTTATGGCTTAAGCCAGGCAGCCTGATTTAAAAGAGGAACACTTCTGGAGGCTTAAGAAACATTTCTCATATGTTCATACACATTTGGTTGTTCCAAATGGAAAAAGGCTCCAAGACAGATACTTTTGCATCTTTTTACAAGCCCAATGGCCAGAAGCTCCAAAGGGAAAAGAGCTCTTTACTCCTTCCATTGATGAAAAGGTGAAAGCATTGCCATAGAGAACTTCATAGACTACCTACCACAATTCCTCTAGTGACACTTGGGGGAGTCACCATGACTATACACGAACTTGGATATTGCGGGTAGTGCTATCTGTGTTTCCTGTAGAAATAACTTCAGACATGTGGATATTAAATAGTAAATATTGTATCAGGTTTTCCTCAGTAACAACTGACCCAGATAGATTTTGCACTTTGGCCTTTTTCGCTGTTTCAAATAGCATGGCGCTTAACCTCCTACCCCAAAACATTAAGAAGCACATGAAATTGTCTCTACAAATCACAAATGATTTCCTGTTGTATCTTTGTTGCTGGAGTTAAACGAGACACTCTGAATATGTCACATCTCCTATTGCTGAAGTTGGTGGATAACACACATGCTTCAGCTTCCTCTGTGATGAGGATTACAAGTGGGTGTCTTCCAAGAGACAAAAAGTCACCCTCAGGATGCTTGTTTGGGCATCAGAACTCAAAATGATAAGTTAATACACAGCAACATGACTGTTAAAAGGTGAAACTTAACTCTTCTTTGCAGGTCAGATGCCTGTAATCGCTGTAGATAATGGATCACACTGCTGCCAATCCTCTCTCTTTGCTCTTTTCAAACTGCCGCCTTCAGTTTGGTTTTGCAGTATTCCAAATATTTCACTTTCAATGTAGACTCTCCTAGGACTGCATGTATCACAGGCAAGGAAGTGGATTTTGGCTGGAAAGATTTTATTTAGAAAAGGTCAACAGCATAATTAGCCAAATTGTTCACAGACTTGGAAGCAGTAGGGTTGCATGGTCTAAGACTCTGATTCATCAAAGCATTTAAGCACTTACTTAGCTTTAAGCAAGTGCTTCCCTGAATCAATTCCTGAGTCAACCCATAATTTAGCTCAGTTTATTTTATTTTCCCATTTTGTTAAGAAAATGTATATCCTGTTTTGAACTCTGGTATGTAACCCTGCAAAACAATAAATAAACCAATAAATAAAATTTAACCCTTGATGTCAATTGGAGTACCATCATGAATATGGGATACTTTTGTATGGAAGGATTTTTCTGGATAGGGCTGTTCTTGATATCCTGATTTTACAGACACTAAAAGGAAGTGAGAGAAGATACTGAAGTCTTTTTACTATCACTAAGTTCAGTCTGTGAATAAAAAAACCTGGCTCAGGTTTTAGCTTTCACAGAATGTTTGAGAAGCATGTATTCCATGCTATTAAAAGTGACCGAATCTTGAAAGTTTATATCCATTTCATGTAAATTTGAATAACCCAGGACTCGAACTCAAGGTACAACAGACCATTTTAAAGGGATTTTGGATTCAAGGATAATCTTGTTTATAGAATCTCTTCCAGTTTGATTACACATGGATTTAGAAAAGCCTTTAACTTGTTCAACACTCTCTCTCACACTCTCACGTATTTTTAATGAGATTGTCCTGTGTCTTGGTCTCCAAACTATAATTTCATTTTAATTAGATGGGGCTCAAGATGAAGAAATGGGGATCCAAACGTTGAGCACTGATGGTAAGGTCTGAAGTTTTGTTTTGGTTTATTTGCAAAATTGTGGCAATCTGGATTCAGATTTCCAATAATCCAAAATTTCTTGGGTACTTAAATCTGGTGTGTGGATTTGGGCCCATTTCTAATATTAAAAGAGAACAAACAGAGCTAAAACATTTAAGGACAGTGAGCTACCGAAAAGCAAGTTATGAGCCCACTATTAATTTTTATGACTTTTCTATAAAAAGAACCAACACAATAAAAAAGATGATTTTTTTTAAACTACCACAACTGTTCCCCTCTTTTTGTCCATCTCATTCCCATATTATCCTTTCCCCATATCTCTCAATTTGTGGAAGAATACCCGAAAAATAATGTTTTGGAAGCGTCGGCACATTTTTCATCAATATTTTATTGTGAGAACAGTGAGGATTTGTATTGCCAGGTGAAAAATATATCTCTAAAACATCATTTTCCAATGGAACTTCTATGGCCTACATAGTATGCTAATTTTTTCTTGTCCTTTGCTGCCAAGGAAACAAACTTTTTTCTTTCCACAAAACAAAACTCAAAACAAGAATGTCTCAAATATCAAGAATAATAACCAGTGAAGTCCTGTCTGGCCCCAACTTCTATTGAAAAATAATTGGATGAATTGGTGATACTGACATTGCCTCTGGCCTGCCACCAGGAGTGATTCTGTGGTCCATTCTTGACCAGGGCTTAGCCCTGTAAGCCCCTGATGAAACTCATACACAGTATTTGGGTTGACTGTGAGTAGGAGCATGGCAATCAGCAATGAAGTATGCAACAGTGAAAGCTCTTCAGGACAGAGAACTGTGTTTGTGCAATGCCTACCACAATGGGGACTCTATCCTGACTGGGCCTTTTAGTTATTAAAACAAACAATCCTGCAGCTGCTCACACTCTCCCACCATCTTACTGCCAGGAGGGAGGGCTTTAAATATGGAGTAGAAAAAGGCCTCTTCACCCTGCTGCTTTGGTGGTGAAGGGGAAGCACCAGGGGAGCATTAAATGGAAGCAGCTCACTGATTCCTCTTCTCTCTCTCTGAGGAAATGTTTACTTTGTTCCGTTGGGACACTATTATCTTAGGTAGCTTTACTAGTTAATAAAAAATCTTGTGTTGAAATAAACCCTTTGGTAAATACAATATCACATGTCAGGGTGTTCATCCATCCACCACTGAGCTCACACATCACGTGTTGTGAGGCACAAGACAATGCCTCTACATACCCAAGGCATGTATATACTGGTTGAAGAATCCAGATGATATGTATTATTGCGTGCTTACTGCAATTAAAGAAGAAGTTGTCTCAGTTTCCCCTTGGCTGCAAGGCAAGTGCTGGAAGGAAACAGGAGACTCTATAGAGGGAAAGTGTGGTCTGCAACGAAGAGTTCTGTGACAGTCCCATGACTCCAGTTACACAGTTACTGTTTTGGGACAGAAATATAGCAAAGGCCAGTCCATGCTCCAAACACCTGCAGACAAGCATACACCCTTCTTTCTTGGAGTGGGGTGAGGAGGACTAGATGACCTCCTGAGGTCCCTTCCAACCCTGATATTCTATGATTCTATGAGGGGAGTCAATGATTCAATATGAATAACTCAGGATCTGGAAGGAGCTCAGGTCCATTTATGATGCTACTGATCTGGCAGAGGAAAAGTACCAATCTTCTGCATATGTCGATCTTTGTGTACCAAGCAAAAGGTTATTTTTAGTACAGAAAGGTGATATCTCTTACTGATTACCTGCATAATACCACAATACTTCACTGGTACTGTCTTTATTAATATTCTGAACATTGGCTAATGCTGTGCCTTCACCTCATAAAGTGTCACCTATTCTCTCATTTATTTGAAATGTCACTTTTTGCAACATGGCTCTTCCTTCACCTGGAGTGAGGGTCATCAGAGGTGATGGAGGCCTTCCAACCAACTATGGCCTGATCCTGCAAGATGCTCTGCATGGACAGCTCCCTTCACATGCATGGAGATCTTTTAAAGTAATTGGGTTTCTGCACGGGCGCCAAGGTTTGCCTGTGGGAAGCAGTTTGTGGGCTGAGGGCCCAGGACATTCTCTCTTGGGGAGGACAGCCCTTATGTCAGCATAATATAGTTCCAAAGGATACCCCTGCTGTCTTATGCTCTGGACCTTAGATTAGTATTGAGTCACATTATATTAGCCAGTAAGGCATAGAACTGGGTGTATAGGTAGCAGCTGGGTAACTGTGGATGCTGTTTATTCTTCAAAAGGGCTGGATTTGGAAGGAGGAGCGGGTATGGTGTTTCTTGTCATGGACTGGAAAAGGAAGCTGAAGAATGTGTTTTTTCCAGGGCTTAAGACAAAAAAGATTTAAAACTAAAATTTAGTTTGGTTTGGCTTTTTATGAAACTGGAGAGAGCTGAGCTTGAAAAAACAAGGGCTTTTGGAGGCTGGTGTTGTACAGCTCTGGCGTGTGATGTTTTTCTAACAGCTTCTCTTCACTGTCATCAGAATGCTATTTCTCTAGAGTCACTGTGGGAGGCAACAGATTTCTTGGAAAAGAAGGCTGGCTTGACACCCACAGGCTAGCAATGGTTTCACAAGAAAGAACATGACTTTACATTTGACTTCTCTTGAAAGGAGATTAGCGGCAGTGGCACTGTGATTTGTAAGAACTGCCAGGGTATGTTTTCCCCCATCCCCCACTCTCTGAGTCTGAATTCCAGCAGGTAGGTGTTAGTGAGTGAAGCATTTCTGGAATGATTTCTGTCCCCATACAGTAGAATGGGAGTGAAGATGACACACTATAAATGAGGAGGAGGCCAACACAACTGAGAAATAGAGGGGGTGAGAGAGGCAGATTGGCTCAGGTTTTTTCTCTCCTGTTCCTTTGCAGTTGAAACCTTTTGAAGGTTTTTAACATTAGTTGAAAATTACATACATGCAGAAACGTTCCCCTCCCTGTACCCTGTATTGACTAATAGTCAATATGGGTCAACTACAGCATGCACACAGAGCATATATGTGGCTGAAAAAAAACTCCTGAGGGGAATGCCTTTTCTTGAAATGGATGACAAACATATAGATGTTTCCCTTGAAGTTCTGTCGTTATGAAGTCTCATGTAAAGTAAATCCTGAATGAGAGACAAGTTAGACCTCAAAAGCAGCAAGTTGTATATGTCAACATATCTATAACTCTCCAGATATATTTATAACTTTCCGGTCACTTGTTTTGGACAGTTGTTAGTGCACAGTTCAGGTGACGATAATATTCCATTGATTGCACTATGGCAGATTTCCTAATAGACAGATTCTGCACCCTGACTAAAAATGAGGAGTACATTATTCCTTGAATAGTTCCACTGAAATCAACAGGATTATATGCAGAGTACTTTAATAATTGTAAATTAGAGTATCAGTATCTAGTCCTAAATAATTAAAGTGGCTCACGTCACATCTAAGGGACATTCATTCTAAACCACTGTGACATAGGAAACTAAAATAAAAAGAGCAAAGCCTACCAATTAATTGCCTTCTTAATAAATGAAGAACATAGATGGATAATGAGCCAGTTTTTATTTATAACAAAATCAGCGGGCACTTCTATCAATGTTTCAGAAATAAGCAAGGGAACTGATATTAGTAACAAACTACTGGTGATATTACACACATACGTATGTGCTGTGGTCGAATGGAACCATAATATATGATGATCTTAAAAGAATGGTTAACAGGAACTCTTGCTCTAACTGATATGTGCATCTAGAATAGAGGGAAAGTCTACTCTAGAGTACTGTAGAATTGGCCTGTAATGACTAAGATCTTGCTTTACAGAGAAAGTTAATAATAGTTTATAAGCTAAAGTGAACAGGAAGAATTTTGGGTGAGCTTTCTAAAGAGGAAGTGATTCAGTTTCTCCACAGGAATAGGTGGGGCTGTAAAAGTTATGGAACAACCCCCAACCATGTAGAGTCACTGGAAGTGGACAGAGAGGAATGTTGTATCCCGGACCAGAAAAGCCTTTAATTAGTACACTGTAGCACAGTGTGCCCTCAGCCATAACACCTCACACTGTGATCCTGTCAGATTTCACAATTTAAGAGGGATCAAGCTGAGTCATTACAGGGGAAAAAAACAGGTGCTGTGGGGAGTGGTGTTGGTGATTCAGTGCATAGTACTCTTCCCACTGAGTCAATGCCGAACCAATTCCTAAGTAGGGGGTTGGAGACACTGTGCTGCTGGAAGCACTCCCTTTTAGATCAGATTTTTTTTTAAAGGGTGCTGTTCCACCACTGTACATCCCATGGCATGGATTCCCTGTGCTTTTTGTTCTTTAATTGTTGCCTATGGGTAAAATTTTCCAAAGCACCTAAGTCCCATTTTCAAAAGTAACTTCCAACGAGACTTAGGCCTTGTGTACACAAACACTTAGGCCTGTTCTATACCTAAAACTTAGGTCAACTTAGCTATGGGGCTCCGGGATGTAAAAAAAAAATCATCCCCTAAAAGATGTAGTTAAGCTGACCCAAGCCTCAGGATAGATATTGCTAGGCTGATGGGAAAAATTCTTCCATCAACCTGACACCCCCTGTTGAGGGGGGGTGGATATACTGCAGCGATGGAAAAACCACTTTGCAGAGAATTCTGAGCATCTAAGTCACTTTTGAAAATGGGACTTAGACTCCTAAGTCATGTGGGAACTTTTGAAAATTTTACCCTCTGACTATACTCTTGGGGCCTGGTCCAAAACTCACTGAAGTCAAGGGAAAGATGCCCACTGATTTCAAGTGGGCTTTGGATCAGACCTTTAGATTGTAAACTCCTTGTGGCAGGAACCAGTTTTTACTCTGTTCGTTATGGCACCAAGCATGCTCTTGGCCCTCAACAAAAAATTAATATTAATATTTTCATTAATGACTTGGAGGGTGGAGTGGACTTGTAAAAATTGTGGACAGTGCAAGGCTCGGCGGGGTTGCAAGCAATTTGGAGGACAGGATTGGAATTGAAAATTATATTGATAAACTGGAGAACTGGTCTGGAATCAATAAGATAAAAATTCAATAAAGACAAATGCAAAATACTACACTTAGAAAGGAAAAATCAAAAGTACAAATACAAAATTAGGAATAATCGGCTGGGCAGCAGTACTGCTAAACAGGATCTGAGATCTATAGTGGATCACATATTGAATATAGTCAAGAGTATGATGCTGTTGCAGAAAAGGCAAATGTCATTCTGGGATGTAATAACAGCGGTGTCATATGAAAGACATTGGAAGTATTTGTTCCATCCTAGTCTGCACTGATGAGCCTCACCTGGAGGCCAGTGTCCAGTTTAGGGCACCACACTTTAAGAAATATGTGGATAAATTGAAGAGAGTCCAGAGAAGAGCAATCAAAATGATAAAAAGTTTAGAAAACATGACTCATGAATAAAGGTTGAAAGACTTAGACATGTTTAGTCTAAAGAAACGGAGGCTGAGGGTGGACATGGTAACAGTTTTCAAATACATAAAAGGTTGCTTTACAAAGGCTGATCAATTGTCCACCAGATTGACAGAGGGTAGGACAAGAAGTAATTGGCGTAGTTACATTTTTATCAGTGACCTGGAAGAAATCGTAAAATCATCACTGATAAAGTTTGCTGATAACACAAAAGTTTGGAGGAGTGGCAAATAATGAAAAGCACAAGTCACCGATTCAGAGCAATCTGGATGGCTTGGAAAACTGGATGCAAGCAAACAATATGCATTGTAATATGGCTAAATGTATAATCTGGGAACAAAGAATGTAGGACATACTTATGGGATGGGAGAACTCTATCCTGGGAAGCAGTGACTCTGAACAAAGATTTGTGGGTCGGGTTGGATAATCAACTAAACATGAGCTCCGAGTGTGTCCGAAAGGGCTAAAGCAATCCTTGGATGCATGAACAGGAGACTCTCAAGGAGGAATAGAAAGGTTATATTACCTCTGTATTTGGCACTGGTGCAACCTCTGATGGAATACTGTGTCCAGTTCTGGTGTCCACAATTCATAATGGATGTTGATAAATTGGAGAGGGATGAGAGAAAAGCCAAGAGAATGAATAAAGGATTAGAAAACATGCTTTATTGTGATATACTCAGAGAGCTCAATCTATTAAGCTTAACAAAGGAAAGGTTAAGGAATGACTTTGAGTCACTAAGCACCTACATGGGGAACTAATACTTGGTAAGGGGCTCATCAATCTAGCAGAGAAGGGTATAACACAATCCAATGGCTGGAAGTTGAAGCTAGACAAATTCACACTGGAAATAAGATGTAAATTTTTAACAGTGAGAGTAATTAACCATTGGAACAATTTACCAAGGGTTGTGGAGGATTCTCCATCAGTGTCAATTTTAAAATCAAGATTGAATTTTTTTCTAGAGGATATACTCTAAACATTATTTTGGGGAAGTTCTATGGCCTGTGTTACACAGGAGGTCAGACTAAATGATCACGATGGTCCCTTTGGAATCTATGCATTTAGTTTGCTGCAAGGGGAATTTAGGTTAGATATTAGGAAAACATTTCTAACTATAAAGTTACCTAGGGAGGTTATGGAATCCCCATCACTGGATATTTTTAAGAACAGGTTAATCAAACATCTGTCAGAGATAGTCTAGATCAGCGGTTCTCAACATATTTACCATTGTGAGTCGCATATGCAGGTCTCCATGTGTTATGTAGGCTGCATCCACACAATATATATACTACTTATATGCCCCTGGGGATGTCGTATGGGCTGCAGCTATGAGCTGATTGGGCCACAAGCGGGCTGCGGGTTGAGAACCACTGTCTAGGTATACTTCATTGTGACTCAGAGCAGGGAGATAGACTAGACTTGAGGAGCCTTTCAACCATACATTTCTATGACTTTATAAGGCACATTTAAATATATATGTAAAAAAGCAAGGTCCTCCTGAGCACTTGGGGCCATTAAAGGTCCCATGGTACTCTTTATAAGATTAGAGCCGTTAACCATATCCCAAGTTGGTTGATTCATTGAAAAACCAGAGAAACTATTCACCAGAGGTGTTTTATAGTGTTCATTGCCTATCATAGAGCTACAGGGGCTATCTCACCTTTGATTGTTCCAAAGCTCTCTTACATTATAAACTTTTCAGGGCAGGGATCATGTCCTTATGCATATATGCTGGTGCAGCACCGAGAACACAGAGGGCCTGATCACTCCTGTGTGCTTTGGAAACTACTGCCCCTTCTGTTGCTTTGCCCTTAGGGGGTAACTCCTACCTCTTGCTCTTTTGGAGGTTTTGAGAACCTGGCTGCGTGGGTTTGTTTCTTTCTTTTTCTTCTCTCAAGTGGTTCATCACTACAGTTGCCTCCTTTTTCTCCCTTTCCATTCATTTCTCTCTTGCTCACTCTCATCTTCTATTTGTCTGCTCCTTTTCATAATTTTATCTTTCCCAGGAAAACGAGAGGAAACCATGACAACACCCTTTCTGATACCTGTGATGGGCCACCATCTCTGATCCAAATGATACTTGGAGGATGGCAGCTGTTTGTGGCTCTCTTTCCAGCTGGAGTCATTGACCCCTGGTGTTCGGTGGGCAGATGCTAAAGGAGCTTTCAGATTAGGGGAGACACCTCTCTGAGGAGCACTGAAATTTGGAGGAGACACTTTGCAGAAAAAGACGTGTGTGTGTGTGTGTGTGTGTGTGTGTGTGTGTGTGTGTGAGAGGCACTTCCTGAGGAGACTTGGGCTTTAGAGGAATTGCACTCACTTGAAGGGCTACCACACAGCAATAATGTGCTTCCGAGCTGCAGAACCCCAGCAAGACTACCTCCACTAACATCTCACCCTGGAAACTGGAACTTCTTTCTGCCCAGGTTGTGCTGAGCATTTCTCTTGGTTTTTGCTCCATTTGCCTCCCCTACCCATGTTTCCCTTGACGAGATTCTAAGTGGTCATGCTAACCCGCTGAGGTAAGAGACAGGCTGAGAAGAACACACGCTGCAAAGAGCAGAGCTTTGTCTCTTTAGCTCTTGAGCACCGATAACATGCACATTTTATTTTCTCCACAGAGAAAAGCTACTGAAAGCTTTTTTTCAGTTTTTGACTTCCAGCAAAATCAATGACCATGCTTTATCTGGGGAAAGACTTTTTTAAACTACAAGCTGATTGTGAAAAGCCCCAGTATAAACATTATGCTTCATTTAATACCTATACATCTGTTAAAGTCTGAATTCCTTTGGGGTACCTATATGATCCACATAGCTATTTAGCATGTGAGCACTAACATTAGTGAATTTATCCTCACAACACCTCTGTGGGGCAGGGAAGTATTATCCCCCATTTTATAATTGGGGAACTAAAGTACAGAGAGATTAAATGGCTTTCCCCAAAGTCACAGAGGGAGTCTATGGCAGAGCCTGGCATGAACTTACTTTTCCTGAGTGTGAGGCCAGTACCTTAACCACAAGGCCATCCTTCCTTCTGTATTGTTTGCAAGCTGATGATAAGAATTAGCCACAGCTGAGGCAGGCAGTGTCAACACAGGCTGATATATTTATTTCAAATGTAGTCAGTGAAGAGATGATGGCAGGGCATGGGGGTCCCTCTTGTTATAGCCTCGGGGATGCTTCATACAGATACAAGTTTCATCGCTTCAAAACAATCTTGATTCTTTAAACAGAGATGAAAATCCTAGCTCTAAGCACCCTGAAATGCAAGGGGAGGTTTGGATCCACAACCAAATCTAAAGATTATTGCTTCCCTATCTGTGTAATAGTTTAACTCAAAATCCTGGAGCTGAACTCCCAGCCTCTACCCCCAAAAGTCTGGAGAAGTTGAAATCTGTTTTCTTATTTGAATGTTGGGTTCCTCTCTAATAGTTTTCAGACTGCAATCATTTCTTTGAACATCGAACAATCATTTCTTCAGCGAAATAAATTCTAATGAACTTCTATCTCATTCTTTTTAACCTCTTTAGATACCTCCTGATGCTTCTTGTTTCACTTAAAATAATGAAGAACTTGTCAATATCACTTTTAACGAAAAGCAGGTAAGAGAATACTTGGAAGAACTAAAGTCTGCCAGCAGGCCTATCTAATACACATTCTGATGTCTTACCAATGAGCTTATGAGCTTTCTGAACCACTGGAAATTATTTCTGAAAGGTCACAGAGGGCTGGAGAAAAGCTGATAAAGTATTGCCTTTTAAAAAAAAATTAAAATGAGCTGCTCTGGTCATCACTATACAGTAAATAGAATTTCAGTCCACAGTGGAACAAATATTAAATGAAAAACTTGGAAACACGTAAGAGCCATTGAGTGACATTGGTAAAGAATTGCAGAAATAGATGCCTGCTTCTAACACTTAGATTGTAAGCTCTTTGGGGCAGGGACTGTCTTTTTATTCTGTGTTTACACAGTGCCTTGCACAATGGGAAAGAATAATAATTAAACAGGTAACTTTATTAGAATTGTTCAGTGTTATCCCTAAAACTACATTCTCTCTCTGCCCCAATACAGAGCTTCCCCTCCTAAAATCATAACCTCTTACCTTGTTTCCTACTGCAAATTCAAGGAAATAGTACACAGATCCTCACAGGCCCTGAATCTGCTCCCACAGATATGTGATAGATAATGGGAGTTTTGCCATATACTTCCATGGGAATGGGATTAGGCCCTTCAGAGAAAATTGAATCATAACAGCATGTGTATTGGGTACACAGACTGCGAACAAAGGGAAGACTACTGCTGGAATGCTGGTTCCAGTTTTGGTGTCCCCACTTTAAAATGGGTTTTGAAAAATTGTAGTAGAAGGTGCTAGGAATAGCTACAAAAATGAGCTGAGCTGTAGAACGCATGCCTAAAAATGCTAGACTTAAGGAGCTCAGTTCATTTACAGGTGACTTGATTGTGGTCTATGGATACCTACCCATACACAGTATTGGCCTTTTAAGCAAGACTGAATGTCTTTCTAAAGAAGGTTTTATTTCACCTGCAAGTTTTTTGGACTCAATATTGTTCGTATACATAGTAGAGAAGAGCAATTCCCTCCACTGCAGGAATTACTGTGTAAAACTCTAAGACCTGTGTTATCCTGAAGATCACACTTGATGGTCATAATGGTCTTTCTGGCTTTAAACTCTATGAACTTGATTCTTTATTTGAATTACAAAATTACTGGATGATGGGAATGCAGTGAGTAGAATGTAGTATAGGACTTGAAAGAATTCATCATAAAATCGTACATGATAATTCCTTCAAAAAGGCTGGCAGACAAGTGCTGTCCTGTCCAATGTATTTGAAGGTTGACTAAAGGACCATTAACCAAGCAGAAAGGTAAACAACAAGATGTCAAAATGTGAGGGAGATGTCTAGTGAGGTGCCACTGAGGTCTAGTTTTATTCAACAGATTTACTAATTGGACACAAAAGGTAAACAGCACAGTAATTATTAGATGGTACTAAACCTGGAGGTTTCACACATCAGTGAGGAATAAAGTATGCTTTGAGGGGAAAGGAACTGCATTCTGCTACTTCTTTCCCAGATTGCTTCCCAAGAAATACTTTTAGTCACAATGTCATTGGGAACTTGAATTTCAGTTTTTGTGTTTAAGATAGTACTATTGTTCTAAAATATATCATCAGGCTGGCTATCTAATCTAATCTGTCAAATGAATTTGGTTTTACCAAATAATAATATGGTGTCATTAGGGTCCGCTAGACAAAAGGAGCTCATCAGAAGGATGGCACTTTAACAGTGCATCTCTAACCTCCAGCTTCATTCTCAGTGTTGGATAGTAGCCCAAATCCTTGTTTAGGTCTGGAACCCACAACTATATGACCTCATTCTGTCATGATTTTTCTGTATCGAGCAAAATCTACCTACGCATCTCAGTTCACAGATGCCTCCTCAACATAAGAACTTTCTGCTGTTATCACAATAACAGTCGTGCGTGACACTGAGTAGGAATGAGTGACATCAAAAGGTGAGGAGGTTCAGGCTCATTTGAGGTTTCATGTTTGCTGAAACTAATCTAAACCTTCTGAGGTCTCTCATTTCCTCTCCTCCTCTGCTTCCCATCCAAATATTATCCAGTCTTTTAACACAATCTGATCAATCTTACTTCCCCTGACTCCATCCTTCCTTCCCTGTGGAAAGGGGCTTGCAGGGTCTTTTGGCTGTTGGTGTTATTGAAATTATGACTTTCTATTTTGTTGCACAGTTATTTTGATAGGGTTGAAGTTCCCTTCCTTGTTCTGTCTCCCTTTAAAATGCTGAGACGAGAATTGTCCTGGTCTGCTCTAGAAAGAAGAGTTTCTGTTGATCCCCTCTATGAGGTCTAGCCAGTGTCCCTCCATTGCGTCTACCCTATCTCATGCAATGGGGCCACTCATGCAGTGACATGGAGACATCACTGAGTCACAGACAGGCAAGTAAGTTTTACTTTGGGCAGTGGGATCTGCCTGGCATATTTGTGTATGTTGTTAACCTCTCTTTCTGGTTTCACTTCTTTAGATCTCAGGAATCTGGCAGATGTAGGAGAGGCAACTGTCTTGCTGCAGTGCCAGCCCTGGGCCCCCTTTAAAGAAGGAGCATTCATATATGTATTTATAAGTGTGTGTGCACGTGGTATTGTTGCCCTTTGGCCTGAGCGGTTTAGCCAATATTTGGGACCTTCCCAGATGGTTTCTGGTAAGATGGTGGAGGTATTTCTTTGTAAATAAATAGGATTGCACCAAAGAATGTACACAAAGTCCTGTTTCCCTCAACAAAGCAGGAACAAGAGGTAGTTTCCTTGGTCAGAGAGCTAAATCTCCTTTTCCAAAGAGTACCTGTCCGAAAGAAGCTTTGTCTCTGGCTTCCTCCCAGAGTTATGCACCACTGATTCCTCCCACTGTCTGTTCTCTTTCCTCTTGATTTCTGGTTCCTTTCACAGAGCCACAGGCAGGCACAGCTGCAACAAATCAATGCCCCAGCCACAGGGTATGCACTCTCCAGGAAAACCACTTTTGCCACATGGCTTAGCTTCTGCTCAGGCCTTGCCATGCTGGCCCATGCCTGTTGTAGTGGCTTTTATTGTTTCAGCTATACCTACTGAAAGGGGCACTGAATTTCTTCCTCGTTTCGCTTGAATGAAGGGTACTTAGTTGTTGGATTTTCCCATCTTGGTCAACATAGGAGAGTCGGTTTGTTTCAGTTCAACTTCCTGGAAGAATGTAAACCAGTGAGGGATCAGCAGATGCCTCTGCACATCAGGCAGACATGGCCACAGCCTGCTCTCTTTGCACATGCTTCTCTTTATAGGCGTAGTTTGACTTCTATATGGGGAGAGGAGGGGCAGCTCCAGTCAAGCCAACTGGGCTAGGCCTGAGGGGGGTGGCAAATTCTGTGCTGGCCCACAGGGGCACCATTTCAGATTTTTCGGGGGGGTGGAGGGGGCAACTTGAACTGTGATTCCAGGAGCTACTTAGGCAACTGAAAACTCTAATTTTTTTGCAGATAATTTCTAAATTGTAATCTGACAGGAGCACTGTATCTAATTCCTATATCAAGAAAGAAAATTAAATAACTTTTAGACCCACTCAGCTCTAATACTAACATGTTCTGATATCTTGTGGCAAGTCACTTATGGGACACTGGTTAGGTTTAAAATTCTAATGTATATTCTTACTCAGATATTCTTACTAAAGTCAGAAGGGACCATCGTGATCATCTAGTCTGACCTCCTGCACATTGCAGGCCACAGAACCTCACCCACTCACTCCTGTAATAGTTACTAAAGTTCTCAGATCATGGTTTAAAGACTTCAAGTTATAGAGATTTCACCATTTACACTAGTTTAAACCTGCAAGTACCCAGGCCCCATGCTGCAGAAGAAGCGAAAAACCACTAGGGTCTTTGCCAATCTGACCCAAGGAAAATTCCTTCCCAACCACTAATATGGTGATCAGTTAGACCATGAACATGTGGGCAAGACCCATCAAGAAGATACCTGGGAAAGAATTCTCGGTAGTAACTCAGAGTCCTCCCCATCTAGTGTCCCATTTCCAGCCATTGTTGATATTTGCTACAGGCAGTCACCGATGGTTCCACACACCATTGTGGGCAGTCCTCTCATACCATCCCCTCCATAAAAGTATCAAGCTCAATCTTGGAGCCAGTTAAGTTTTTTGCCCCCACTGCTCTCTTTGGGAGGCTGCTCCAGAACTTCACTCCTCTGTTGGTTAGAAACCTTCACCTAATGTTAAGCCTAAACTTGTTGATGGCCAGTTTATATGTATTTGTTCTGGGGTCCACATTGGTGCGTAACTTAAATAACTCCTCTCGCTCCCTGGTATTCATTCCTCTGATTTATGTATAGAGAGCAATCATATCTCCTCTCAACCTTCTATTCGCTAGACTAAACAAGCCAAGCTCTTTGAGTCTCTTCTCATAAGATAGGTTTTCCATTCCTCACATCATCCTTCTCCATCAGCCCTTCTCTGCACCTGTTCCAGTTTGAATTCATCTTTCTTAAACATGGGAGGCCAGAACTGCACACAGTATTCCAGGTGAGGTCTCACCAGTGCCTTGTATAATGGTACTAACACAGCCCTGACTCTACTGGAAATACCTCGCCTGATGCACCCTAGGACCGTGTTAGCCTTTTTCATGGCCGCATCACATTGATGGCTCATAGTCATCCTGGATCAACCAATACCCCCAGCTCTTTCTCTTCCACTGTCACTTCCAACTGATGAGTCCCCAGCTTATAGCAAAAATTCTTGTTGTTAGTCCCTAAATGCATGACCTTGCACTTTGCACTATTAACTATCATTCCGTTTCTATTACTCCAGTTTACAAGGTCATCCAGATCTTCTTGTATGATATTCTGGTCCTCCTCCATACTGACAATATCTCCCAACTTTGTGTCATCTGGAAATTTTATTAGCACACTCCCACTTTTTTGTGCCAACGTCAGTAATAAAAATGTTCTATAAGGTTGGTCCCAAGACTGATCCCTGAGGAACTCCACTAGTAACCTCCTTCTAGCCTGACAGTTCACCTTTCAGTGTGACCTGCTGTAGTGTCCCCTTCAACCAGTTCCTTATCCACCTTTCAGTTATCATATTAATCCCGATCTTCTCCAATTTAACTAATAATTTGTCATGCGGCACTGTACCAAATGCCTTACTGACATCCTGGTAGATTAGATCCACTGCATTTCCTTTGTCTAAAAAAATCAGTTATTTCTTCAAAAAAAGAAAAAAAAAAAGATATTAGTATCTTTGTTACCACCTCTTGAATCCAATAATTGTAGAAAAGATTTTAAAATGTTATGAAAGCTAATGTTAAAAAATTATATAATACACAGGTTAAGGAAAGAATGTCTGTACATCTGGATATAGTGCTTAGATTATCCACAGATACAAAGTTTGTTTTAGAAGTCATAAGATATATATACATATATGTGTGTGTGTGTGTGTGTATATGTGTGTGTGTGTATATGTGTGTGTATATATATATATAGTACCTAATCAGCAATAACCCAAATTTAGGTGAATAAATTTAATAATACGGTTTAAATATTAGCATCCAATTATTCAGGTTCATTACTCATAAAAAGTGATACAGAGAGTTGGTCGTGGAAAGCAAAGATATCAATGGGTGAAGATTGTCGCTCAGTAATTGAGAATTTAGGGTAGGTTTTCCGTTAGAAAATACAGTCCATCAGGGAAGTATTTGAGTTACTTTCCTGACTGCGCTTCTCATTGGTACTCCAGCTCATCCCGCCTGGTATTGAGGATGTCCGATGATATCTACAATTACTTTCTATCATTTAGGCTACTTTGCTTTTTGCAGTTCACCAATCCTGGAACAGATCATTTAACTTTAGGAAACCTCCTAACAGCCCTTTCTTATCTTAATCATCTGTTAATCACTCTGTTCATAAAAAGAAAAGGAGTACTTGTGGCACCTTAGAGACTAACCAATTTATTTGAGCATGAGCTTTCGTGAGCTACAGCTCACTTCATCAGATACACGAAATACAGATACACTGTAGCTCACGAAAGCTCATGCTCAAATAAATTGGTTAGTCTCTAAGGTGCCACAAGTACTCCTTTTCTTTTTGCGAATACAGACTAACACGGCTGTTACTCTGAAATCTGTTTATAAACAAAATTCTGACTCCTGCCTCAGGGGCCCAAGCTGGGAGAAGTCTCCTGTCTCCTCTGCCCAACTCATTACATTGCACGCTCCAGCTGCCTGCCTGCCCCCCAAACTCTGCCCATGCTTCTCTTTTTGGCTTTTTCTGTTCTGCTATTCTCAATGGTTTTAAGTGAAGACCAACAGGTCTGTCGGCGGCAGCAGCAGCTTGCCCTGTGTTTGGGTCAGCTTGGCCAGCTTTTAGGTGAGTTTTTTGAGAGTATTCTTATATTGTTTTTGTCAGCCTTTCACCATATGTGCTCCTCCCATTTTCAACTGTCAAGATTGAAGATGCTGCCATCTGTGCAGAATTGCATGTAAATACCCTGGCTGCAGTCTTTATAAGAATGTAGCAGCATAGCCCCAAAGAGAATGGTAAATGGTGTAGATCCGAGCACACAGCCCTGCTTAATGCTAATTGTGACAAAAACAGCTCTGATGAAGCACCTTTTCCAGCACTCTAGCCAGCATGCCATCATGGAATGAGCACACATGGTGGTGAATTTGTGGGGGTACCCAACTTTGTGCAAGATCTTCCAGAGACCCTGGCGACTACCAGTGTTTGCAGTGGTGCTTTGGCACAGAACCATGTGATGTGTCTAGTCCTGGGTGTTGCATAGTGTGATTGCCTTCCATTTCTCGCTTTGTACCCAGCCACAAGCTAGCTTTGCTGAGAGAAAGGCAGAGTATGTAAGTCCTCCTTGCTGGCACATAGCCTCTTCACAGTCAGGGCTCTCAGCAGTGCCTCCTTATGGCACCAGCTGGAAACTGACTGCACCTTGCGGCTTCAGACTAAATGTGCGAGGGATCTCAGAGCAGCATGGGTGTCAGAGGTGTAGTATGCAGGCCCACTGGCATCTGGATATGCTCTTGTACTCACCAACCATGCCTGAGCTATGGATAAATAGTCCCAGCTTAGTACACTTTACTTAGTACACCTTCTGACTTTAACCATATCTGTTATTGATGGCTGCCAGTAACACCTTACAGCATAACAGTATGGTGTGTGTGTGTGTGTTAACCTTTCTCTACTGTGTGTGTATTTTTTCAGCAGTACAGACCCATTGGAGTGTGTGTGTGTAGAGAGAGAGATGTATTGTTAATGAAAAATGTATTAGAACTTTGCTTTACAATAAACATTTAAAAACCTTCTATTAAAAAAACACACACACAAAGGGGAAGGAAAGTGCTGTTTTTTTTATTCTATATTATTGAAAAGCCAAAGGAAAAAAAATCAAAATCAAATTTTAGTTGTAATTAGAGCTGGTGGAAAATTTTCAACTTTGATTACATTTATTCATTGAAATTTCAATTTTTTACTGAAAAAACAGCATATTTTCAGGATAATTTTTGCAAAAATTCTGTCCTGTTTTTCAAACTGCTCTAGTTGTAATGGGATTTCAAGGCCTTTACTGAAATGGGTGGGTGTAAGATGTCTGCAGCGCAAAGCTGAGACCAGCAAAGTATGGCTTTGACTGTTCTTAGCCTGTATGCAACCAGGGAGGACAATGATTTAGCAAGTGACAGAGGTTTGTCAGAGCTGTCACTAAACCCTGGATGGGATAGCTCTGGGAGAACCAATTGCACTATCACAGCTGCAGCAGCTGTGTTTGCTGCCTGCATTGGTACCGCAGTGGTGCACTCAGACAGTAGTTCTGAGCCTTCAGAGCAAATGCAGTCACAATAGTGGTGTGAACAGCTGAGCATCACTGTAAGAAGTTGTGTATGTGGAATGTTACAAGCATACTAAGGGTTTGCTCTGGTGGCTGCAATAAGAAAATGCCATCGTGCAGATAAGGGCATGGAGAGAGAGAAAGGGAGGAAAGAAGAGCCAAGAGATGGGAGAAAGTGAAAAAAAGAATTTTTCAAAAATAGTATTTTGCTCTGCCTTTGTTAAAAATCAAACAAATACCCACCAGCTGACAAAGTACATTGAATAATTGGACTTGCGATACAGTGCCAAAAAAATACACATGGACTGTGTGATAAAAGGCTTTCTCCCAGTGGAACAAATCACTTATCAGACTATGATATAAAGTAAGGAAACATGTCACCGAAAGTGAACTTTAGCTCCACAGTACCTGCAATAAAGGAACACTGACTTTCAGCTGCCTTATTTGGAAGAGAGCTAGCGAGACTTAGATGTAACTTTTACTTTCCTGCTCCTGTGTAACTTTTTATGCCATATTGGCTAATATCTGTGCCTCAGAATGAATATTTTCTGCTAAAAACATACACAATTCCCATTTTCTACCTTGGTATTTTCCCTTCAAATTTTTTTCTCTCTTTTCAGGCCCTTTGTCCCTCATCCGTTTCATTCCTTCTTGGTCTTTTCCTCCTTTTCTTATTATTCCTGCACTTTCTGTCCTCTTTCTTTTCTTTCTCACCTACCAATTCATTTAGGGTCTGAGCCAAAGCCTATACTCTTCTCTGTCTGAACTCTTTTCTTCCCCATGTGTTATCACTGAACACTTAGGAAGGGAAGGCAAGTACTGGAAAAGCTTTTCCCTTTCCCACAAGGTTCTCATTTTTCTCTACGTCCTTTCACTGAACCATGGGGCCAGGACCTTGTTGAAGAGTGATCACTGTGTTTTCCACACATTTTATTGAATGACTGAGCCATTTATAGCCAGTGCTTTGTCCCAATGACCGTTTCTAGCAACTGGCTCTGTCCAGCGATGGCCGCACATTTTTCCCTTTAGCAGAGAAAGCTGCTTATAAATTCTGATCTGACACTTGATATCTTACTCAATAAAATCCATTGCACCAAACTCTCATTATTCAGATCCCTCCCCTCATTTTTGATTTGCTTAAAAAAAAAATACTGTGGAGATGAAGTGAGCATTCCAAATACCACCTGAATAGCACGGTGCACACATGCTTGCCTCAGCTCCCAGCAATTTCAGTGGAAAGATTTCCGTGACTTCAGTGGGAACTGGACTGGGCCCTAAAAATGTGGTCATTCTTGCAAGGTGATTAGTGACTCCGTGATTCCTGCACACCAGTCAAGATACACTAATCCTATGTTTGAAAAGCTTAGGAGAGACTGCATAGCATGAGTCATGTCCCACTGATTAATCATTTTTTTCATCCTTTGTTATCATCCTATGTTTGCTAAGTATCAGGAAGCTCCTTTTGATTGGAGCCAATTGTTAGTGCCAATTTTTTTTCCAGAAATATGACCTTTTGTTCCCTTGGACATGCCTTCCCGTGTACTGGCAGTTAAAAACCAACCACCAAACAAACAAGACAGATAGGGTGACCAAACGTCCCGATATTAGGGGCTTTGTCTTATATAGGCAACCTATTACCTTCCCTCCATCCCGATTTTTCATACGTGCTATCTGGACACCCTAAAGACAGAACACTTATAATCTCTTATTATTAGATGTAAACTCTTTAATTTTTCTAAATGAATTATTTCAGAATGACTGGAGAGTTGCTTAAGGTGGGTCATGTGTGTGTGAGTGAAGATTTGCACGTAACCAAAGAAAGGTGTCCCGGGCCGCCCAGAGCTGTTTGTTTCCTGGGCTGGCCTATAAATTCTGGGCATCCTGGATGCATTCCAAGCAGCCTGCCAAATTCTAGACAAGCACAGGTAATTCCTAGGCTCACCCCAGCTTTAGCCATTCGCTAAAGTTTCTATATCTTTGACAGCAAAATACATTTATTTGGCAACTCTGCGGCAGAACATCCTGGGGCTTCAGGTCAAGCAGAATGTTTTGTATTGATATGATCAAAATGTTTCCTTCCAGTTTTGATTTTTTTAAAATGTTATATAACATGAAATTTAAAAAATGGTAACAGTCTTTTTGGAATGGAAAATCAAAAGTTTCCATTCCGAAAAGTTCCACTGTAACCTTATCAAAATGCTTTAACACTTTTCTTTCTTAATGGACTTTTATCAAAATTAACATGCTTCATTTTCAACAAAAGGTGGGAAAACATTGTGTTGGAAACTTTCCCAACAGCTCTCTTCAGGATAGTCCAGAAAAGCCAGGGAGGTGATGTCTGCTCATATCAATTGTAGAGCAATGTAATTTAAGGTACAATGAATAATAGGTGCCCGGACTCCTCTCCATATCCAACTCCCTACCGATGCTATGGCTTCACTTCATCTGCAATGCGAATGTGGGGACCTTCATGTAGTGATTCAAAACCATTCTTCAAAGTTAAACTTTCCTCTGGAATCCCAGAGGCACCCTATCTTCTCCGATTTGTCTCTGAGGGCCAATTCTGAAACTGGCACCATGTAAGCAACCCTAGTTGCAAGACCAACACCTTAGATTGCAAGTTGTTTGAGACAGGGAATATCATCATTTTGCCTTTTGTAGATTGTTGATCACGTTTCTTTCATTTCATAAATAGCACCAGGCTTCTTCTGTCCTTTCAAAACTTCGGCCTACAGGAAAGTACATTCTTGGGTCTTTTGAGTGGTGGTAGTAGTGCCCAACGTGTGCAGCATAGATGATAAAATGGGTAAAGCTGCAGCATGGTACGTTCTGTAACCCTGGTTTATTCTTAATAAGGTTTCTCTGTTATGCTGAGTGTTAGAAATATCAGAAGAATTAGTGCCTCTCCCAGCTTTATCCTCTCTATATGATGGACTTAACGCTCCTTCTCATGAAAGACTGGATCATGTTCTATAGCTTTCCTTCTTCCAGCGAGAGATGCCCTAATGCCCTTCCCCCTCCCCCCGGTCCTCCACTGTAGCACCACAACCGGTTCTTATCCTATTCCCTTACCAGCAGGACACTCCAGGCTCCCCCACTGCATATCCCAAACCGTGACCCGAGCTTCTCGACATGAGGCGCAGTCTTTGGCTACCACAGTCTGCTCCGGAATAAACACTGACATTACACAGCTCTTGAGGAACAGTAATACCTCCGTAAATCAGGAAGAAAGAGACCTGATCTTAGTCTGAATACAAAAGAGCTTTAAGATCTACAGATGGAAAGTGCTATATAAAAGCTATTATGTGGGGTTTTTTTCTATTGAAAGTAATTCTGTTTTCACTAGGGGCTTGATTCAAAGATAGCTGAAGTCCATGGAAATATGCCCTCAGCAGAGCGGCAGGGAATTTTTGCAAATTTCAAAATTTAGAATAGTTGAATTTCAAAAAGAGTATTTTTTAAATTTTAATGTCTTTCCCCTCCCCCACTTTTTTCCCCAACCACAGACAGCCCTAGAGTGAAATTCCTTCTTTCCGCCGAGTTAAATGGGGAAACTAAACAGGGACTTGTGGGGATAGAATCCAACCTTCACCCCATCTTGGGTGTCAGGCCTTGCAGCACAGGTGTCTTGTCTCAGTGAAGGGTTTTGCATGGGTCCTCTGCCAATGGACAGATCTCACCTTTCAACTGATATTAAAAATGTATCTGGATCTAGAAGAATCTCTGTGGCTTGAGGTTACTTTTGTAGTTGGTTGGAAAAGTTTTTAACATGATCAGGTTTAATTCATATTTGTCAAGTCCTGTAAAATTCAAAATTTTCCCTTGTGAGGGAAGCGGTGTGTATAGCTTGAGTGCATTGTGGACTAGCATGAAAACTGTAACAAGCAGGAACCTTGGCACTTGTTTCTTCAGCATCCAGGAGCTCTTCAGTCTGTACAGGGTAGAATAGAAATGTTTCCTTTTCCGTCACCAAGCAACTCCAGTCACTTAGATACAGTTCTTTCCAAGGAATAAGTAGGTATCCTTGTCTCACTACTGGTAAGTGCACTGGCAATGCCCCTCCCCCCAAAACCTTTCTGATTACTCCTGCTCTAGGTGAGATTAAAAGAGGATACTCACTCAAAGGAAGTCAAGCTATGGAGAAGGAAGAGTGATAAATGGCACTAATCCTTTTTATTTCTACCCCAAACCCAGATGTGTTTGAACTGGCCCTGGCTTCTGGAATCCACTATAATTCCAAATATAACAATATGGTGCTATAAGAGAGCCCTTCTAGGTCGTTGGAATTTAAAAATCCCTCTATCGCAGGCTCAGGTGAATGTGATACCAACCAGGCTACTTTTAAAAAGAAAACAAAACAACCACCAGAAATTTGTCCTATTCTAGGGCTGATATTGGAATTCTGGACCAGAATCTTATCTCCGTTACATTGGTGTAAAACTGTAGCAAGCGTATGTGAGCAGAATGTGTGTCAATCCCAGTGCTGGAAATTCTTTATGGCAGACCTCAATATCCTTGACCTCATTTTCACACACTCTTTTTGTTCAAACGCTGCTTCCCTGTGTCCTTTAAATGGAAAATGAATAGTTTTAAGACTCCAACTGTTTGATTTTGACAGCAAGAAGCAATAGCCATTTAAAGATATATTTATCATTTCAGACAAGCCAGCCCCGTTAGCTTTTAGAAGGTGTGATTTAAAGTTATTTTGAAAATTTTTAAAAAACTAAAAGGAGAGAAGACTGCAGATATTTGTATCTGCATCTTCACACTGTTGTTCAGAGATCAGAATATTATATTTTTTTTTAGTGAGATTTACCCGCATTAATTTAACATAATTCATGTTTGCCTTTAACTAACAGAGAAATTGGAGCGGGCAAAGTGGTACATGACAGGGTTAAAATAGCAGTGAATGTTACTCATGCCCATCATTGTATGTAAAGTAAATATATAACTGATTCTGTGCTGGCTTGAGCTGGCATTGGGTTTTTAAGTCTGGTGATTCTGATTTTAATGTAACATATCCTGTGTGTGAAAAATATAGTTAGCACAGATTGTTGTGAGATGAAAGCACACTTGTGTTTATTTTAAATGATTTGCTGTAGTTTGTTTAAAGCCAACATTCCTGGGCAGTGAATGCGCTGGTGATGAATCATTCAAACTAGGTGAAGGGTCAGTACTGCTGAAAGAAAAAATGAAAGTTGAGTGGCTTCATTAAATTTCAAGAAAATGGGTTTTAAAAAAATAAGAATGACATTAACATTTTATTTCCAAAGTCCAGGTTTAGCGGCATCGAGAAATACAGAACGTTGCTCTTTCAGAGACCTATTTTTAGTTGCTGTAGTGCATGACTATTGCTAACCAACTTCACAGATTGTCCACCTTGTACTGAGTGGAAGGGTTGGAATAATGTTAAATCCAATTTATTAGCAAGAGCTGTGAAGCAAGAACAGAATGGTGATACCACACCAGTGGCCTGATCCAGGCTTTGAATGTGATTATTATTGATTAGTTGTATTAGTATAGAGCCTAGGAGCCCTAGTTATGGATTGGGACTCCATTGTGCTAGGCACTGTATAAACAGAACAAAAAGACGCTCTCTGCCCCAAAGATCTCCCAATCTAAGTATAAAATAAGAGCAGATGGACAAAGACAGATGAGGAAGTAAAAGGAAACAATGAGACTGGGCAGCATGTCTCAGCGCAACAACAGCCCTCCCATTGGCAATTTTTCAACAGGCATCACGGCAACAGAGAATTTTAAGAAGGGATTTGAAGGTGAATAGTTAGGTAGCTTAGTGGATGTTTACACGGAGCTCCTCCCAAGTGTGAGGGGCAAGTGGGCAATTGGCGCTGGCATCATGGCACAGTTGGAAGTGGGAATCAACCTTTCAATACTGAATGAGATGATAAGTAGGGTGGGGAGAGGTTGTGAAGGGCCTTGGATGAGAAGACAAGTAGCTTACGTTCGATGGGAAAGAGAAGGTGGAGCCAATGAAGGGATGCAAAAAGAGGGGTGACGTGGTCAAAGCGACAGGCTTGGGAAATGATCTGTGCAGCAGTATCCTGAATGAATATCAGCAGGGTGTGATGAGGTGTATCTACCCTGCACTGGCCCAGCTAGGAGTGACCACACATGGTGAGCTGTGGAGTCCATGCCCCCTCACCCCTGCTGTGCATGCTCCAACTGGAGACAGGCTACAAAAGGGAGCAGATCAGGTCAGTCAGGGCTGGCTGAGGAAGAGAGCAGATGCACGCTGCAGGCTCCTGCCAGGGAGTTGCTGGGGCTCCAGGCAGCGGAAGCTACACTAGCTGAATTGATGGCAGAACCCCTGCTGACCATGAAGAACGAGAGAGATGGAAGGCCACCCCTCTCCTTAGGGGAACTAATAGAGCAGAACAAGAGTAGGAAGCAGCCCCGGTAACGCAACTGTTGAATCAGGAACCTGAGCCTGATTCAAAGATTACCTGTTTTCCAGGGGCCTGGGTCAGGATCTGGTGGAGAAAGGTGGGTCTGGGGCCCACTATCCCACCCCGCACCTACCATTGGGCACAGGCACTGCCCAAGTGCAGCTTTACAGACTCTGGCTTCTAGGCCACACTACCCTGAAGACAGGGAACAGCCCCAGTGACTCTTGCCACTTGAGATGTAGCTTCCTATTTCTTTGTACTCCTCAACCCAACACCCTGTGTTGGGGTTTACATACCCCGCGACAAAGGGCGAGACTGCATTTGTCAAGGCCAGAGAAAAGAGGTTGTGGTAATCAAGACATGAGATGATGAGAGCCTGGACAACAGTTTTAGTTGCATGGATGGATGGGAAAGGCCATATCTTAGAGATGTTATGCACAATAAATCTGCAAGACTTAGACATTGCCTGAATGTGAAGACGTAGAGATAGGGCCATGCAGCTGAACCAGGGTTGGATGTGGGAGGGGTGAGGGGGGAGCTGGGAGGAGTAACCCCCCACATGGGAAATATTGTGGGGACTGAACAATGTTTCCACCCCCATGTGTCAGGTCTGGGAGGGAGCAGGTAGGAACTGGGGTGAGCAGGGACCAGGTGCCAGTGCCCTGTGTGGGGAGCTGGACCCAGGCCAGGCAGCCCCTTTCCCCTTCCCATCGGCAGAGCATCCTCTGAACTGCTGGGAGCCCAGGACAGAGCCACGTCCAGGTGATACTGCGAGCTGGGAAGTAGTGTCCCCCATGGGAAGCAGAAGTCAGGCAAAGGTATGGGGGAGGCAGGGATGGGATGGGGTCTGCTGGACATTATCCCTTGCTCTCCTGGGCCTCCCACTGTCCTTATTTTCCTCCTAGCTTACCCCACTACCCCCCAAATCCCCCTGCTCCCTCATGGGGCCTCCACTCAGCAATGTAGTTGAGGATAAATGCAGATAAATAGAAGTTACTCACATCTCATTTGGGGAATATGGAGTTGAGTTTAGGTGTTTAGCCACTATTTTTTTTTACCACTAAGCCACTTCTCCCACTGCCCCCCACCCAGTATGCACATCAGTGCCCTTCCCCCAGAAAGCAAACTTCTGTAACCTCTGTCCACGATAATTGAGAAAGGACATAATAGGTGGTGGTGGTGGTGGGGGGGATTAAGAGCTCTCTTTTAGCCATGTTGAGCTTGAGCTGACATCTAGACATCCACGAGATGTCAGAGAGACAGGTTGAGCTTTTAGTTTGGAGAAAGAGTCAGCTCTGTATAGAGAGGTAGACCTATGAGCTGTCAGCACAGAGGTGGTAACTGAATTTGTGTTTGCAGAGGATGTTACCCAGAGATTAGGTGTAGAGGATGAGGTTAGGGGACCAAGAACAGAGCCCTTTGGACCCCACACAGAAAGTTGGGGTGAGGGCATAAGGATATGCTGAAGGAATGATTAAAGAGATAGGCCAAGAACCAGGAGATGACAGAGTCACAAAAGTCAAGGGAGGACAAGACTTCAAGAAGAACAGCCTGGTCAGAGGTGTTGAAGGTGGCTGACAGGTCCAGAAGGATGAGGCTGGAGCATTTCTTTCCTCAGGGATTCAAACACTGTTTTGTATTTCCACAGTCTGCTTGTCTGACATCTACTATTGGCCTCTGCCTGTTGGTTCCTGCCTCTCTCTTCCTGTCTGGTACCTCTTTGCTCTTCTTGCAGGTCTGGGTGAATGCCAAGGAGCCCTAGGAAGATCAGCGTTCCTAAAAACCAGAAGGCGTGGAGGTAGTGGAATGCTCCTGTGTAAGGAAACCATGCAGATGGGTACACTTTGGAGAATGGACATAATTCAGGATGAACTTTGTCCTGGATGAAAGGTGTTTTTACACAGAACAAAGATGGAAGGTTTCATCAGAGGGACAACTTGATAATTGTACTGCCACAGTGCTCTTCATCACCTCATTTCCCCCTTTTTTTCACAAGCAGATTATTATTCTTCTAGTAGGTTTGCCAAACTGACCTGGATGTCAGAGCTAATCCCATAGCTAGGCAGCCACTTGGAATAAAACTGATTAAAAAACAACCTTTCTCTGAGCAAACAGTGGGTTTAAATTCAATAGGGAGATTAACATGGCTAAGAGCATCATGTCTTTACCAACACAGTCTATGCTGCTGAGGTTCAGCCAGATATAGTTCTAAAGAGCCCTTGTCCCTGGAAAGGGCTGAGTATACCCCATATGGATGACAATCACTGCCAATGTTCCTTGTTTGTGAAGGGCTCAAGACAAAACACAAGTTTTCCAGTCTCTCTCCCTCTCATTTGACTAGTTTTTTTAGGCTGTGATTTTTGAAGGAGCCAATGGGATTTAGGTGCCTGACTCCCTTAGGCTCCTTTGAAATCCTGGCCTAAATCAGTTATAAAGGTATGGGTATGTTTTAATGTGGGAAGACTTGGGTTTGATTCCCTGCTGTGCCACTGACCAGCAATGAGGTGATTTGGCATCTCTGTTTCTTAGTTTCCTCATCTGTAAGATGGAGCTAATGACACCCTCCTTCATAAAGCTCTTTGAGATCTCTGGATGAAAGGTGCTGTACCAGACTACATATTAATGTTATGGTTTGGCTAGACATGTGAGTGATCGCTGCACATGCAAAGCCAATTTTTTCCTCATTTGCACTCATGCAACTTCAATGAGGTTGCATGGCTGTGTAGGTGAGGACAGCATTTGGCCCATTATCTAAAAGAGACTATCCCTTATTAATAAGGAATGGATGCTTCCATCTTCGTAAAAATTAGAGATGCAGTTTTAGTATGATCGGATACAAATTTGGTAAATCATTTGTAGTTCAAACAGGAATTACTTTGGGGAAATTCTATGGCCTGTGTTATACTAGATCATCACAGTGGTCCTTTCTGGCCTTGGAATCTATAGACAGAGAAGTGGGTCTGGCATGTACTCTTTACAGTTATCTGTAGGAAGGTAAAGGATGAGGATTAAAGCCAGTGACCAGTAGAGGTCAGAGTTGCACCATGTAAATGAAGTTGGAAAGGAAGTTAGTTGACACTTAGGAATGAGTGTTTCAATGTTGTTGTAGCAGGATCTGAGCTATCCTCCTAAAATGTGTATTACTAGTCAAAGTTGCAATAATTTGCTCCTGGCCTGAGAAAAAAATATACCACTCTTAATAGACTGCAATCGTAATATCTACCATCAAATTTGAGCTAGTGCTTTTAAATTGCATTCAGAATATGAGATTTCAGAATGTATTGCATAAATTTAAACTTTTCCATTATTGAAGCTCTCAAGTACTCGATCTGAGAAATGTTACCAAATGTGTTTACTTACAAATTTGGGAGTATCGACAAAGTCGCAATGCAGTGAATTCGTCATCTGCTCATGACTAGCAGATGGTCCTCCTCCTTTACAAGCAAATTGCATGACTCACGTCTTGCATGGTTTGCAAATTGAAACTTAGAAACTCTGGTGTTGAGGTGGACAATTCCATCCATTTCTAATCATGCTGCCTGCCTGTGTGATGAATTTATTCGTCTTTACAGTGAGGATTTTACTATGGATTTTCCATAGTGCTTTTATTTTTCTTATATAAAAATATTTTGGATTGGATTTTCATTTACAAGAAGACCACTTTACATGGCAATTTAAAAGGAGCTTTAAGTGCATAAATTACATGTACATTTTACAGAGGGTGTGAAAGAGGTGACTGTGAAATACATTTACACAGGCTGGGTTTTCAACATGAGATGTAGCTAAGGCAGATCACTGCGAAGGAGCCTTTTGTGATCACTTAATCCTGGGGCAGTTCCGCACCAGCCCAGACCTTTGCATAAATCAAAGCAAACTGAAGGTTGCTCTAAACCATGCCAGCTGCCGGTGGTCAGAAGGCACTTTAATTGGGCTTCTCACAGGGGCAGGGGTCTGTGCACAAGAAGTTGCAGGATCAGCACCTCTATAGGTAAACATCTATGAGGGCTGGTTTGTTGCAGATTTGTTACAATGTTACTAATTTATAAGGATAAAGTCAGCCATCACCATAAACCCCTACACTTTTGTGAAATGTTTGTTACCAACTATTCTTACAGTTTTCTCCATTTTTATCAGTTTGTTCACTTTGGCCATTTGAGTTGTGTAGTCAACTTCACTGCTTCCCCGTCTAGTCAGGCAGCCAGTTTCCTCTGTTGTTTGTGTGGGTCTGCAACAAAGCAATGAGAGAGCTGCATGTTTTTTTTAAAGAATAAGAAAGTGTGATTTTTAAAACTACAAAAAATGGCAGGGGAAACCAAGGACAGGTGTGAACCTAAAAATGCTTTTAACTCCTTTTTTGGCAACTGATTAGATTTCAAGTTGACAAGCAACAAATTTGATTCTTAAGCTGTAACTTGTTTACATTAAATATATCTGTTCATCTATTGGGTACAAGAGCGCCACTCATATAAGAGAAATAAGCTTTGCAGTTCTGTCAGACATTCACACACCTTGTGCAATATGAGGCACTTGAATTAAAGCTGAGTGTCTTCAAGTACTAGAGAAATGCAAGTGACTGGTATAACTGCACTATGATTTTTTCAAAGGCTTTTCTATTTTGAAGTGTGTTCTTTTCTTGCTTTTATAAAGTGGGATTTGAAATACAGTAAAATGGTAATTGGGGTTGTTTTTTACCATTTTGTCTATCTTTATATTCAAAATCTTTTATTTACAAAAGAAATTATATAGTTTACAAATTGAATTTATTAATACAATATTTTCCAGGTAAGGGGCCTTATCCTAAAGCCCATTGGAGTCAATGGAAAAACTCCCATTGATTTAAATGGGTGGATCATGCTTTGATTTCTGGCATGGACAGCTGTGAGCTTGGCAGCCAGGAACAGAAACTGACCTGTGAGTGCCTTCTTTTTCATCTGCCCCTTTATACTCATGTTACAACAGGTGGGAGATCAGCTGGATGAACTCTAAGGCCCAATTCTGCAGCCAATGGGGAATCTTGGTGTGAAATCCTGGCCATGTTAAAGTCAATGAAAGTTTTGCCATTTACTTCAATAGGGCCAGAACGTCATCCTCGGGGTCTATTCCAACTTTTATTGAAGTCAATGGGTGTCTTTCTATTAACCTCAGTGGGAGATGGAATGGGATCTGGATGAGGATCAGGTTCTTTGTAAATATACCTCCTTTGAAAAAAAATTAAAAGTCAATATTTTAAAACTTACCTCATTTTCAAACATCAACAGCCATGGAAAGAGAAGCTGGCAGCCAGTAGAAAAAATTGACAGGAGCTCTGACCCAGTCTTATGTTGCTGTTTCCCAAAGACTCCTGCAGTCTGTAGTACCTTATATCTGAAAATCAACTTCAAGTGAATGCTAGGACTGTTTTTTGTCCGGCTCCTCCTTAGAGGTTAGCAGGGCTCCCAGTGTCCCCACCTCTCCCTATTCCACGCCCTCCTGGGGCCTGAGGCAGCCTGGTACTTTGTGTTTGTAAAGCACATTGAGATGGGCTAGAAAGTCCTATGCAAGTGCAAAGTACTATACTATTATTAGCATTCTAGAATTGCAAGGTGTCTGGAACAGGGCCTTAGGAATCTTGAAATAAATAGAGCTGGGCAAAATGTTTTGGATGAAGAGTTTATTTCACTCTCTTTTCCACTGCCATTCATGATGACAATGACTAGGGTAGTCACTGGAGAGGGTAAAGAGCATGAGTATGACTTTATAGCCTGGAAGTTAGGGCATTCATTTAGGCCGTGAGAGAACCAAGTTCAAGTCCCTGCTCCAGTGACTAGTTAATTATTTATAAACAGTGATCAGTTTCACAAAGAGAGAGAGCCTGGTACGGAAATTTCTCTATAATATAGCCTAGTGGTTAGAGCACGCACCTCCAATGTAGGAGACCTGCATTCAAATGCCTTCTCCCCCTCAACCAGAAGGTAGAATTGAACCTGGGTCTCTCACCTCCTTACTGAGGGCAGAAACCACTGGGCTAAAGGTGATAAGCCTCTCCATGGTTTAGCTCTTCCCACTGTCTATGAGAGGAGGGGAGAAATGCCACATTTCCAAGGATCTGCTAGGGAGGCAGTGAGAGCTGCTTGCACCTGCCCTCAACAGAGCTTCAGGAGTAGAAAACCCTTCCTCAGTTATGGGACTTAATAGCAGCTGGTCACTATAGGGCATCCCTGGTATCTTATCCACACTAGTAAATTTCATAGCCATAGTTCACCACTAGTGCAGCAGTGGTGGTAGTGCTAATATAGACAGGAGTCACCCATTTTTATTTAAATGACAGAGTAATAAAAGCACCTAAGTCCTACCTACTCTATACCGTCCACTATTGTTGCGACCAATGGAGAATTACAGCTATGAAGTTTAGATGCAGCTCAGGAGTTCCCTTGTTACTGTCCTAAGCACTACCTATTCCTGGGGCCAGGTCTTGGCCCTTATAAAAAACCATTGCACCAAGAGAAAAAAGGTTTTTGACTGGTTCCTGGTCCCCCTAGAGGCTGCTGTGCTGAATGTAGAAGATGGGTAAACCTACAGAAAGAACTGCTTAATTCCTCCATGAAGATGCCACTTTTCAATAGGGAGTGCAGGGTTATTTAAGGGGCAGAGGGAAGGAAGAAGGGGAGAAAAGGAATGGTCTTGTGGTTGAAGCAAAGGAGAGGGAAATAGAAAAAAAAATCCAGATTTCTTGGGTCTGCCACAGACCTACCATGTGTCCTTGGGCAATTCACTTAACCTTCCATGCCTCAGTTTCCCTTATAAAATACAGTTAGTACTAATCTACTTCAAAGAGGTTTTGCAAAACTCCATGTATTAATGTTTGGAAGGTGTTTTATATTCCTTAGCTGAAAGGTGCCATAGAAATATGAAGCATTATTAGTAATATAATTATTATTTTAATTTCTTGATGTCTATGCCTGACAGCTTCTGAAGAAAGTGTCAAGAAAGCAAAGTTTACAGAGCTAAATATACAACCAACCATCGTTTAGACAACATATCCAAATGTTTTCCAGATTGGCACAATAAATAACATTTCCAGATTCTACCCAGGAATACAATGAGGACATGAAACACAACCACATGCTGCCAAAATTCAAGTGTCTTAATTACCTTAAACTTGCAAGCTGTTAATAGAGACATTTCTTTCACAACTGCACAGAATGACTTTATTTGTTTAGCCTCAGTCTCCAGCCTAGCACCAAGTTTTAAGTTTGGCTTATTGAGCTATACAACTTCAATTGTACATAAGGGTGATATTCAACAGGAACGTGTCCATGAACAAATAAGATATTTTCCTTTGTCTGTGGGGAAGGTGCGATAGGGTACACATATCTTTCAGGGCTCCTGGAGGGGACCCCTTTTCCTGCCACATGACAGCTCCTGTGGTGGTGTGCCTTGGAAGAGAAAATGCTGAGCTAGAAAGCTGTGTGGTGTTTCTTTGGGTTAACACCAAATAAGGGGTGTGAGTTAGCTGAGGGAGATACTCCACCTGGAAACTAGTTAGGTGCAGCTGAGCCTAGTTAGACTCAGTACCTCAAAAAGGAACTAGATTCCTCATAGGGGAGGACCAACTAATTACACTGATTTTGCACCACTGAGAGTCAGCTGGCTGTAATGGAGCTGATCTGCACCAGTGTGAGAAAAGAATGAGGCCCAATGGGTTTTATTAAGCAGGAAACTGGAGAGGGAACTCTCCAGAAACAAAAGGGCTGCTTTTGTTGTTGATTTGTATATTTGTTCTAAAGTTTACTGACTCTAAAGCTGAGTGGAAGAAATACAGCCAGAGACTTTTACCAAGTTGCTATTACTTTGGGCAGACAATATCTCCTGAAATAAACGTGAAACCTCAGAGGGGATTTTTTGTTCTGAAGCCTGAATTTCCTGTGAACACCCTCTGTAGCTGCCCAGACTGATTCTGCCATACAGAGACTATACCCTAGGACTCTACAAAAGCTCACATGAAATAACATCAGAGAATTAATTCCTCAAGATGAACACCTACAATTTTTGCCATAAAGACAAAAAAGGATGAGAGGTGATAACGTGTCTGGAATTATGTGGTTTTTTTTGCTATTCTCCTGATTATTAACATTGTTTTCCTACAAGAAAAACAAAGTCCGTCATCCCCCTCTCTTCCCCCACCCCCCCCGAAACCCCAACCCTAATATAGAGAGATCTTGGAAGCTACAACATAAAAGATTCAAACCTATACAAACAGCCAATGGCAGAGTCAGATTTAATTTTTAAACTGCTCCTATATATGTTTATTAAACCTCACTACAATGACAATAGAGTACTAATGACAGAGAAATGACAGTCATCTTACTTGATATATATATTTTTTGTGTCCATATGCTCTCACCTTTGGCAGTTTAACTCTTGACAGCCCCCCCCCCACCCCATTTTATGGCCCACAATAAAAGTTCTATTTCCAAGAGGAAAAATAGAAAAGGAGGACAAATTAAAACAAAGGAAAGTTCAGATAAGAGTGATAACTGATGGATTGGTGGGATTCCCTTTCTGGCGTGTTCTAAACTGCACCAGCATGGATCTGACAAGGCAGCCTTCTGCTGCTACTCACAGGGTGGAACTATTCTTGGAGCTACAATGAGGTAAGACGTCCTTTACTTCAGATGTACAGTGTGCATAGTATGAGGCACCATGAAATGAGAGTAGCTATGATCTTAACAGCTTTTATAACCTGAGAAGGAGTTTTTCAGTTTAACCATTTTCCTATGTTCTTATAGCTGCAGCTAGTGCTTTCCAAATCATGGCACTGCTAATCCTGAAAAGACAGTAGGAATTTCTGTGTTGTTTAATATTATATAGGGCAACACACTGGTAAAAAGAACATTTTGGAGCTGGATGTCACAAGTGCGGATAGATTAAAGAAGAATTCTATTATATATAGAGATGATACATAACACCCCAGCCCCTGCCAATATTAGAAAGGGCTTAATCATTTAAACAATCAAATAAACTAAAATACAGTTAGAAACATCCATGAATTCAGGTGAAACAAAAATCTACATAGGAGAGCTCTGAAATCTCCTGGGGAGTGAAGGGGGACAAATACTAAGTCAATTAAAATTGTCTTGTATAATTTGATCACTGAGGCCCTCATCTTGAAGGTGTGCATGTGAATGAAGGTTCCTGAACAAATGGACGCACTGAAACAAAGGGGTTATTCATGGACGTAAAATTCTAACTAGGGCTGGCTGAAAAATTTCAAATTTCAAAATGTTTTCAATGAATAAAATGGGCACATTTTGTGAAAAATGCCCTAGTTTTTGGCCAGCTTTAATTCTAATCCTCTTTTTAGACCAACTCTTTATGTCTGAACAATATGTGACTACACTGTAGGGTTGCCAACTGTCCCGCCCCCAATCACTCCATTCCCCTTCCCTCCTTTGTTTGCTCTAACCCACCCTCACTCACTTTCACTGGGCTGGGGTGGGGGTTGGGGTGCGGGCTCTGGGAGGGAGTTTGGGTGCAGGAGGGGGCTCAGGGCAGAGTGTTGGGGTGTGGGAAGTGGCATGGGGTGCTGGCTCCAGGAGGGGGCTCAGGGCTGGGGCAGGGGGTTGGGTGCGGGCTGAGACTGGGCGACGCTTACCTTGGGCGGCTCCCGGTCAGCAGCGCAGCAGGGCTAAGGCAGGCTCCCTGCCTGCCTGTCCTGACCCAGCATCTGCTCCCGCTCCCAGAAGCAGCCCTCATGTCCCTGAGGCCTTGCCCCTGCAGCTCCCATTAGTTGCAGTTCCTGGCCAATGGGGGGTGTGGAATCAGCACTCAGGGCAAGGGCAGCGCACTCACGGAGACCCTCTGGCTCCCCCCAGGGGCCAGAGGGAAGTGCTGGCCACTTCTGGGAGTGGTGAGGAGCCAGGGCAGGCAGGGAGCCTGCCTTAGCCCTGCGGCACCACCAGACTTTCAGCGATTTAAAATCTCCCGGATTGGCTTCAGTAGCTTCCAGGAGATTAAGCTAGATTCTTGGAGACTCCTGGCCAAACTGGGAGTGTTGTCAACCCTACTATACTGTTCTGTTTTCCATTTGACCAAATGTATTTTTGTACTCTAGAAAAATGCAGTAATTAATATTCTATCATGTTAGTAGGGAAAAATGTAATGTGTGTTTTAATGAAAGCAAGTCCAATAGAGACCTCTGCATGAAGTCTTGGGTACTATGGTGTTGGGTGCTAGACAAATGCCTAAGATCAGTGGTTTTCAAACTTTTTGTATTGGTGACCCCTTTCACACAGCAAGCCTCTGACTGTGACCCTTACCGTAAATTAAAACTGGGGGGGATAATTTAATTTAATGGGGGCTCAGGGATGTCAGTCCCACCGAGCTGACAGCTCGAGGCCCCCTTGTAACCACTTTCCGAAACCTTGAGGGGTCATGACCCCCAGTTTGAGAACCTCTGCCTAAGATTGACAATACTAATGGAAAATCAAAGGGCTCAGCTCAGTCACTTGAGGCCACTCGATTCTGTGGTTGCAATGGAAATATTAATAATTTACATTTATGCCATGGAATTTTAGATTTGTATGTGTAGTCTTTGCTAATTAATTTTTCAGGCACTAACTGCTTGCATGCAACACTTCACAATTATTATTTCAGGGAAAAACAAATCACTCCATATTATACATTTCCTTCTTCAGTAGCAAGAATTGCTTAACTATGTTTTCATCAATGGATAAATCCTTTCACTCTCTGCAAGTATGAAGGGTCTCTTGACAGCAGAGGTACTGTAGTTCTGTTTCATGGGAAACCACTGTAGGGTGGGGGGGCAGACTGTGTGACAAGATCCCTGGTGCCCTGCTGAGATAATTGTACTGGGTGCTGGGACAGAGATTTGCCCTAAACAGAATATTTTTGATGAAGGGTTTAAAATGTACTGAGCCTTTTATATACTTTGTAGGAAATATTGGGAATAATTTTTAAAAATGGGTCCAAACCTGATCTTTTGTAAAATTGAAGGTTGTTCCAGTGTGGGCTGCCAGCCCATCTCTACTAGTTCTGATTAAAAATCTGACCCCCAAAGGATTTAAACTGAAATATCAAGCAGAGTAGGCTATCCATTTTTGATGATCCCATTTTCTGGAATTTATAAGAATAAAATCACAAGTGAGCGCCAAGAATTCAACAGAACCAGATTGGCTGTCTCACTAAACATTTGAATCCAAGTTAGAGCAAGAGCAAGTGGTGTTACTATCAATACAGGACTGAACTCGATAGGGAACCTAGATCTGACGGGTAATCCGCTATTCCTAGATGCCTTTATGCCCATTATTAACCAGGGTGATGTTCCTCTGATGCTACAATTGATGCCACTGTGCCTGTCCTGATGCTCTACTTCTGCTCCTCTCTGCTTTTAGTTCTTTAAGCAGGGCATAAAGCAACACCTCCAAAGCCACTAGTTCAATCCCGAGCTAAGATTTGTGATGGTAGGTGCCAGACTAGGCAATGAACTGCTAAAATGCCATTCTGTGATGTTCCCACATGTTCTCATTGAGTGGCATCCCTGTCAACCTCTTTCTCACAACCAGGGCTACACAAAATTGTGTGATGCACATCTGCCAAATATCTTATATTAAGTTTTCTAAATTTGGAGGCCACTGTCATAAACAAGAATGATTTCTAAGAAGAAGCTCCTTATTGTTAATATAACAAGTAGCAGCACAGGGCTTATTTCCCACGCACGGGTACCTCCAGCTATAGCCAGATCATGTCAGAAGAGAGAAACGGAGTTGGTGTTAAAGAGAGTTATTTTTGAACTTCATTGTTTCATTCATGGGAAGTGTGAATGGGAGCCCTCTTCAGCTCCTGGAAACCCTGGCTGGTAAACCCTTTGGTGAATTAACCAGCACACCTTCACTAAATGTCTTTCTTACTGTTTATGGTCCAGGTACCTCATGATATAGCAGCCATCATGTGAAGCCCCCCCAGCTCAGCCTTTTATACTGTTTCCTTTCCTCTCAGGGCTATCCAGCTGGGGAGTTAATTACTTCATTAGCTTGATCCTTTCTACCCTTCCCAACCCAAACTACCTAAGTCCTTCTTACTCTAATCACACCTAGTATCCTGGGTATTCTAAGTGACCAGGGTGCTGGCTTCCAAAGGGCTCAGTTTAGGACTGCTAACAGCACCCTGCACAGGAAGGAACTTGTCCTAGGTATGTAATTCCCTTAAACTAGGGATGACATTGTAGCCCCATTGAGGTCAATGGGAGCTTTGCCACTGATTTCATTGCGGCCAGGTTTTCACTCAGGATATCTAGAAAGACTAGGTTCCCAAATGCTAATGTACTGTTGAGTATATTAACTCATTGTGAGGGTTACAGTATAGCCAGTGGTGCTATTTCTAGTGTGGTGTGACTTCTGCTTTTCTGCTGAACGGTTTGGTTTATCAGTATTATTCTCCCAACCTCAACCCAGCTGCTATGCAACAGGTGGACAAACCAAACATGCAGTCTGCCCATTAGAATGTGAGCCCTCTGGAGCAGGGACTGTCATCTTATTTACTTGTCTGAGCAACATCTAGGATTCCTAGGAGTTAATATAAATAATTAGTATTAATAATAATGAGTAATGAGATTGGGACAGATAGCATGGATAGGGAGTAGGGGGTGGCAGAGTGGGGGCACAGAGGAGACCAAGGGAACTAGAGGGACAGTAGAAGAGTGAGAGGGAGTGTAAACTGGGCAGGGCATGGGGAGCAGAGTATGCAAAAGTGGAAGACAGAGTCCTAAGAGAAGACTGAAGTAGCCAGTGGTTAGGAACGAACTGGCAGAAATAAGGGATAGAACCTTGGGAGAATACTGGGAGGAGGAGAAGCAGATGCAGACAGGATGTGATAAATATTCTGTTTAAGCAGAGGAAGATACTGACCAATATTTTCTTTCACGAACGTGTTTGTGCCAAGGTACTCCCCATAGCTCTGCAGTATATGGTACACTGCGTACGCATCTATGTCTCCAGTGAGCAACACAGGCCTGATGCTTGTTATTCCCTGAGGTGCTTTGCACAGTTACTAATGAAATGATCCAACATAATTAGAGTTGCTATTAAAAAAATCATTATTTAAAGTAGTTATATCTCCTCAGTTTTAGGCCATTCTACATTTTTGTCAGTCTCATCCATCATACACTAAGGCCTGGTCTACAGTATGCGGTTATTTCGGAATTAGCTGAGTTACCTCGAAATAAAACTGGTTCCATCCACACGACCAAACCAGTTTTTTCAATTTAAAGGGCTCTTTACTCCGATTTCTATACTCCACCTCGGCAAGTGGAGTAGCGCTAAAATTGAGATTGCAGTTCTGGGTTACAGGTACTGTGGACGCAATTCGACGATATTGGCCTCCAGGAGCTATCCCATAATGCTCCCTTGTGACCGCTCTGGACTCCGATGCACTAGCCAGGTAGGCAGTAAAAGCCCTGGGAACTTTTGAATTTCCAGTTTGGTCACCATCAGCACAGGTGACTATCAGCACAGTCCACCATCACAGGCGACCACGCAGTCCCGGATTCGCAGACGAACTCCAGCATGGTCTGAACGGGAGGTACTGGATCTCATTGCATGTTGGGGAGATGAATCTGTTATGGCAGAACTACATTCTAAAAAAAGGAACACAAATACGTAAGCTAAAGTCTCCAGGGCCATGACGGAAAGAGGCTACTCCAGGGACACAGAACAGTGTTATACAAAAATCAAGGAGCTCAGGCAAGCATACCAAAAAGCCAAGGAGGCGAACGGGCGCTATGGGTCACAGCCCCATACATGCCGCTTCTACCGTGACCTGCATGCAATTATGGCGGGGGGGACCCTACCACTACCCCACCACTGTCTGTGGGCACCTGCAAGGGGGGAATAGCACGGATGAGTTTTTGGAGGACGAAGAGGAGGAGGAGGAGGACAGTGCACAGGCAGCAAGTGGGGAATCTGTTTCCCCTCCTAGCCAGGAACTATTCTTAAAACTGGAGCCAATAGCCTCCCCCTACTCCCAAAGCAGGCTCCTGGACCGTGACACTGGAGAGGGTACTTCTGGTGAGTGAGAGCTTGATCGGAGCCAAGCGGTGGGGGGTGGGGGGAAACCCAGCTTCGCTGGGCTGTTTGCGTTTAGTTTAAAGGGCTCATCCCTTCTCAGAGCCTCATTGGAGCCCTGCGGTGTGTGTGTGGGGGGCTGGGGTGTGAGGCTGTTGTGTGAAGCGATCATCCCAGGGAGCCCACAGGCTGCCTGCAAGCTGAATTCTGTTGCCTGGCTGCTGCCAGCAAGCTGAATTCTGTTGCCTGGCCGCATGTGATGGCTTACTCACACCAAAGTGGCAGGCACTTCAGTATAAGAGGCAAAATGAGACCTTGTACAGAAAGAACAAATGCTGTGTACTGTGAATTGCCAGTTTCACTGAGAAACAGTGTCCCCTTTGTTCTCTAAAATGTATCTTTTAAAATACTACCCTCCCTTTTCCTCCTCCCACATGTGCAAATGTTTCAATGCCCCTATCTACTCCGTCCCAGAGGCTGGTCCAGATTAGAAGATGGAAAAAATGAACTTGGGACGACATGTTTGCCGAGCTCAGGCAGTCCTCCCGCACTGATAGGGCCCAGTTGAATGCGTGGAGACAAACAATTGCGGAATCGCGTAAAGCATTACATGAATATGAAGAGAGGAGGGACGTGCGCGATGAGAGCAGGCAGGATGCTATGGTCAGGCTCATGGGGGAGCAAATTGACATGCTTCGCTGTATGGTGGATCTAATGCGGGAAAGGCAGCAAGACCACAGACTGCTGCAGCAACCCCTGAATAACTGCCCTCCCTCCTCCCCAAGTTCCATAGCCTCCTCACCCAGATGCCCAAGAACATGGGGGCGGGGGGAGGGAGACTACGTGACCCACACAGTCAACCCCAGAGGATTGCACAAGCAGCAAAAAGCTGGCATATCCTAAATTTTGATTTGGTTTCGGGACGTGTCTTTCCCTCCTCCTCCACCCCCCTAACCCAATACTCCCCCTCCCCCATCTAGCTTCTGATTTCTCTCAATGTTTTGTGCAACAAATAATAAAGAATGTTTTTTAAACAATTATGACTTTATTTCCTTTCATATATATATATATATATATATATATATATATATATATATATATATATATATTGGGTGTGGGTAACTTTAAGAGAAACAAACACAATTTACGCCGTACCCTGGCCAGTTATGAAACTGGCTTTCAAAGCTTCTCTGATGTGCAGTGTGCCCTGGTGCTCTTCTAATTGCCCTGTTCTGCTGTGTGAAACTGGCCACTAGGCGAGTTGCTCAACCTCCCACCCCGCCATAAACGTCTCCCCCTTAGTCTCCCAGATATTGTGGAGCACATAATAATCAGCAATTACAATTGGAATATTGGTTGTGCTGAGATCTAACCGAGTCAGTAAACTGCACCAGCGTGCTTTCAAATGTCCAAATGCACATTCCACCGCCATGCTCAGCCTATAGTTGAACTGCTTCTTACTACTGTCCAAGGTGCCTATGTATGACTTCATGAGCCATGGCATTAAGGGGTAGGCTGTGTCCCCAAGGATAACTATAGGCATTTCAACATCTCCCAACAATAATTTTCTGTCTGGGAAGTAAGTTTCTTCCTGCAGCTGTTCAAACAGACCAGAGTTCCTGAAGATGTGAGGTCATGCACCTTTCCCGGCCATCCCACGTTGATGTCAGTGAAATGTCCCTTGTGATCCACCAGTGCTTGCAGCACCATGGGAAAGTACCTCCACAGGGCTATGGCCACTCGCTTCTCAACTGTAAGGGCTGCTCTCATTTTGGTGTCTTTGTGCTTCAGGGCAGGGGACAGAAAGTCACAAAGTTCCATGAAAGTGGCCCTACGCGTACGAAAGTTTTTCAGCCATTGGGAATCATTCCATACCTGCAACACTATGCAGTCCCACCAGTCTGTGCTTGTTTCCTGGGCCCAGAATCGGTGTTCCACAGTATGAACCTGGCCGAACAGCACCATGATCTCCCAATTGCCACATGCCGTGCCGTCTGTGTCCATGTCCTCATCACTATAGTAACCGCACTGTCGTCACTTCCTCACCCGGTTTTGCACTGCTGGATAATGCGCGAGGTATTTACAATGGTCAAAACTGCAGTGGAGATCTGATCGGGCTCCATGGCTATGGCGCCTGCATGGGTAATCCTGGAAAAAGAGCGTGAAACGTAGGAGAGCAGAGTGGCAGAGAAAGCTATGCTGTTTGGTTCACGGTAGCCTAACAAAGGCTGAAAATGGTTGTCTTCTGTGGCTTTCACGGAGGTGGGAGCCCAGGACAGACAACATGGAGAAGCTCGGAAGCATGGCAATAGCGGGAGAGCAGAGTTGGCAGCGGAAGTTGTGCTGCTTGGTTCACGATGGCCGAGCAGAGTTGAGTTGGAGAGGTGGATGCATAGTAGCAGGAGAGCAGCGGTGCACTGTCTGCTGAAAGCAGTATGGCATCTGCACGCCAAAAAGGTGCAAAACAATTGTCTGCCATAGCTTTCTGATGACACACACCCAGAAACACCCGCGAGAATGTTTTTGCCCCATCATGCACTGGGAGCTTAACCCAGAATTCCAGTGGGCGGCGGGGACTGCAGGAAATGTGGGATAGCTACCCACAGTGCGCCGCTCTGACATTCAATGATAGCCTTGGTACTGTGGATGCAATCTGCCGAATTCACGCACTTTAGTGTGGACACAGAAGACCGAATGTGCAAAATAGCTTCAGAAAATTCAAATAGAATAATTTCGAAATAATTTCGTACTGTAGATGTACCCTAAGTGAGCCATCCAGTGCTACTTAGAGGGAACAAAACAGCTGTAACTTACAAGTTTACATCTTCACAATCATGTAAGTTTCAAAGGAATTCTATGTTCCAGACTAAGGTCCATCTTTTATGCCATTTAAAAGAAAAAACCAATACCTGAGTTGAGGAATTATATTTTCCTGGAGTTCTGTGCAGGGATACTGTTGGTTCTGCAGTAGTGATAAAATGCAAATTTAGCCCACATTTCTTTCTGTTGACATGAAGGGTAATAATATAAATAAAATACTGTGCTGGCATTTTCAGGGCCATGATGAGAGGGTTGCATGGAATGGTATGATTTCCAAAGATTTATACTGAACTAAATGTACTGAACTGCATTAAAAAAATTCTATCGTGTTTAATTTACTTAGAATTACAGTATTAAATTTATAGCATTGAAACACAGCCTGTAGCTGATCATGAAATATGAAATGCAACGAGATATTCAATTTTACAGTACAGAAATAAATCTACAGAATGGAGTTAGAAGCCAGGAAACAAAATAAAAAGGAAAATAAAGAATGAAAGTTAAAGAATACAAAAAAGTGGAGCATCTATAGTAGTTGGATGTGATTCTTCATTGCCCTACACCTTGGATAGATATTCTGTCAGTTCAAAGTGGCTGTAAAATGCTGCTATTCTGATTTAATAGCATCTTATAACCACTTCTACTCTGTGTGAACAAGAAGGCCCTGAATCCGCAACCAGAGCTGGATGAATAAGAGGATTTTCAGTGTGCTAGCAAGTCCAAAAAATCATTTCAGGTTGAACTGAAAACAACATTTTTTTGAAATTTCTGATGAATTGAAAACCAAAAAAAAACAAAGTCAAAACGTTTAGATCTCTAGAGTTTTTAAAGAAGTTTTTAAAATTTTTTAAATTTGAAGGAAATTTCAAAACAATGTCATTTTGAACTGAAAAGTCAAAACATTTAGTCTCTTTTGGGGATATATATGTGTGTGTGTTTATATATATATATATATATATATATATATATATATATATATAAATGAGCATGAATTCCCCAAATGTGAATGTTTTGGTGTCACCAAATCTGTATTTTTTCAATGGAAGAAAGATTTGTCCAAAAAAATTTCACTCAGCTCTACCTGCTGCTCAGTGCAGTTGGGTCCACTTATGTAGAATCAGTTCCAGAATCAAAGCCCTGAAGAGTTATTTTTAAAATAATTTCTAAGGATATAGTTACAACACCTAGTGCAAAGAATTCATATTTCAGATTTAAATTGCTTATGTTATCTCACCTTTCCAAAAGAAGCTGCACTCTTGACTTCAAACAGTCAGTCCTTTTTCAGCAATGCAAAGGACATCTGTTACTCTCAACAATAAGTCATCCAAGGCTAGGTCAGAATCCTCTTTTAGAGGACACCAAAGCTGGATTTTGAGCAACAGTTTCATCAAGGCTCTGAAATGCTTTTAAAGAACTAAGCTTCAGAGAGCTGTAAGATGGCAAATAAATAAAATCACATTTCTTCCGAGACACTCTGTTCTTTCATTTTTACTGTGGTTTTGTCAGAATCGAGCCAGGTGATTAAAAGCTTCTTTTGTGCCCTTGTGTCAGAGAAAAGGGAGCAGTAGGAGACCTTTTATGTCATTTTGTCCGTCTATTTATAACCAAAACTAAATTCCTTGTGCCAAATTCAGTCCTAGTGTAAGTGGATAAAACTTAATTGGCTTCAATGAACTGGTGTTGACTTATGCTGGGCTGAAATTAGCCCACTTTTCATGACTCTGCTTCCCTTGAAGTGTCCTGCCATGGGATTAACTGGGCGAACGCCTAAAACAGAAGTGTTCCTCTCAGTCAGCTTCTCCTTTATATGATATTTATAAAATGTGTTATGACTAATTATGTCTTCAACATATATCACAGTGTATTTTGCAGCGATTGAAGAAATCCTGTGAAATCTATCCCATGCCTGTGTGTTAGTGTATATCATTTATAGCAAATGTGGGAGCGTGCTGGCCGTATCTGAGAATACGCCATGGCCATCGTGAATTTGCAGTGCACTGTCATTGTCACATTTAATGCTTTAGAAGCTCTATCTTAATTCTTATTATATATCTGAGACACAGTTTTAAAAGTTTGTTAGTGATACATTGGCAAAATGAGGCCAGCAACCAAGAAATATGGAATGTTAGAATACAACACCCATGCTATTATAACAAGTAACAATGCTTTTTCTCTTAGGACAGTGGAAGCACTAAACCAGCAGCCATAGGCCTAATGATACAGTATGCCACCAAAAGAGAATAATGTGCACCATATGACATAGCGAGTGTTCGCCCATGGTGTATCGAGGGAATCAGGTGTTCAAAGACATCTGGAATACTTTGAAGTCGGATTGTCAAAAGCGTCGAAGAGACTTAGGAGCATAAACCTAAAGTCACTTATGGGGAGATTTTCAAAGGCATTAATGAGAGTTGAAAGTTTGCAAGCAAGCACGCCTTGAAATAAAGGAGTTAATTTTACTTCAGTAATAAGACCTGGAAATATATTTTTCTCACTAATTAAATATGAAACTGGCTAACAGTATGCAAGTGTAATTTTCTTATGTTATTCACCATGTTCACTTCTGAAGTGAATAACTACCTGCAATGGTACAGTATATGGGCAGAATAATAGTCGTACTGATTTTTACTTTAAACTCTGAATAAAATTAGCATAATTTTACCATTAGAGACTACAGAAGATAAAATCACATTATAGAGACTGTAGGTGGAGAAGTGGGTGGTCACATACAGAAGGGAAACTGGGGGAGTATTAAAAATACAGCAGTAATAATAAGCAAGTAGGGGGAACTAAAGCAACAAGGAATCGGGTTCAGAGCTGCATTACTTGTGGTTATGAAAAAAGAAAAAGAACAGGACTTAAGGAGTTTTACTCATTTGGGGCCTGATCCCAAGAAGTGCTGAGCATCCTCCAAAACTGTTGATGGTAATGGGATTTGTAGGTAGGTGCCCAGCACCTCTCAGAATCAGGCCCATAAAATAAACTTGTTGAACCAGTGCAGGATAGCTTCGGCACTACGAATGGACGGAGAGCTCAGTGGAACAGTAGATTAATTAACTGCAGAAGCAGAGAACATGTTGATGATGTCACTTGAATATATACTCTGGGAATTGTGACCCAAATCATGGGAACTTTTGCCCATTTATCTTGAGTGAAATAATACAGACTATTTCTTCTTAGAGATTACATGATGTAAGTTTGTTTGATGCATGCTGGGCATGGTCAGAATTCTTTCTATCTGCCTTGTTAACAAATATAAATGCAATAGTTTGTAAAAGTGTTTGGTGAATATATGTCTTGCAATCCGTATTAAATCAGGGTAGAGGCTGAGGCAATTTGCTTATCTCCATCCTATTAGAGGCTTCTTGGTTTACTCAGACAGAGGATAAAACACTAGGGAAAGACCTGCAAAGATGTATGGGGTAGCAGTAAACTTTATTTAGCTGAAGAGTATTAACTGAGGCTGGTCTATATCGTTCACTGACTGTGGTTAAATGAGACTCAGTTCTCGGAAGGTCAGATATATCCTCCACTGCACAAAAATATTTTTTCTGTAGCTAAAAGCATCTAGTTCTACCCCAAACCCATTAACAATATTTTCCATTTGTTGGAAAACTAATGGTCTGATCCAGCTCCCAGTGATTTCAGCATGATTTGGATTGGGCTCTAAGTGAATAATGGGCCTTAAGGGCCTGCATCTAGAGAAAATAATACAAATGAATGCTCAGAATGGAATGAAAACAAAATCAAACTCTTGGAATCACAGCTGGCCGCCTTCTCCAGAGAGCTGAAGTTTGAGTTTGATTGGTGCCTATTCTTTTAAAAGGAGTGGCTTCCTTTCATCAAGGCAAGGCAATGCATTTTTTACTATGTAATTAGACCAGAGAAACTACTAACAAAGACATTGGTTCTTCTAAAGATATCATATATCTATTACAGAAACCAGAGGTTTTTCACAGGTACAAAAGAAACAACTTCAGTAGTTTATAGGGATTTGTGCAGAGCAGAATTCTCCTCCATGGCTGATCAGGATAGGGTTTTGGGTGAAAATGAATTTTTGCTGAATACATGCTACTTCCTAGAAGAGTTAAGGCAGGTATTACAGGTGGAGCTGGTAGCACTGCCTGTTATTAAAGTTGCCTGATACTTCCCATTATAGCACCTCTTGTCAGTTGCTTATAACTTTGCCAAACTTTAAATGTTTGGGCTGAAATTTCCTATGCCAGGTGTCTCGCTCAGCTGAATTATTCTGGAAAATTTTAGCCAAACTGCTTCAGCCATTTCTGAGCATGAGGCTAGGGAATATTACAGTGTTTTGCTCACATTAAAAATGTCTAGAGACCTTGTCTTTCAAATTCTCTAATGTCCACATGTTTTGCAGTAGGCACTTGAAATTGGACAGTGGGATGGCGTTTGTACCAGGGATATGTGTTTTGCCATTCCTGTGAAAAGCCACACAAATTTGCCCAAGTTATAAGCCTTGGAAAAATCACAGTTTGCACATGCTCAATAGAGATGTCTTCAATTTTAGCAGCTAAAATCTCAGAAGATTCTATCCTCACAGAGCATGCTTGAGCTGCTCTCAGTCCTAGTGCTGTCCAGACTATGCACATGCCATCATTACAGAGCAACTGAACTTGCTCCAGCCCAGGGCTATAGGCGCTAAGAAGAACTTTACCAGTAAAGGCTGCTCCAAGCTGGGGTGGGGGCTGGGCACTGGAACTGAAAGCGGGGAACCTGTATCGCCTCTGTTCTTTGTGAGCCTCAGCTGGCACCCAGGCAGCACGGAGAATGTGGTCTGATTTGAAAAGAGAGGGGACAAAAGTTGGATCAGGAGAGGGGAAAGGAGTAGATTGAAACGGGTAGTCTGGTGAGACTGGAAATGGAGCAGGGAGGGAAACTGTGACTCAGAGTTGGAGACTCTGGGACTGGTTGAGCAAGGACACTGGGAGCCAGGGGGCAGAGGCCAGGCTGGAACAATTTAAGCAAAGACATGGAGACTGGGAGCTGAAGGAGGGTAGACTGTGAAAATGGAGAGGAAATGGAGGGAGACTAGAACTAGGAACTAGTGAGGGGGACAGGAGTGGGGAGACAAATATGACAAGGAGCTGCGGGTTTTGGAGGAGAATTGGGATTGGCTGGGCAAAGAGCCTGAGACAAGGAGCTAGGGAGGGGAAGGTGGAAACTGAGTTTGTATGAGGAGCATAGGGATGGAGACTGGGAACTAGTTGGTGCAGGAAGGGAAGAAGTGAGGTGGGGAACTGGGACTGGTGAGGCCAGGAGACTGGAACGGAGTGTGTGGAGCAGGGAGATTGGGACTCAGATAGCGAACTTGTAGGGGGAGACTAGGACTAGTTTGGCAAGGAGACTGGGACAAGGAGCCAGGGCGGGGAAGAGACAGGATTGGGACAGGGACAGGTTGGGGCAGAAAGAGTCAAGCGTGTGGAAAATGGGCAGAAGATTCAATACCCACTAGAGCAGTGCTACTCAAAGTGGTGGTCCGCGGACCAGTGCCAGTCCGCGAGCCATCGGCTGCTGGTCTGTGCGCACATTGGAAAAAAAAATGCTGGTTCCCCACATCAGATAGCTTGAGAAGCACTGGACTAGAGCACACCTCCCACCAGAGCCTGGAATGGAATTCAGGATTCCTGAGTGTCACTATTCCTGTGCTGTCAGCAAATATCTGTGAAATCCCCTGGCAAAGTATGTGTGTTGTCCCTCTGTAGTGATGATCCATGCAGAGGATGACAACCTCCTACTGCTATCACTTTCTCTATTGATTTGAGTGGCAGAGGTCTGTGTGGTGGATCTAAAGGTTCTAAGCCTGCTGATGACCTATGTGGATGTCAATATGATGCCAGGTGATGGAATTTCTGTTTTTTTCTGTTTGTTTTTTAAAAAACTAGAAAATTTCACCAAAAAACAGTTAAAAGAACATTATTAAGGTAGGAAAATCAAGCAATTTAGGAAATGTCAGAATTAAGGTATGAGACAGGGTCCTGTGGAAAAAGTAGGATTTGATCATGTAATTAAAGACTGTCATTATGCAAACACAAGAAGGCTGAATTAAGGTTGCAGAGGTAATCTTAACTCTGGCATTTCCTAATTTTTGAGTGCTTGACTTTGCAACCGGTGAGTGTGTGTGTGAGAGAGAGAGAGACAGACAGACAGAGATGCAAGGGCTTCAGAAGACTTTACACCGTATCTTCTCGACTATAAAGAGGCATCTGTGGTCTACAGATGACTGCGCCTCAGTACCATTATGAGTTGTATCTAACTTCATAGCTGATTGATTGGAAACAGTATTGAAAAGCCTTATGCATGTAGACTAACTGGTTAATAAAAGGCTAAAATGTCAAGATGCTACAAATAGTAGATGATGACAAGTCCCTTCCAACCCTGATATTCTATGACAGACAAGAGATGAGTACCTTCCCTATTTCTACAGGATACAGCGAAAGCCTTAGATGAAATGGTCTCGTGTTAGCCTGCTTTCCTCTGGGCACATAGTACTGTACAAAGCTGTCATCTCTTTCTTAAACTGCTCACAGAGATTAAGCTGCTGAAGTGAGGGCACTAAGAACACACTATCATATTATGCAGAACATATTACTTTTCATGTACTAGGTAAGTCATGTCTCTGTTTCCAATTTAGTGGGACCAATTAAGATACTCTGTAGTTTTTGAATGGACCAAAGGCCGTTAGCTCCAGAAAGTGGTTGCTTAGGGACACCTCAGAAAACAGCTGAGTTTAAAGTTATTAAATATATGTTGAATGTTAAATATATTTTGTACCTATTCTGAACAAACCTATTGTGACCAATGCTTAATCTATTATTCAGGTGCATCATATTATGCTTTACCTAAGGAAGGCAAGGGTAAATGTGATCAAAATGACTCAACTTATATCTCCTCTACAAGTTGTTCTTAGCTATGCATTTTGCTCACTCTTAACTAAAGAGAGGAGTGTCTTTCCAAAATGTCTAGACAGGACCACACAAAATACTCAGGTTTTATAAGGTGGGAAGAGGAACTTGACATCCATTCAGTGTATTAAGTCTTTACTGTTGTCACCTTTAATCTAAAATTCTGTAACTGTGCTGACTTGATGTGGAGGAGAGTGTTTGTTGAAAAAGACAAAACATCCAAGTTTCAGTTTATTTGAACTTTAATATTGTGACATGGCTACAAACTACAGAAGAAAATATAAAATTGCTGCTTTGAATCCAAATCTCTCCATGGTGGCACCAGAATTTCAGACAGCTGAGCTCTGAATGAAGGGGTAGAGATTATCTTTTTGTTTGTGTAGAGTAGCACAGTGGGGTCCTGATCCACAGCTAGGGCTCCTAGGCGTATGGTAATATAAATAATCAATAGTCAGATAATATTGTCTTTTCCTATGTCGTGTCTGGCTGGTAGGTCTTGCCCACATTCTCAGGGTCTAACTGATTGCCATGTTTGGGGTCAGGAAGCAATTTTCCCCCAGGACAAATTGGCAGAGACCCTGGGGATTTTACACCTTCTTCTGCAGCATGTGGCATGGGTCATTTGCTGGTGTAAATGGTGGATTCTCTGTAACTTGAAGTCTTTTTAAATCATGATCTGAGGACTTCAGTAACTCAGACAGAGGTTAGGGGTCTATTACAGGGGTGGGCGAGTGAGATTCTGTGGCTTGCGTTGTGCAGGAGGGCAGACTAGATGATCATGATGGTCCCTTCTGACCTTAGTCTATGAGCGCTTCTCTTTAACTTCCTTTTTCTGGGGCAGTGGTGGAGTAGCCTTTTATGGCATGAAACCATTGCCTTCCCACTGGGTTTTGCAAGAGAGAAAAGTAGCTTTACTTTGTCCATACAGCCTTGTAGGCTTACATGTGCTGTTCACTACTATGATTAGCCTATTTATAGCTGTCGGGTGATAGCTGTTTCCCATCTCATTTATGTACAAACCTTCACCTATCCACAGGTGGTTTCTGTTTTGCTATATGCAGCTCATCCTGGAACCCACTGCCGTTAGCTATTTTAGGTCAGGTCTACACTACAGAGTTAGTGGCAGCTTATGTCGACCTAACTATGGCAGTATCTACACTTAAATTTTACTCCCACCGATGTAATTGCCCCGCTACGCCAACTTAATAACTCCACCATTATGAGCAGCATAGAGTCAAGGTTAATGTAATTAGGTCAATGCAGTGTCAGTGTAGACACTTCCTTGCTTATGTCGACTGTTCCTGGCTTTCAGGAGCCATCCCACAATGCCCCCCTGACAGTACAATCAATACCTGTGCTCATGGTGAGGACGCGCACTGCTGACACAAGAAGCGAAGTGTAGACATGTACAAGCAATGTAATTACTATGGCAGCTGTATGTCAACATAAATTAGGTTGACTTAATTTTGTAATGTAGAAATGGCCTAGCTCATCAACACTTGACTCATCGTCCTGCACCTTGTATAATCATGGAGACTAGTGCAAAGTAGTGTTAAATGCTGCTATTCTGATCTTGTATGTGTTTACATCCATTTTGCACTCACTTTGCATTGGTCTTAATCCTTTTAATTAGGATTCAGTTCCTTACCATAATCCTCTTTGAAGTGATACCAAAGACCCTCTTTTAAAACCTGTGTAGTTAGAATACCACCTGTCAGTTCTTAGGCAAACTTTAATTATGTACTGATAACCTACCTAAAACATGTTGTTTGAGCCCAATAAATTAGAAATATCCCTTGGCTTGTTGCCATGTTTGTTGGTAATTCATGCTTCATATCTGGTCAGGGTCTTCTTTTGAGAATTAGATAACTTGGTTAGGTATTAGTTCTTGGTTAGGTATATTGTCTTGGCATATTTGCTAGATTAAATTTATTTGGTTTCCTATCAGTCTGATAATTTCATCATATATTACATAGATATTACCATTATCTAGCTACTTCAAAGTTGGAATGTATTATGCTCTAGGAATATTTTCCTATCGGTTTTGCCTTGCAGTTTAACTCTGCTACCTAACAGATAGCGATGTCACTTTATGAAATCTGGGGAACAGTGTGGCACAATAAGTAAGGCATTGGACTGGGAATCCAGAGACCTTGGTTCTGTTCTCAACTCTGGCCTGCTGAGTGACCTTAGCTTAGTCACTTCATTGTGTTCGTTTTTTCCATCTGTAAAATGGGGACAGTGATATTTATCCTCCTTTGTAAAGAGCTTTCATTGACAGGTGAAAATGCTAGATGATCCAGTTGTCTGCCACTGACTGCAATGTTCTTTGGATCAGGCCCTGTAAGTATTATAAAGACTATTTTAAGAAAGTACTGTGGGACAGTGATTAACTGTGCTCCATAGTGTACTCCTTTTAGGTGGGGTAGGTCTGCACAGTCATGGTTCAAATGGAAATCACTCCATCACTGAAGAAATATAGGCAGTATGCAGTGTTTGCAGATGAACTGCATACATAAAGCAAGTAGCCTGGTATATCATATACTTGTACTTCTGTTAGGGATGAGAGACAACAGTATTCCACAGAGATAGGGCAGGCCTTAGCACCCCTGACCCCTGCTGACTCCCCATGCAGCCCCCTGAGCCCCACTGCCTCCCTGGGCTCCCCAAACCCCCATTGCCCCCAGGGTCTCACTGCCTTCCCCCGCCCCATTGCCCCAAGCTCCCTTCTGTGGCCTTGCACCCCAGGCCCACCCTGCTCCTTGCTTCTTGACCACGGCAGCCGAAGAGCGACGGCTGCTGGCTGGGCACCTGGTTCTGAAGGCAGCAGTGCAGAAGTAAGGTGGCATGTTATGGTGTATTGTCACCCTTACTTCTGCACTGCTGCTGGCAGCAGTGCTGCCTTCCGAGCTGGGCATCTGGAGAGCGGTGTCTGCTGGCCAAGTGCCCAGAGGTGCCAGCACAAATTAAGCACTGATGGCACCCCTCTGACCATGGCCAGTGGTGGATTAGCCAATTGGGGGGTCCACTGAAAAATGGGCACCCTCATGCCCCGACCCACTCCAACTGCCCTGCGCTTCTGCCAGGGAGCTGTCAGGAGCGCGGGGAGGACTGCAGGTGGAAAGAGTGGGGAGGGACCCCCACTTGCTCTGGCCCAGGGCCCTACAAACCCCTAATCCACCTCTGACCACGTGGCCCTGGGCGGTCGCCCCTGTAGCACACCCATAAGGCTAGCCCTGCACAGAGAGATTTTCAGGATTTGGATGTCTTGGTTTTTTTAAATAAATAATTGCTAGTTTACTTTCTAGCAGAGCAAAGTAAGGAGCTGCAGTGCTATAACAACATGCTGTGAACATTCCAGCAGTCAAACCCAAGTGGAAATACGGTAATTAAACAATGAAAAGTTTTCCATTTCCAATGTAACTTCTGCCCTTCATGGGATTGTTACGTGATCAGGCCTTTAATGTGTGAGCTTGTAAAAACCTGGAATGGTTTTCACCTCTGGAAAAAGCAAAGACGACATATGGAATATACTTTTTAAAAAGTCACTATTCAGGGCAGCTCGTAAAGCACAGCAACATGTGTCTTTATCACCCTGAATAGTTCTGGGGGTCATGGCAATGTGATTTGGTGTTTTGTTTTTTTTTTAAATCTAAAAGGAAGAGAATAAAATTGTAACTAGGACACCACATAGCCCAGCCCAAATGCTTAAGAAAGAGTAGTGCTTTACAATCACATTAGTAGCTCAATGCCAGGATTCTATATTTAACAAGCCTTCCCTTCCTTCCACACCCATATGAATTCATTGGAATGCAGGGGAAAAATAAAAGCTCAACTGACTCATTAGGGGCTGATATGTAATTATCATCAATTAAAGGAAAGCTTCCAGAACTGCCATGCACTGTAATAAATGAAATTCAACTGAGCCCTGCAAGGCAGGACTATAACACTAACCCCAAAGTGTGTTTCTGCTCAAAACTAGGGCAGATTTGGTGGGGGGGTTTTCTTTTTTTTTAAGTTCTGAATACAATTATTTGTTGATTTGTCGTATAACACATAAATACGCTGTGTACAGAAGGATCATTATGTGAGCAATAACTGGCACTATTCTACAGGAAAACCTTCCTTCATTTCAGAGTCAATAATTTACAAGCAATAAATCTAAGAAAAGGATTACAGGGGTGAGAAACAGAGGAAAAAATATCAGTAGGGACAAAATTGTTCTGCCCAGACCAAATAATTTCATCTTCCATTGAAAGCTGGTGGCTGGTAAAAAATGAAGAGACAAAACTAATATGTTTAGAGCTGCTTCACAGAACTGGTTCTGATTCTACTGTATCTGAGTGAAAACAGGTTGGAAACTTGTATCCTGCTTATCCTGAAACCTTTCATTGTTGCTGGATATCATAGAGCTAAACCTAATGTTCTAGATTCAGAATAACATTTTCAGAAGTGGCTTAGGAGCCTAAGCAATTGAAAATCAATGGGACTTCGTCTCCCAAGTCACTTGAGTGCTTTTGAAAATTTTACCCTGGAACACTGACTTCCCAGTTTCTATTGTGGTTCCTTTTCTGCTATTTAAAAGATACATCTATTTCTAAGCTTTAAAAAAATATTTCACACTGTATGTCTAGTATCATAATAGACCAGTAAGATATATAATGGGTGTTTTTCCCCATAAAAGCTGATGTTACTGTACCTGATTCATCTAGTACCAATTTACTGATTTTAAAAAATTACATAATTTAATTGTCAGCTCTTTGAGGCAGGGACTGTCATTATTATTTACTATTTGTATTTGGATAGCATATAAAGGCTCCATTATGCTAGGCACTGTACAAACACATATAATAAAACAAACCAGGTCTGTAAAGCATCCAGACCTTGACTGGAACCTCTCAGTGCTGCCACGCTACAAATAATAAATAGCCTCACAGTTCAAACTCAGATCTGGAGGTTAATTTGAATGGCCCTTTTCTGTGTATTATGATCAAAAACTCTAACTAAATCCCTTTGGATTTGCACAGAAAGGAAAGTGGTTCAAAAATCAGATCTGAATTTTGCAGCTTGTGTCCATCTCTAATTGAAACATTCTATGCTTTGGAAATTATAAAAGAAAAAAGGAAGTTCAGAAAAACAAGATAACTTATGAAATGTCAGTGTAACATCATGTCCCTCTCAAATGTTAGTCTCTGAGCACGTAAAAAAAAACCCCAATCCACTGTATTGATATTTCAGAGCACACAAGCAAACTTATTGTCAAGTATACACAGTGTCACAAGGAAGTCATTTCTGGCCATCACATGATGTAGGAGTCAGCAAGCACACTCATATGATCAAACTAGAGATATCTACTGTACAAGAAAGGATATTAATAAGCCATATTTTGATCCAATGCCATTAATTTCTATCCAAGTGTTGAATTGCTGTACCACACAGCTGGTTTATATATATTTTTATTGTGTGTTATCTACAAATAAACTCATATAGACACGCATCCCCACTAACTAATTCTAATTCACCATCCTGTCATCCACCCTAAAATTGAATGAATCACAGAAGGTGGAGCAGAGGGGTGGGACAGGGATTATTCATCAAAAATATTTGAAAGGAAACCACGAGAGTAAAAGACAAAAATCCATTTATTCAGTCATCTTCTGACCTGTTGTGCTCTTCATTTTAAATGAATTTATTCCTGCACTTATGAAACTGGAACATATGAGAACTGGGTACCAGACAAAAAAAAATTTCTTTCCTCCTCGGACAAATTTGCTTAGTTCAGGAAAAGGAGCTGTTTTGAGTGAAAAGCTGTTTGCTTCTCCAAGCAATACTGTGTATGTTACAGCAGAGACAGGCCTGAAAGCTGAAGCTGAAATCTAGTTTGCTACGCCTGCACCTGCAGGTGTCTTGGAGCTCACTACCACAACAATGAGATATTTGCAGCTCTTATAGAAAAAAGTCCTGTGGGGTTAAATGGAAAATGATCACTTCCTCTAGGTGTGGGGTTTTTTGTTTTTTTTTGGTGGCATGATCTTGTAGAATTGAATAGCAAATGATATCACTGCCATGCAATTCTATAGGCTGTCTCAAAAACAATCATACAGACAAGCCCAACTAACCTATAGAAAGGTTGTTTTCTAATAAATTCTGTAGGTTATTAGAGTAAATTTTGTAGAACTCTATTGGTTTAAATTAAATTCTATACATCTTTTCCAAAAGGCAATTGTAGGCAACCTCATGGTGTTATACCAATAAAATAAAAACCAGCAGGATCTTATTAAAGGGGAAAAGGCAAAATGCCACATTTATTGTGAATACAGAAAGAATCATAGTAAGCAGTTAGTTATAGCTATAACATTCCATTCAATTTCATATCTATTCACACATTCATTCATACACACACACACAGGTTCTGCAAGGTTGTTATCATAGTTACCAGCCTTAGAGTTGCTCGTGCTAAGCCACTGGCCAGGTGGCCTGGACACGAGGAGGGAGCAGGGCCTTGTCAGATACTCATCTGATGCTTCTGGAAGTTGGTTTGCAGAATCAGACCCCAAAGTTCTCTCTTTCTACAGTCCATCTTTATAGGAATTTCTTCCTATGCCAGTCTATGGGAATTGCTTCATCATGCTGTTGCTAAATCAATCAGCAGATAGCACATTCCTGACGGCTCCGTGCTGCCAGATGTTATCGTGTTCTTTGGTTCTCCCATCCTTGAGGCGGTTGGGTGGATTCCAGTCTGCCCTCCGGAGTCCTCTGGTTATTTTCACTTGACGCCTTCTTCAGCTGATGGACACTGGATTCTTAGGCTGGCACCTCCCTGATCATTCAGTTATTATCCACACCAAGCATCCATCCACATACATCCTCTATCTCTATTTTAATCACAATTGTTAACAAAGCGAGATGAATACAACAAAAGGGCAGGGAGTCTCTGGGTGCTGTTTCTGTTGTTACAAAGTATCACTTTGAGAACAGACTCTGTTTTAGGATGTACTAACACAATTAGCAGCTTGCAAGTTTCACACAGAGGGGGAGAGAAACCAAGAGACCAAAAACCAAGAGACCTCTTAATTAGTAATACCCTGGAATTTAAACTATGAGGAATCAAACCCATTTGTGATTTTAATACAGAACTTCTTTAATATGATCCAACAACGGTCACCAGCAGAAAATCAGAAAATAAAATTCTCTGCTAGTGTGATATGATGGCCAAGAATTTGGCTCACTATCTGGCATACACTAAAACTAGGTGAAAGTCTTAGTTATTCTATTTGTGTTAAGTTTAAACCCTGCAAATTTGCCATGGAAACCATTTCTTTCTCTTTTTTTGCTGGTGAGATAGAAAACGTGGTTAAGTGACTGAGAGATGGAAAGTACAAAAAAGAAGAAAAAAAATCTTAAACTGAGAGAAAAAGAGAAGTGTGGGGGTGGACGATGACTGAAGTGTGGGGGGACATGCACCACAGCTCCCAGTAGTGGGTTAGCACAGGGCAGGTGCTGTTAACAGTGGGAGGGTCTGGGTATAGAAGCACAATCCCTCCTCCTTCAGAAAATGAAAAATGGCTAAAAAATAATAAGGTAAGGGAAAAGGGATGACCCACTTAGTGTGTGTGTGTGTTTGTGTGTGTCTGCGGATGGGAGGGGGAGTAAGACAAGGCAGAAGATGAAGTTCTCACACCCATGTGGGCTGACTCATGGAGTGAATTTGATGATAGCAATAATATGATATGGGTTATTACAACAGAGTCAAAGGAGGCAGATGCTCAGAAGAAAACTGTGAAAAGAACTCTGGCAGCAAAGGTCTAAAAGTAAATAAGACAGACTTCTATCCTGTAGTTTTTAAACTACTCAGTCGGTGTCTCTCTCCCATCAGGTGCTGGTTGTGCTGTCAGACTCTCTCTATCATCTAGTGACCTTCCCCTTCTCCCACATGCTTAGTGCTGAAATATAAACCCAGAGCATTTTAATTTTAAAAAGCAAAGAGAGCATTTATTTATTTATTGCAGGAAGGCTCTGAGGTGTTACAATGGCCCACCAGCAAAGCAGAAGCAAAGGGAATGACACATTGCCAGCCTGGGAACATAAGCCTCCCCTGCCAAGACATTGGTTTTGATTCTTCACTGATTTGCATGGTGTCTGATCATTTTACATCTGTGCAAAGTAGGTTTCAAATGAAACTGAATCAGAATGGGGGCATTTATGATTCACACCCACTTTGCACAAATGTAAATGATGGCGCTAGGTGCCAAGCTGTGCAGAGGCAGGCTCTGTATCTATCTTTGTCTTTTTTGCTGAGAGTCAGATCATGTAAATTTTATCTGGCTGGCAAAAGAGTCTATTGGTGAAAAATCAACTCTACTTCTTTTCTAGCCCAATTTCTAGATCAAAATTGTTCATGTTAAGTCTGATTCCCCAAACTTAGTATGATACACCAGACTAATCTTTTATGATCTATCTGCCGCTAATATGAACCCTCTGGGGTCCTTTCTTTCCCCTTTTCTGATCCCAGGTTTTACAGCTAGTTTCCTATATAAATCTACTCCCCTCACGTGAACTTTCTGAATCCCACTCTCCACAGCTGTAGAATTTCATCATCCTTTTGTTGGCATCACAGCACACGTGTGTTTACTTTAAATGTACTTTGTTAAAGAAAGCCAAGTTTATCTCATCAACCATGCTGAATTTTTAAAATCATTTTTGATTTGTTCCCTCTTGTTATATGGGAGAGCTTTCATATGAGGAGAGATTAAAAAGTCTGGGACTATTCAGCTTCAAAAAGAGATGACTAAGGGGGGATATGAGAGAGGTCTATAAAATCATGACTGGTGTGGAGAAAGTGAATAAGGAAGTGTTAGTTATGGCTTTGCATAACACAGGCACTGGGGGTCAGCCGACTAAATTAATAGGCAGCAGGTTTAAAACAAGCAAAAGGAAGTACTTCACACAATGCACTGTCAACTTGGGGAATTTGTTGTCAGGGGATGTTGTGAAGGCCAAAAATATAAATGGGTTAAAAAAATTAGATAAATTCTTGGAGGATAGGTCCATCAGTGGCTATTAGCCAAGATGGTCAAGAACACAACCCCATGCTCTGGGTGTTCCTTAATCTCTGACTGACAGAAGTTGGGACTGGATCGTAGGAGATGGGTCATTTGAAAATTGCTCAGTTCTGTTCATTCCCTCTGAAACATCTGGCACTGTCCACTGTCTGAAGACAGGATACTGGGCTACATGGACCATTGGTCTGACCCGCTATGGCCATTCTTATGTTTCAGTCGCTCTTGCACTAGAGTAGCTCATGACAGATGTGAAGTGAGACACAAAGATGCAAAGTGAGCTAAAAGGATGATTAGATGCGCATAGCAGATTGGCACAAATTTACATTATTCTGCACCGTTGTTTCTATTATTGTGGTACATAATGCACAATGTTCAATAGTCCCCAAACTCTCACCTTCATCTGTTGGGGCTACCAATGCATCATCTTGTAATTTAGGGCCAAATTTTGCATCTTTACTCCACAACTCCAACATCACAACTCCAGTTGAACTCCAGGGACTGAAGGATTTAACCATGGTATGTAAGACTCATAAGACTTGAAGTCATATAATCCTCAATATTCACAGACTAACATGCTCATGTCTACAGTTCAGGTGATGATAATGATTGTTTGTTTATTTTATTTACTTCTTTATTTGTATTGCAGTAGTTATGGACCAGGGCCCCATTGTGCTAGGGGCTGTACATAGAATAAAATTAGAATTATCTATAGTTAGGCACTTTATAATTGTTATAAGCAGACAGAAATTGCTTTACTTATAATTATCACCCAAGAGATCGTCCATAAAATAGGTAATTGAATTTTTCTGCAGGAAAAATAATCCAGCTATGATGTTCATGCAATTATCTCACTTGTAAATAAGCTACAAGTACTCTTCCTACAAAACTAGCTTTCCTTGTACTTTACATTGATGTGAAATATTGTATATGGTACTTCTATGCATTCAGTATTGGAATAACCGATAGTTCTGAATGTAATAAGGATTTGGTTTTATTTCTTTTTTGAATCACTGAATATCAGCTTGGGGGCTAGTAGACAGGTTAGCGATTTTGAATAACTTTTGTCAGTCATAAGTAGGAAAGTCTGTCTATCTTCTTCCCTCCCCTTCCTGCCCCACAAAAGGTGTGTGTGTGTGGAATCAAGATTCAGAGCTTTTCTTCAGGACTCTGGGGGTGATCATGAACTTTTGAGGTGAGAAGTCTATTGTTCTATCTATGGTACTTACATGATGCCTGTTAATGTGATATCTCTATGCCTCACAATCTTCAATGTAGTTTATCCTCACAACATCTCTGTAAGGTGTGGTGGTGGTGGTATCCCCATTTTACAGATGGAGAACTGAGGCACAGCAAGATGAAGTGACTTCCCCAAGGTCTGTCCCTGGGATGTCTGGCAGAGTAGAGAACTGAATTCAGGTCTTGCGAGTCCCAGGCTAGTGCCCTAACCACTGGACCGTCCCTCCTCTCTATAAACTGTTTTATGCTAAATATTAATCTTGCTTGATTGTCCTTTTGCAAAAAACATGAATTTGGGCACAGCCTCCTTAGGCTTTCCTGCAGTAGTAGACTCTCTTTCACACATTCAAAAAGGGAAAAGAAGCAAACCCTCTTCTCAGCAGCAGGGAAGAAAGAGAACAATGTTATGTTACTGTGGTCATTTCCTAGTTGCAGGAGGAGCTACAGTGATGGGGACCGTACCAGAACCTTGATAGATCCCTTAGCAGAGCAGAGACTGGGAAAACTGCAGAGCCGATGCCCTCACTTCCTGTGAGGAGATTCAGTGACACCTGAGAGCACCTCACAGCATCACAGAAACACTCGAGAGAGAGGTAGTAATCAGAATGAGGGAAAGGGGTGGACAAACTATCATCCTAGAATGGCATGAGGTGAAAACTCCCCACTCCCACTGCCTTATTTCCCTCTTACGTTAGAGCATGACACAGAAACCTGACCAGAGTTGGGAAAGCTAGAGATCTCTTGCTGATAGATATTAATTGACAGTCAGTTCTTGCATAATGTTTTCTAATGTTCCAGTTCTTTTTTGGTAATACAGTATTTCTTTCAATATATTCTTAGTTCAGTCACTGTGGTGTAAATTCCAAAGCGCTTACATCCTAAAAGACATAACTGGTGGATGAAACGAACAAGCTGGATGGGGTGGGGGTGGAGAGAGAGAAGCTAAAAAATATGATAGACCGTTCACATGCCTAGTCACTGTCAGGTTGTAGTTTACCATATGTATGGCAGAGGTGAGTATTAAGGAGGCTAAGGTGGTGACTTTACAGATCTGGAATGGGAGCTTTTCCCACTCAAAAGGGGCAGCATGGGGAAAAAGTGGGAAAGTATTTGTCAGAGAAGTGAAAGATCAAGGCTGTCCTCATTGGCAAAGCTAGGGAGGGAGCAGATTTTGTGATAGGTTGGTTAGGTAGGTGGGACTTACACACGAAGAGCAAGAAGTTTGTGTTTGACATGGTGGAAAGAAGGAGCCAATGGATTAACTTTTGGCGAGGGAGTGACAGCATCAAACCAAGAGAATGATCTTGGCAAGAGCATTTTGAATTGGTTTGAAGGGGGTGAGTTTGCCAGCACTGACACCAGAGAGGAGGAGATAGCAGTAGTTGAGGGGTGAAATGATCAGGGCATAGACAGGAGTTCTGGCACCGTAAGCAGAAAGAAGTAGTCTGGTATTGGAGATGGTGCAGGGCAAGAGGCAGTACGTTTTAAACCCGCTCTCAATGTGTGGGTCAAAGGAGAAGTAGATTTTCTCTCTGGGTTTCCCTTCCTTATTAGTGAAGAGCCTGCATTTAAAATTGGATGTAAATTTAAGATGTATTTGTTCAGGAAAAAAGAAAAGAACTTTCTTCACACTTATGAAAATCATTGTTTTAAAATAGCATTTTGAAATGTTGGAAGGATATTTGAATGAAGTCATTTTCACATGTAGCACCTTGGAGATGTGTTTTTCATCATGTATTTTCATTAAGCGCTATACACAGAAAATTTTTACATATTGTATTGATCCATAATATAACAACCCCTCATCTGGATCTTCAGTAGGTTTTGAACCCGATCCCTTGAGTGCCAAAAGCTGAGCATCTTCCACTGAAACTAAAGGAGGAACTCCTCTAGTTAGCAGTTCTGGTAGACTGTGCGGCCCCATCACTAGAGGGTGCTGCTGTGCTAATGTGGTGTTAATAGTATATCAAATGTTATTCTGACTTCTGTCTGTTTGTCAACACCCAGTGGTATGGGACCCCACGCTGGTGGACTTAGAGGGGCTGTTGCAATATAAATGTTTAATAATCATTATGAAAACTGGATATGGAGAGGTCTGTATGGAATCTGCTGAAGTGAGCACACTACAATAAAGGGGATTTTTTTGTTACCTTTTCTCTCAAGAGAAACAGAATTTACTGCAGAGGCTACTTCTGCCCAGTGTGAAAGTAGCAAATGCTGCCCTCCATTATGGTACACACACAGCACCCATAACAGAGGGCAGGATATGTTTGGAGATGTGTAATCTGTTTTAAAAGTTACCACTCTGTCACCTCCTTATCTTTTCCTTGTACACACAGGCCACCATGAGACCACTTGCTCTTGAACTTTTCTCATACCTGATCTCTGCAAAGGAAATCCTCTTTATTAATCTTTCCTTCCTTACATGCCAGGAGTCCTGTAACCCAGGGTTCATGAAACACCACATCCTCTCCATGGCCCAGCTCTCATGCAAGTCAACTGGCAGTGTGTTTGCTTACCCTAAATCACAGATAACATTGCAATTTGACAATAGTGGTGGGCAAAGTGGAGTTGCTCTGAATTTCAATTGTTTTACTCTTCACGTTGTACTTATTCCTCACAAAGAGCAGATTTGTTTGGAAACCTTGCCCCAACTTGCCTGTGAATTTGGGAACTGCTCTCAGACGGTTAGAAAAACCCAACACAAAAAACCATGCATATATGTACCATTTTGACTCAGTGTTCAGACCAGAATCATCTTAACAGCCAATACAAGAAGAGACTCTTGGCATTCTGTTTAGAGTACAAAGGGAAGAGCAAAGTAAGGAACATAGAACTGGGACCAGCACTAGGTCCATTCTAGAACTGGACAAAAACAATGAAGTTTTACATGAGCATTCTCTTGATTTGGTTCTAGGACGTTTCATGACCTAAAAAGTTCTTATTCTGCAGAATGATCATGAGCACTTTAGCACTGAAAACATTCCAACTTTAATGCTTTTTGTGTTTTCAATGATAACTGATTTTCACCTGAGTCATTTCAACATTTGAAAATAGGAATTGTTGTTGAGGAAAAACTTTCACCAGATATGGTTCTAAATTCAAAAGGCAAAATAAGAAATGTCACTGGGTGAAACTGGATCTTTTGTTCAAAAAGATCAAGTTTCTGAATTGCAATTTGAATTCATTTACATATTCAAATTCCTTTCAGCACTGTATCCCAGACTGAAAATTACAATAAAGCTCCATTTACTGCACATGTTGGAGATTTAAATTCTTTGTAAAATAACTGCATGTTTTCTCAATTACAGTACATTGTAGGAGGCAAAAATCTATTCATGAAGGTCCTGATCCTGCAAAGACTTAGATACATGTTTAACTTTTATACACTGTGAGTAGTCCCATTGACTTCAGTGGAGCTACGTAAGTTACAGCGGTTGAGGAACTGGCCCTTACAGTTGTGTCTATCATTAAATGTCAAGAGCAACCTGGATGGGAAAAAAACCTCTCCAAATATCACCCTGGAACTGAAGAATTATCAAGTAATCAGCAGGACCCATTCCAAATTATTTATCACATTTAATCGTATTGAAAGAAATGTTAACATATTAAACTATGAAGGAAATGACATTAATTCCAATAATTCATTTGTTGTTTGCAATACAATTTCCACGCTTTATCAATACTAAAGAATGTTAATTTCTTTCCTTGATAGGGGCCTTTCCACATCTACATTTCCTGACTCACATCTTTATTACATTATTTTTATGTTTCTCAGAAAGATGACCAGGACTTAAATTTTTTTTTCTTGCAATAATGCCAAGACCCTGGTCTGACCTGTTTGTCTTGTATGGAGTGCCACTGTCTTTCTGCTAGTAAAAGACTGTGGAGTCTGTTCAGTCTGAGCTGGCTGCAGTATTGCCATTCTTCATTCACTTTTGTCCCTTCCAGTCCTGCGATTCTATGATTTGCCTTTTCAGTACTTCTCCAAACTGCCAGAGACATCAGGAAAAATCAAACCCAATGCCCCGCTTAGATTCAGATGAAAAATTGCAGAGTGTGGCACATGTTTCATATTGTTTGTGGAAACTGTGTCCATGGTGATTTTCATAAAATCTTCACTAACAATTGTAGGTGAAGGACCCTTTCTGTACTGAGTGGAGCTGTGTGCTTTGTCACAGAGCATGTTACATTTGTTTGGCTTGTGTGTGTTTACTGATGGCTTGGTTAAGATCACTGTTATTACCTTCAGCTCCTAACAATGCACTGCACCGCTGAGCCCACACAGAGGGTATCGTCCTTGGTTGCAAAGATACTGTCAAGCTGTAACCGTGCAGCGCTAATCTTAATTTCCTAAGCAACATTAACGTCTCTCTTTAGCAAGGATAGCGCAGGGTCACATTTCTTTCTTTCCCTCTGTCTGATTCACAAAGCTTTTAAGAGATCACTTCAATTTCTACACTATCAAGCAGAAATAAGGATTAACAGAGTTGGCTGTAAGGATAAACAGCCACTATCTGGTGTATCGGATTGGATGAGGTGCTAGCAGTTGCTGTAGCTTTGTTTGTCTCCTATGAAATGGTTGGTAATCTTCTGTTTCTTCACATTTAGAGAAGCTGCTGCTCACTAGAACTGCCAGATATTTTTAACCACATAGAGACAGAGATTCCAACATGGAGCTTATTACAACTACGTTACCATGATGTCAATGAAGTGTGGCCATTTCAGCTATATAGATGTATCTTTCTTTTTTAGAAAAGTTCTCTTGGTTTGGTTAGACAGTCATAATAAGAATACTCTGTTCATCTCTGGGCAAATATGCTGCCAAACTGCGTGCCTCCAACATTGTCCTTACTGGTTGCAAACTGGGTCTTGAAAAGAGATCCTACCAAAAAGCCACAAGTGTAGAACATGATTTTGTACTACTCAATTGTGCAGCTAGAGCTAGGCAAAATATTTTGACCAAAACTTTTTGGGGGGAGAAAAATGCATAATTGGTGACACCAAAACATTTCATGAATGTGTGTTGATTTTGCTTAATAGTTTTGGTGGAAAACTCTTTTCTGGTTTTCTTCAAAATTTCTAAATTGCATTTTTCTGTTCCAAACTATTTGTTTTGAAATTTCCTTTATTTTTATTTTTTTAATGTAAGAAACATGACAAATGCTTGAAAATGAAATGTTTAGTTTGACACAGAATTTTTGTGTGTGACTTTTTGATTTGCCAAACAGTTTTTTAAAACAGTTTTTTGACCCGAAATGGTTTCTTTCCCGCCCGCCCCCAATTTTTCAAAATTGCCAGCGAACCAAACAATCCATTTTTTGCACAGAACGGCCTGCAGCTAACTGTGTGAAGGTGCTCCCCTGTGCTGTCACTTGCAAAGTCTGGGGCTTCTTACCTAATTATATTGGACGAAGCCAGACCAAAATAAAAGGGAAGAATAACAATGGAGAAGACAAATATGGCAAGCATTTTTCACTGGTATTTTCCTACCTGCCAACAGTAGATTGAGTCCATACTAATAACCATGCAGTGGTAGGCAATTTGGATTAATAAGCCAAACAGATACCGCAGGAGTTTAAAACAGAGGGAGTTTTTCTTTTTAGATAAAGGTTTTATCAGATAACGGCTGACCTCAGAAGGAGAGGTGGAGTCGGGGCTGCTCTAAGTTGTGCCTACTGGTTATGGTTCCCAAGGACCCATAGGCCAGCTGAGGACACCCTTTCAACCCTTCCTGATTCCAACACACTCCCTGTGTGGAGGGATATAGGAAAGACGCATAGCAGCCGCCTACACTAGCTTGATGCCCACTGAGGACTACCCCCAGGTTGGGAGAATCCCCTGAAAGGGGCATGTGGGTGGTTTCTGCTCCTTTTGCACTGTCTGTGTGGCACAAAGTTATGTGCCTGGCGATCATCAAAGCAAATTGTTTGTTTTTTCATTTATTTTTTTAATAGTGAATTCTACACTGCCTGCCATGTATCACCTTTCCTGACAAAACCCTTTTTTTCATGACAAGTAACTATCCCTGAGGGTCAGTTACATAACCTATTGCTAGTCCTGCTGCTCGGTGTTTATACTGCTCTAAATCTTGATCCCCTGTAGAGATCACATTGTGTAGCCTACTGGCAGAAAACAAAAGCAGCTTCCTATACAAAATACACAAGCCTTGCTTCTGGGCTCGCATGCTTAGGCAAACGCCCATCTGCGTTTTGGGATTCAAAGGAAGAGCGCTATTAATACCAACATTCCAGGTGACGCGTGGCTAATAATTGCAAACCCCCACCCCCCGCAAAAAAAAAAAACAACCCGTCCCCCAAACCCTATGCTCCTAATAAGGAGAAAAGAATTTGCTTCACTACCTTGTATTATTTCCATGTGTTTAGAATGTTAAATAACCGGCCCAGTTTAAACTCAAACAGCTACTGTAGCTACCAGTGTCCTAGCAAATGTTTTAAAGTTTTTCACAAAGTCACACATTTGCAGAGGACAAATGAAAGGTACAGGGATTGTCCTATTCTAACAAGGCTGCTTCTGCCTCTGTTATAGAGAGAGAGCGAGTGCCTTTCTTAAAGAGCTGTGTTCGGCAGTGGAAAGGCTACTTGTGTAGTGTTTAAAGGCCCAAGTTCTGGCTAAGAAGAATAATATATGGCATTCTCTCTTTTGGAACCACTTGGTGGTGAGATGTACATGTTCTCTTCCCTCAACCTTTTATTCTCCTGTTTCTCTCCCCCTCGATGCGGTTACGGATTAATTCATTCTCCTTTCTCTCTCTCTCTCTTAAATGCGGTTGCACAGTCAGCTAGTTATAATGGCAGGGCAATTGCTCATTGGGTGCTAATGGGGCTAAATCCCAGCAATAATGCTAGAGCCATAGCTGTCTGCCAAACGGTAGACACTGGACAAAGTGGCTGACATCTCACAGTGTGCAGTACACCTGGGCTACCACTGGAGGACAACCGGTCCTACGGCACATGGACTGCCAGCAGCAGGAAGAGGAGGGAACATAGGCTTGCAAGAGGGGCTAATTCAGGTTTTCCCCCACAAAGTACAGGGAGCCATGCATGTGCTCCCTGCCAGCTCTGGAGTCCCTGCAAGCAGCAAAAGGAAGAGGCACAAAGCACAGAATACAAGCATCTGTGTGACTAAATCAGATCAGTCTCCACCCCCACAGAGACCAAGTATAGGGCTTGCTGCTGCTACTTGCTCTGATTCTCCAGTTCTAGTAATAAGTCCGGGGTTTCTGAACTCAGGCAGAGGGAGATGGGTGGGGTCAGGTGGGGGCAACGTGTTCTTAGTGTGGAAGGTTGTGTGTGTGTACTGGGTGTGGAGGTTGGGGAGAGTTGTTCTGAGCCTAGGGATGTGGGGTGGAAGAGGAGTCAGCACTGAGGGTGTAGCTCAGCATTGTATCATGATCAGGGCGGAAGGTGAGGTGTTCTCAGCCGGGTTGGGTAAGGGATGTGTGGCTACTGGGGTGTTTCTGAGCAAGTGGAGTTTGAAGGTGGCGAAATGAAGGAGCTTGGGAAAGTCCAGAGCCTGAAGAGGAGGGCTGAGTGTAAGGTGGGGTAGAGTCAATGGGTGAATGACAGTCTAAGTGGGGAGAGAGTAAGGGGGATGATATAGCAGCGCAGGGGCACACCCAGAAAGTTTCCACATGGTACACACAACCGAACAGCAGTCACCCTGAGTGGCAGCTCAGCTCTTGTTCCAGGGGCTGGGCCATGCTCCAGGTGATGCGAACTGGCCCACAGGGTCACAGTGTCATTCAGGTTTGGCCCAGCTGTTTCTCCGCCATGACAGAGGATATTACTGGGCCAAATTTTACAGTGCCATTGCAACCTGGTGCACAGGGTCACAGTGCCACTTATGTTTGGCTCGATGGCCCCCCGTCAAGGGGTCCCTGAGCCAAACCTGAATGGTGCTGCAATCCCACACACCTCTAAAATGGGGGGGGAGGGGGCAGACAAACTGATCCTTTTGCCCCCCACTCAGGCTGCCCTGTTCCCCTGTGGCACATAATGTGCATATGGCTGTGGGCATCACTGGAGTAGCGTAAGAGCGATATTGGAAGATGGAGAAATTCGGGATTGGATTGGACAATGAAGGGGTCACAGAGGGAGAAATGTTTTCCCTTCCCTAACCATTACTGTGAAAAGTTCCATTTTTCATGCCTTACCTCACCAAAACTCTTCCATGTGATAACCCAACCTCCTTACCATGCCCAATTAATAAAATCTACAGGAAAGGTTAGGAGGGGTGCGCATGTGTATGCCTGAGATGGAGGGAACAGCTTGCTACCTGCAGCCTTGCCACTTACTTTGGGCACCAGTTGCTGCTTTCTAATGGAATTTAAGAGGAAATCCCATTTCTTGGGGCATTTAAAATTAGACTGAACAAAGCATATGAAAAAATACTATCAGGAATAATCCTGGTCTAGCAAGTGATGGGGATGGGACGAGAAGACCTATTCCGACTTTCCTATTTTTGGCTTCTATAGTTCTCTAACTCCACAGAAGTGTGCATAATGTCCTGCCTAGTATTAATGGATACCACCTGCAAGATTCTGATCTCAGTTACATCGGAGTATGTCTGGAGCAACTCTGTTGACTCACTTTACTGCAAGGGTCGATTCCCTCTCCCCCACCCCCCCCCCACCCCCATCAGTAGAAAATGTTATTTTTACAGATATTTCATTTGAAGGGTTTTAGAGCCTTTTGGCTAGAGTTTAAGAGAATGATGTTTGTTTTTTGCAAATAACTTGAATGAAGCCTGGGGCAGAGCTGTAAAATAATAATTCAGATTGATAAAAAGGCTTTCAAGTTTGCTGAAAATTTTAGCTGTATTGTTAATGTAGAAACGGCTGTAAATCCTGAGCCAAGGTATGTGCTATACTATGATAAAATCTTCAGTTACCAATTCACAACCAGATTCTTCTCTACAAGGCTAAGTACTGTGGTCATATTTTTAGTTACCAGTTTGCTAAGAGAGCTACTTATCTCCAGGGTAAAGTAGTTTTAAGAAATCTTTTTTTTTTTCCAAAGGTCTTGAATATATTTATTCCATGACCTAACTAAGTTAATGCATCTGCATCACCAAAGATTTATGTATTGTATTTTAAAAATTAACTCATGGATATAAGAGTTATAGGGGTTCAAACTGGGGATAAAAAAATTACAATGAGGCGCCACATCCATTTGATAAACAGAAGAATTTTCTCTGCAAACTAAGATTTATCAAGATTCTTTTTCAACCAATCCTGATATTTGGCTTATATTATATCTAGCCTTCTGGAGTTATATAAACTATTGATCAGAATAATTATTAATTCCTGTTTTCTTTCCTGTAACACCTAGAATTTTGATGACTTCGTGAAAGGTTTGTTAATCATATGTTTGACACTATTCCTCAAAAGATAAGAACTGGACTGAATTTATCTATACTTTTTTTGAAGCTCTTCGAACTTTGATTAATTTTAGAGCTAGAGCAGAACTCCACAGCTCACCCATATCTCCACAATGGTTCAATCCAAAATCCTGGATTGAAATGCTATTGCATTTTTGGGAAGCTTGATTCAGGATCAGAACTTTGGACCCACCTGTAGCTTAGATCTGTATGTGCCACTATGTCAAAAATTATAAAGCCAGAAGGGATCATCTGGTCTTCCTCTGCATAACAGAGGCCATAAGACTTTCCTGAATTAATTTCTGTTTGAACTAAAGCATATTGTTTGGAAAACATCTCATCTTGATTTAAAGATTTCCAGTGATGAAGAATCCACCACAACCCTTGATAAATGGTTCTAGTGATTAATTACCCTCACTGTTATAAATTTGCACCTTATTTCCAGTCTGAATTTGTCAAGCTTCAACTTCCAGACATTGGATCTTGTTATACCTTTGTCTGCTAGACTGAAGAGCCCATTATCAAATTTCTGTACCCCACAGTAAATGCTTATAGACTGTGATCAAGTCACCCCCTAATGTCTTTTGTGCCATTAGAAGCTAAGTATATCTTCTTCTGCAGCCCCAAAGCCAATATGAAGGCTCCTTATTTTTCAAAACCTAGTTTAGCTTGAGTCAGCCACTTCCTTTGTTCTTCAGAAGTAAAGAATGTACAAATGAGTTCCTTGCAAAGGAAGACAAGAGAAAAAACTTTCACTCTGTGTATGCACTGGGGTTGCCAATACTCCAGGATTGCCCTGGAGCCTCCAGGAATTAAAGATTAATCTTTAAATAGAGATTATGTCTTGTGATGAAACCTCCAGGAATATGTCCAACCAAAATTGGCAACCCTAGTATACACACACACACACACACACACACACACACACACACTCTCTCTCTCTCTCTCTCTCTCTCTCTCTCTCTCAGTACCCAAGCATCACTCATTGGGTCTGTCCCTGAAATCATGCACACCCAATTCTTAGGGTATCCAGACAATCCCTACCCTGGCTTTTGGCCCTCTCCTGTAGCTTTCCCCCCAGAGGATGACTTTACACAGGAAATAATTTCTCTGGGATTATGATCCAAATCCAGTTTCAGGTGACATCAGCAACAATAGTGATCGATACACTGAAGTCAACTTAAAATGTTCTCTTTCCTAAGCTCTGATAACTTGGGTATCATTGGCAGGGGTCAAGATAGGGGAAGAATTTCCCCTTCAGTGCGAATCTGAAATGGGCAATAGTAAATATTCTTCATGTTGATTTACCAGCCTTCAGCATCACTTAGGACTTTAGAGCTTCTGAGCCTATTCTCTTCCATCTGCCAGCCATGGCACTATTGTGCCTGAGAAGAGTTGATCCCTGCCAGCTAAAATGGAGCAGTGCTATTGAGATTTTAGTAGTGTGGATACTTGGCTTGCCTCGGGGTCTCTCTTATCCTTTTAGCTGGTATACAGTCAGGAGTAGGGATGGAGGACTAAAGAGCGTTTAGAGCCAAAATTGAAGGCAAAAGACATTTTGTTGCAGTCCTGGCTGTGTTACAGACTTTGTGTGACCTCAGGCAGCTTTTTGTACCTCAGTTTTTCCCCATCTTTAAAAGCGGAGTTATACTATTTAATCACCTGAAAGTGCTGTGAGAGGTTTGGATGAGAAGTGCTCTCTCAGGGCAAAGTACTATTATTATATTTGTCCCCGCAGCTCTGGGGCTATGCAGCACAGGCCCCAAAGAAACTCCCATTGACTTCAGTGGGACCAGGATCTCACCTTTGATTTTGAGTGTCCTCATATGAAGTCAAATTAGGGGGAGGAGGGAGATTGTAGCCAGGGCTTTACACACTCAAAATGAAAGCTTTTAAGATTTCACTTTAATGGAAAACTGCCAGTGGAAAAACACCTCCTCTTCTTGTCCCATCCGTGGGCAGAGATGTTGTTATCACCATTATCACACAGACATAGGAAGATGGGGTGGGGGTGCCTGGAACGCTGCCCTTCTGTGGTTAGAAATGTAGGCAGCTGCTATTTCAAGTTAAGGGATCAGAAGTGACTAGGGACTTTTTGTGGGATGGAATTGACCCTACAATTACTTTGCATCTAAGCACACCCCTTCCACCTTGCCTTATGAGGCTATTTTGAGTGTACCTAAAGATGAACTATAGAGTCCCTTTTTGAAAAACAAATCTGTTTAAAATCCCATCCCATTCCCCAGGACATCTCAACAGGCTACAACCCACAAACTCTCTGATAAATTTTCTAACAAAATATTTAGAAAATCAGTTTTGCTCATCTGTGAAGTCCTAAAGTTGAAGTACTGGTCCAATTTTGGCAGTATTGCCAACCTCAAGCATTCAAAAATCCTTTTGCAAAAAATGATGAGATTAACTTAAATCATGAGAGTTTAAACCATCGTAAATGTTGGGTTCCTTTTTCTTTCTTTTCTGGTTTTTGATCTGTTACGGTGCGCTCAGCTTTCCTTTGCAACCATGAGGTCCAGAAACTTACTTGTTAACAAAATGAAAGCTGTGATTCTCATGCCTTTGAGGATAGCCACAAGTGTTGTGAGTGTGGTACTGAAATGTCAAGAGCTGGTAAAACTGCTGCTGCGCTGCCATGTGCTGTCATCCCGGTGAAGTGAAAAGGGCTTTAAGGGTGACGCTGGGGGTATGTCCACGTTGGTTGTGTACATGTGTCCTGGCTGGTGTGAATGTGTCCAAGCATCACCTCAGCCTCCCGCCAGAGTCCGTGCTGCACAGCTGCACATGTGCCATTCCCCACGTAGCTGTGTCCAAACTGATGCTGCAGCTGCTTGTTGATTTGCGCTTGGATTCATGGGTTTATATCCCATAGTCCCAAGTCTCCTCCCCAGCTGGGGCTGCTCTAGTGCTTGTTTGCAGTGTACTGTGGAGGAACTTGTCTGTCCTTGAATGTCTGCATGGAAGTGCTTTCAGCACTGTCAATGCCTTTTCTTCTGAGTCACTTCTGGCCATTCAAGCTGCTCACTTTGGTCCTTTGCAACCCAGTGACAAGCCGTGGATCAATTTGATCAGCATATTCTACATGTGAATGGGTTTATAAAGTGGAGCAGATGTTCGGCGAGATGCATTTCAGGAAGAAGCGGTAAAGAGTCCTGTGGCACCTTATAGACTAACAGATGTATTGGAGCATAAGCTTTCATGGATGAATACCCACTTCGTCAGATGCATGTAGTGGAAATTTCCGGGTGCAGGTGTAAATATGCAAGCAAGAATCAGGTTAGGGATAACGAGGTTAGTTCAATCAGGGAGGATGAGGCCCTCTTCTAGCAGTTGAGGGGTGAATGCCAAGGGAGGAGAAACTGCTTTTGTAGTTGGCCAGCCATTCATAGTCGTTGTTTAATCCTGAGCTGATGGTATCAAATTTGCAAATGAACTGAAGCTCAGCAGTTTCTGTTTGAAGTCTGGTCCTGGAGTTTTTTTGCTGCAGGATGGCTACCTTTAAATCTGCTATTGTGTGTCCAGCGAGATTGAAGTGTTCTCCTACAGGTGTTTGTATATTGCCATTCCTAATATCTGATTTGTGTCCATTTATCCTTTTTACGTAGGGACTGTCCAGTTTGGCCGATGTACACAGCAGAGGGGCATTGCTGGCGCATGATGGCGCATATTACATTGGTGGACGTGCAGGTGAATGAATGGCTAGCCAACTACAAAAGCAGTTTCTCCTCCCTTGGCGTTCACACCTCAACTGCTAGAAGAGGGCCTCATCCTCCCTGATTGAACTAACCTCGTTATCCCTAACCTGATTCTTGCTTGCATATTTATACCTGCCTCTGGAAATTTCCACGACATGCATCTGACGAAGTGGGTATTCACCCACGAAAGCTCATGCTCCAACACATCTGTTAGTCTATAAGGTGCCACAGGACTCTTTGCTGCTTTTACAGATCCACACTAACACAGCTATCCCTCTGATACTTGATTTCAGGAAGAGTTTCAGAGACTCTGGGGGGGCGGGGGAAGGGTCCATTCACAGCAGACTTCATAGAATGCCACATTATTTTCCGTGTGGAGTGTCATTTCTGGTACAGCATAACTGACACACTAGGGTGGGACCACATTGTCCTGAAGACCTGGGATGACCAGCATAGGCTCCAGAACTTCCTCATAGAGCTATGTGAAGAGCTTGCCCTGACCCTCCAGCACCAGAACACTCAATTGAGGGAGGCCATATTAAATGCAGAAGCGGGTTGCAATTGTCCTCTGGAAGCTGGTTACCCCAGACTGCTACAGGTCTGTGGCTAACCAGTTTGGTATTAGCAAGTCAGAGGCGGGGGTTGTGCTGGTGGATTGCCAGGCAATTGTTACTGTGATTTACCTGTGTGTGGTTGGCATTAGAAATGTTCCAGAAACAATAGTGGGCTTTCGGAGACTGGGGTTCCCCAACTGTACTGGGGCCATGGGCGGCACACATTTGTCCATAATTTGCCCTCCATGGGGAGCAAGCAAATATGTAAACTGCAAAGGGCACTGCTCCACCATTCTGCAGGGGTAGGGGCAGAGTCAGGTTCACGAACACCAACATGAGTAGTACTGCCGTGATGCAAAAATTTTCAAGAGATTTGGACAGTAGCTGTCTGGAGAAGTGGGGGTCTATTTCCTCCTTAAAATATTGTTATCGATGGGATGTTGGTGCCTACTGTTATTTTGGTGGACCTTGCCTACGATGGCTCGTGAAACCATACTCTGAAAACAAACCACACAAGATGCATGTGGCAATAATTAAAAACATGATAGTTGGCTCTTACGGGGCTATGGATTGGTGCCCTGGCCCTGCTCCACTCTCTCTCCATACACTGTCTTCCCTGGCTGGTCTCCCGCTCCATCCCCAAACAGGTCCTGGGAAAATCCACCCAGAACTTCCGCTATCCCATCCTGCTAGTGGGCTGAATCAGGGCATCAAGCTCCATGGACAGCTCCTTGGATCCACCTCCCCTTCCTCTGGCCTCACAATGAGAGCCACCAGTTGCAGGAATAGATCATGGCAGACAGTGGGCTCCATGCTGGGGGTGCTGAAACACATCCTATCAAGCTCCTGGTAGTTGGGGCATGTGATGGATGCATTACCACACATGGTGCTGGAGCCCTTGACCTTGAGGTACGGGGACATGAGATGTTTGATGAGCTCCCTGCGCTGCACTTCACTGCTGTACGATGGATTCACTGCTCCACCAGCCTCTGCAAAATCTTTCATAAAGATGAATATTTCCACAAGCTCTTGCTGAAGTCATGGGTCTGGATGTAATCACCCTGGTGTGGTTCTCCGGCCAGCTTGCCTCACACTGGGGGTTGGATGTTTTGAAATGGTGGGGCAGGGCTGAGTTGGATCAATTGTGGAAGTGCAGTGGTCTACATACACAAAAGGAGATGGGTAAACTTCTGGTCCATAGAGAGCAAGTGGGAAGGAACCAAGGAGGCCAAACGGTGGGAAGATACAAGACCAGAAACTGTGGGAATAACAGTGGAGGATGATATAGACTTGGGAGTGGTTCACTGTGTAATTGCTATATTCACACCACAAAGTGGGCAGGTAGCGAGGAGGGTCAGATATTAATATGTGGCCTTGCCCACACACCCAGGTGGGTATGATAACTCATGTTTTATGCACCCGTGGACATGCCTCTAGTGTGGATGATGGGGCCGGGGCATGGGGCCTATGGCTCAACATGTGTAAAGCCAGAACTGAGAGAGAAAGTCGTCATGCTGTGTTTGCACTGTAATACAGAAGTCATCATGGACGTCTTCAGGAATACAGGGAGCATTATTTAAGGTGGAAGTTGATATGCTAGCTGTTACAAACCAAAGGCCCAAATCTGCACACATACATGTGAGTAACTTTGCACATGGGAGTAGTCACCTGGAGGAGTGTTTGTAGGACTGGATCCTAAATATAAAATCCTGAATTTAGGACTTGCTAGGTGAGTAAAGATGATGTTCCTGCCCATTCACCCAACAGGAATTTGTACCATTCTTGCCCTTGAGCACCTGAAATGTTTTGTTTTAAAATGTATTAATTCATTTATAGGTTTAAGTCTGTCCATGCATTTTGTTAATAATCTGGCGTCTTGAAGCAATTTAATTTGTTTACACATAGAATTTTTAAAATTTCCTCTGGAATTCTTCCTTTCAGGGCAGTCTCATTACTAATACCTTTTACGCTGTGAAGAGAAATGAAAGTGTGACCCTTCTCCTTGATTTGCATGTGAAAGAATGTTGTGTACATTTCCTCTTAAAAGCTATATCTCCAGCCAATGACTTGTAACTGAATTGCATCTGAGTTTTGTGGGAAATTCTCTACAAAAGGGAATGCCCTACCTCAGAAGTGATTTCTAGCCAGAAGAATTTAATGAATGACTGATGACCGCTGTTAACATACCTGTGTAGTATTAAAATCAGGTTAATCATTTGCATTTTAGTGGAAGTAATGGATTTCTGCAAAGCTTAGTACTTTAACAGATGCAGATACTGCAGTGTTTTTTTTATGGATAATTAGGCCATGTCTACATTACAAACTCCGGCTGCTGCAAATTACGTTGGCATAAAGTGGTGGGGCAGAAACGAGGGGTGACTGGGAAAAAGGGGTCAAGTTACCAGCATGTAATTTTCTCCATCCCATAATATCACCCATATCCCATAATTTATGTCCTTTTTTAAAAAAATCCCATGTAGCCTTTCACATCCCTGCATGGCCCATCTTTGACAGAAGCATGATGTCCGCACAGTTCTATATTATTGTCTTATGTGTTGCAAGCACAGGACACACAATCCTCCAGTATTTTCAGAGTCTCAAGAGGAACTGCATCAGTGGGGACCATGATGATTTCATGGAGGACAGATTGCTGTGGGACATAGAAAGAACCAAATCAAGGTGGTTGGTGGTGGTCACAGAGTAGATGGTGGAACACCACTTCAGAGCTCAAGAAACAAGCGCTGACAGGTGGTATTGCATGGTAATACAGGTTTGGGATGACAAGAAATGGCTGCAGAACTTTTGGATGTGAAAGGCCCCATTACTGGGTCTGTGTGGTGAGCTCTCTCCATCCCTCCAGCAGCCTGGACACCAGAATGAGAACTGCACTGGCAATGGAGAAGCAAGTGATTATCTATAGAACCTTGCAACGCCGGTGTCATAAATATAAAGGGAAGGGTAATAACCTTTATGTATGCAGTAATATAAAATCCCTCTTGGCCAGAGGTACAGAATCCCCCTACCTGTAAGGGGTTAATCAATTCAATTAACCTAGTTGGCACCTGACCAGAAGGCCCAATGGGAAAAGAAGATACTTTCAAATCTGGGCGGGTGGGGGGTGGGGAGGGAAAGCTTTGTTTTTGTGCTCTGTGTGTTCTCTCAGACAAAGAGAGAGAACAAGCAAGTAATCCAGCTCCTACTGAATGATACGTCTAAATTACAGGAATAGTAAGTAATAGCAAGGAAATGCATTAGAGTATCTTTTGGTTTAGCTTGTGAATTTTCCTTGCAGGACTTAACTACTCTGTCCTGAGGCAGAGGGGAAAAAACCACCAGCTGCTCTCAGCTAAAAGAAAAAAAAAAGTGTCCTTTTTTTTTTTAAAAAAAACCTCCCTGCTTTCCAAGGAGCCAAAAGAAAAAAAAAATCCTTTTAATATCCTGAGGTTTGTGCTTCTGGTTCAAAATGATCCCACCGCTCTGCCACCATGTCAGGGTTCCCTCCCCACTCTGAACTCTGGAGTACAGATGTGGGGACCCACATGAAAGACCCCCTAAAATTATTTCTACCAGCTTAGGTTAAAACTTCCCCAAAGCACAAATCCCTTCTTGTCCTTGGATGGTATTCGCTGCCACCACCAAGTGATTTGACAAAGATTCAAGGAAAAGAACCACTTGGAGTTCCTGTTCCCCAAAATATTCCCCCCAAACCCCTTCACCCACTTTCCTGGGGAGGCTTGAGAATAATATCCTCACCAATTGGTACAGGTGAGCACAGACCAAATCCCTGGGTTTTTAGGACACTAAAACCAATCAGATTCTAAAAAACCCCAGAACTTTATAATAATAATAATAATTAATTAAAAAAAAAGTAAAAGAAGCAGCTCTGTAAAATCAGAATGGAAGGTAATTTTACAGGGTAATCAGATTCAAAACACAGAGGATTCCCCTCTAGGCAAAACTTTAAGGTTACAAAAAACATAAGCATAGGGAAAATTCACAATCTAAAACAAAAGATACTCTAATGCATTTCCTTGCTATTACTTACTATTCCTGTAATTTATACGTATCATTCAGTAGGAGCTGGATTACTTGCTTGGTCTCTCTCTTTATCTGAGAGAACACACAGAGCACAAAAACAAAGCTTTCCCTCCCCCCCCCCCCCGCCCAGATTTGAAAGTATCTTCTTTTCCCATTGGGCCTTCTGGTCAGGTGCCAACTAGGTTAATTGAATTGATTAACCCCTTACAGGTAGGGGGATTCTGTACCTCTGGCCAAGAGGGATTTTATATTACTGCATACATAAAGGTTGTTACCCTTCCCTTTCTTTTTATGTCAGCTGGATTGTTACAGCCTGTGGGAAATTATTTTGAAGTTGGAATATCCACTATTGTGGCTATTGTCATCTAAGTATGCGGGGCCATTAGTCGTCTTCTGAGATGCAGGATTGTGACTGTCAGCAGTGTGCAGGACACAGTGGATAGATTTGCAGCAATGGCGTTCCCAAACTGTGGTGGAGTGATAGACAGTATGCATATCCCTATTTCGGCACCTGCCCACCTTGCCCCAGAGCATATCAACAGAAAAGGGTACTTTTCTATGGTTATGCAAGCGCTGGTGGGTCACGGGGGATGCTTCACCAACATCAGTGTGGCTGGTCAGGGAGGGTGCAAGACGCTCACATCTTTAAGAACACTGGACTATTCAGAAAGATGCAATCAGGGACTTTCTTCCCTGACTGGCGGATTACCATTGGCGATGTTGAAATGCCAACAGTGGTCCCGAGGGACCTAGCCTACCCCTTGTTCCTCTGCCTCAGGAAGCTGTACACTGGCCACCTTGACAGCACCAAGAAAAGATTCAGCTACCATCGCAGCAGGTGCAGAATGTCAGCTGAACGTGCTTTCGGTATATTGAAGGGACGTTGGCATTGTTTACTTACAAGTTCGGATCTCTGTGAGAAAATATCCCAATGGTTATAGCTGCTAGCTGTGTCCTGCGTAATACCTGTGAGACAAAGAGGGGAAAGTTGCTGTGAAGATGGAATGGCTGTCCACTGAGTTTGAACAGCCAGACAAGGGCTATTAGAAGAGCTCAAGGCAGAGCTATATGACTGAAGGAGGTCTTGAAAGAGCTCTTGAACAGTGAGCCACAGTCATGCGTTGTGGTGGACTGTGCTCTACCTGGCCCTGCAGTTTTGGGGCCTCTTAGGAATTGTGTGGTGTCTGCTATACATTTCTGACTGTGTTTGTCACTGATCCTATGAATTGTGTCACAGTGTACAATGACAAGTAAGTGGGGGCTTTCACTACTGTGAAACATTCTGTAACACATGTTCTGAACTACTAAAGATGAATTATTTCCCCAAAATAGAATTTTATTTGATTAACAAAACTGGTGCAGAATATCTGTATATTTAAAAGTAAATACATAAAATCTTAATAAATATAGGGAACAGAACTAAATAAGGGGAACAAACATTCATGTTCATTTTGGCTACACATACCGCAATCGTGGTGCTCTCAGGTCAGTGTGAAGCTGTGGCTCTCCTGACTGTCCCCTGGTACGGAGAGGTAAGGGTAGGGGTGTGGAATATTGGGGGGGGGTTTGAAGGGAGGTGCTAAAATTGAGTTCTCCATCGACTGCAAAGGGAGGCGAGCCAGTGATTGTTGAACCTGTATGTCCACAAGAGTCTGCAGCATGTGTGTTTGCTGCCAGAAAAGCCCCATTGTGTCCTGATGCATCTCCCTCTCCTTTTCCTGCGCCTTTCTTCTGTCCACTCCGTCCTTCTCCGTACCATCTGAAATAGTCACTCTCCAGGCCCTCCATTCACGATATGATGCAACAATGGTTTGCAGGGGATGACATGTTCAGCGAGATCAAGTTCTCTTCTTTCTCCTTCTTATTTGGTTCAGGAGTTCTGTGGAAGTGGAGGGGGAGCTGCTTATGGCCACAACAGCAGCAGCTGCAGATAAAACCACCAGCTGTACCATTGTCAGGACAGAAACAATGGAAAGCAAAAGGTAAGGTTCAGAACTTGCTTCTTTTGTTCCCCTAAAGTTTAATACAAGACATGCTTAATGACCCTCATGCTTCGGAGAAGAACCACTCACAGCATTGGCCATGTTGCATAAGGCCCAGCAGGGGTGAGGGAAAGGAGGAGGGAATTGTTTGGTTGTACGAGCATAGGGCAAGAGCACTGAATACTGATGCCATTTTCCACAGGCAGTGGTGATTTTACCTGGTCTTTCACTCTTGGTAGGTAACAAAGGCACAGAGAGCACAGCTGCCGCTGGCATCCCAAAGCTCCTTGGAGGTATCTACGGTGGTGGTGGGGTCTCCACCATGTATGGCATGCAGCTCTTTGTAAAAGTGGCAGGTCCGTGACTTGGCACCAAATTGACTGTTGGCCTCCTGATATGCCTGGCGCAATCCCGTCCTTTCCACATGGCCCTGCTGACGATCCCAGTTGTAACCCTTCTCTTGCATTCCCCATGCAATCTGCTCGTAGATGTTTGTGTTTCTACAATGGGTCCGTAGCTGTGCCTCTTGTCTCCATGGGCCTAGGAGATCCAATATCTCCTGTGTACCCTAGGCCAGAGCATGTCTGCAATGTGTAGCTGGCACAGTCAGCAGGGCAGGTGCACATAACTATGGAGAGCTGCTAGGTGTGCTTGACAAGCTGGGCAATCAGGAAAAAATCATTTCAAAAATTCACCGGGTTTTAAAAGGGGGCGGGGCTCCTAGTCTCTATGACTCTCTGGGCAGTAGAGTTCACAGTAGCGACCAGACTGGTCAGTGGCAGGCATTGTGGGACAGCTGCAGGAGGAAGGTTAGGGTTGACATAGGCACCTCAGTACATTGACCATGTCTCAACGCTGTTCGGGGAGGGGGTGTTACTGCGTCGCTGTATTGGGGCACTTACATCTGTGGGAGTCAAACTTATGTGTAGACACATGCACAACTAGGTCAACGCAAGGTGACTTACATTGACCTGACTTTATAGTGTAGCACAGGCCTTTTAATACCATTGGATGGTTGTCAAGTGTTCTGAAGGAATCTTTTTTTTTTTTTTTTTGGGTGGGGGGGGACAACATTTCTTAAAGCTCTTCATATTTTCCCAGAGGGGTTTTTCTAACAAAACATACCTGTTGGTCAAAGGAAATATTCACTGTATGGGAAAATACAACATATCAGAATGAAAAGTTAACCCCTTAGTAGATGCTCTATTAAACTTTAAGAGGAGTGAGGTTATCGGGGATAACTCCATGTGTTTTTGGAAAAGCCAATAAAACCATAAATTGTCAGTGGTTATATACAAGGCAGCAGAACATACAGAAGGGAGCAAGCTGGGCCACTGAAAGAATTAAACTGGCAACTGATGCAGGAAAATCCGAAGTTGTGGCTTTTTTAAATGTTGATTATAAGGCTGCCTTTCTCATCCATTCATTCACCCTGCAAGCAAGGCCTGCCCAATCCCAAACATAAGGAGTTGCTATTATCTCTCCCACACTGCAGCTGCCAGCCTCCACCCTAGGCTACCCCCCCCGAGCCCTGGAGCACCGCAAGCCTCCCCCCCAGCCCCTGAGCGGGTGGTGTTGCTGGAGCCCCAAAGTGCTGGGAGGGCAGACACCACGGACCCAGCTTCCCCAGTCCTAGAGCACCGGGCGGGCAGGTGGCATAGCCCGAGCCAGGGCCATCCCACAGGGAGATGGGAGCGGCCGTGGAAGTGGGAGGTGGGGGGGGGAGCTGCGGGAGGAGTGTGGGCGGGGCCATGCCTGGCTGTTTGGGGAGGCACAGCTTCCCCCAGCCTATGATACCTGCCACCCATGCCTGTACACTTTAGCAAATCCAGTGGTTGGCAACCCCATGCAGGGATGTGGAGCAGCTGAAACCATTGTTATTTGTATTGCAGTAGCGCATAGGGAATCCAAACATGAGTCAGGGCCCTGTTGTCCTACCCCTTAGTCTGGAACAGTGGCTTTGGTGGGCCTGTCTGTGGGCTACAAGTAGATCCAACTCTCCACCCCCTGTTTAGTTCCTTGCACAAAACCAGTTGACTCAAGTTTTGTGCAAGGAAGGGAGATGATAACCGTGTGGGAGGAAAGAGTCTGGCATTAGCACAATTCCAATCAGATCGAATTGTCCTATCATCTTAATCTTGTTGAGACTGTGGAGGGGGAGAGGTTGTGTTCCTAGTCTATCCTATCTGCAGAATAATTATTCCTGTAATAAAGACTGGGGTTAATTATTTTAAATGTCTTGACTATTTTACCATATAGTAATTGCTTCTCTTGCATGGCATCTACCCACTTGACTTTGGGTAGACAGCAGGCTTCAGGCTTTCATCAGGGCAGGTGGTTTATGGGGATGTCTAGTACCAGATTTTAGACCCTCCCCTCCTTTAGGAAACTTTACAGGGAAACTTTACAGGGTCGAGGAGTCAATAAGCACACAAACTGGGCAGTGAAAGGCCAGATGATGGGTAGTCTTCCTACAGGGTCTTTATTTAAACTGCAGTGATAATGGGCTAGGAAGACTGGAAACAAAAAATTGTAGGAGAAGTCTGGATAAATAAATGCAATGCAAACAGACAGATACTATAAATACCTACACAAACAGCTTTCTCCAATGCCCTACTGAATTGATTCTCTTTGTGCAAAGGGGGGAATTCCTAACAAAGAACGTTGACCGTTCAGTGGCAAATCAAGAACAGCACTTTTAAGTCTTATGGGCACAGATGTTGGACAGTTTCTAGACACTGGGGCTCTGTGTTGTGGGTAAAAGACAGGATGCATGAATCTGTGACCAGACAGAAATCTCTCAGGAGCCCCTGAGTCTCTCTCTACCCATGAGGTTGTGGTGCATGCTCTCAGTTTCCTGCTGACTCAAGCCTGGTTAGAAACAATACAAAAGAGCCTTTCCTGTAAATATCAGTCCTGCATGAAACCAGGAAGTACAGGTGCTGAAAGATGAAAAAGAAACAGTAGAAGACATTTTTCAAAATTCTAATAAGATTCCAGTTCATTTCACACTTTGGGCACAAAGGTTCCAGTGAGATTTTACGTAATTCAAACTAATTTGCTCTGAGGCAAGGATACGGTCTAAAATGCTGAAAGAGCAATAATAGGTGTTCAGATACCATGGTGAGGGGTGCTTAGAAAACCCTTAGGTACACAGCTATGGAGCCCACACCTACATTTATAACAGTCAGAACCTCATATCTGGCAGCCAATGTCTATCCTCTCTTATTGGAGGATCATGAAGAAAACTTGTACATTGCATTGCATGTCACAGCTTTCCTTTCCCTTGGCAAGACACTCTTATCCCTATTTGATTATAACATTACATCTATTTTTAGACTAATCTCATGTGCTGGTAAGCCTATCCGTATCCTATCCTGTGTTATGAAAGTTGGAAAAAACCTCAAAGATAAGAATAGAGGAAAGCGAATCAGGTTGAACTTGGTAGCAGTTACAGTCTATCTCCGAGTATAAATAAAGCACCTTTCTCAAATTTTGGATCTCAAACTTCCCATAAATCATAAAGAAAAGGGGCAACAATCAATAGCAAATGCACATCTGTTTACTTTTCAGTCCTCAGATCTCATGTTCAAAGCCTTCAGCCTTCATATCTGCCTGTTTTTGCTATCCAGCAATTTCAGAGCAGAATATGCACTGTTTGTCAGGTCCGTGTGGTCTGGAGGAATGAAAAAGGAGGGAGAGAAGCTCTGAGCACTACTTGTGGTTCTGACAATGACTCTCTGTGTTGTTGGGATGAGTCACTTAACCTCTTTGTTCTCAGTTTTCTCGCTTGTAAAATGACAATACAAAAATGCAGATATCCATTTTAGGGAGAAATGCAAATTTATTATTACTCATGTTTACTCAAGAACTGGGCCTGATTGTGCTAGGCATTGTACAAACAGAGTCGCAGACAATCTCTGCCCCAAACAGCTTGTGGTCTAAACCGAAGCCAGCACTTTGGGTGAAGTCCTAACCCTACTGAAGTCAATGGCAAAACTCCCAGTGAGTCAGTAGAACCAGGATTTCCCCCACTGCGCTTTGAATTTTACTCTAGAAGTGAATAAGAAGTCAGTGCAGTTATCAAAGTTTGATGTTCCCTCTGGTTAACCCCACCTAAAGGAAGCAGTAGTATTCTGATGTAGTTTAAAATGCAGCCCCAAGTGGAGTGCCTGGTAATAATCTAATTCACAAACCATAAAGCCATTGATCCAGAACCGTGCCACTGTAATCATAGAGCAAAGGTTGAAAAATGTTTAAGCAAATGCAGATGGGGAAAAGGTGCTTTTAGGGCACTGACATCACCCAAAATTTCAGGGCCAGCTAAGTATCCAAAAGTGCCCGTCCCCTCACCCCTCCTGCCCCAAGATGGGGCACACTCCCTAACCAAAGTGCTAAACTTTCTCCTGCCCCACCATACTATCAAGATTCTTCCCCTCAAATCATTAGCAGCACCTCTCTTATCTAGATTAAGACAGCTTGCGTTCACCCACAGGGGGTGAACCCCTCAGGGGAGATGAACAATGCTCAAAACTGCCTTCTGGGTCATACGGGAAAGAACAGAATCTCTCGAGCAATGCCATCTACCCCCTGAAGTAGGGACTAAAGGTAATTCCTCAATACCTCGTGATCAATAGTATCAAAAGTTTCTGGCAAATCTACAACTAACCATACAGATGCCTGGCCATTGTCTGTAAAAAGAAAAGAAGTACTTGTGGCACCTTAGAGACTAACAAATGTATTAGAGTATAATCTTTCGTGAGCTACAGCTCACTTCATCAGATGCATACAGTGGAAAATATAGTGGGGAGATTTTATATACACAGAGAACATGAAACAATGGGTGTTACCATACAGACTGTAACAAGAGTGATCAGGAAAGGTGAGCTATTACCAGCAGGAGAGCGGGGGCGGGGGGGAACCTTTTGTAATGATAATCAAGGTGGGCCATTTCCAGCACTTTACAAGAACAGTAGGAGGGGAAATAGTTTTACTTTGTGTAATGACCCATCCACTCCCAGCCTTTATTCAAGCCTAAGTTAATTGTATCCAGTTTGCAAATTAATTCCAATTCAGCAGTCTCTCCTTGGAGTCTGTTTTTGAAGTTTTTTGTTGAAGAATTGCCACTTTTAGGTCTGTAATAGAGTGACCAAAGGCTCGTTCACCTGCGTTCACCTACCAATGTGATATGTGCCAGCAATGCCCCTCTGCCATGCACATTGGCCAAACTGGACAGTCTCTATGTAAAAGAATAAATGGACACAAATCGGATGTTAAGAATTATAACATTCAAAAAGCAGTCGCAGAACACTTCAATCTCTTTGGTCACTCGAATACAGACCTAAAAGTGGCAATTCTTCAACAAAAAAGCTTCAAAAACAGACTCCAACGAGAGACTGCTGAATTGGAATTAATTTGCAAACTGGATACAATTAACTTAGGCTTGAATAAAGACTGGGAGTGGATGGTAACACCCATTGTTTCATGTTCTCTGTGTATATAAAATCTCCCCACTATATTTTCCACCATAGGCATCTGATGAAGTGAGCTGTAGCTCACGAAAGATTATGCTCTAATAAATTTGTTAGTCTCTAAGGTGCCACATGTACTCCTTTTCTTTTTGCAGATACAGACTAACATGGCTGCTACTCTGAAACCTGGCCATTGTGTGTTGCTGGGGCAGATCGTCAGCCACTTAACGTGAGTGTAGGATCTGTGCCATACCCAGGTAGAAATCCTGGCAAAAAGGCACTGAGGAAGTCCAAGTATTCCAGATGTCTCCAAATCTACATCTCTACCACATTCTCAATCTTCCCCAAAAAGGGAAAGCTAGAAACAGTGTGACCATTGGCCTTAGAAGATTTCTGCAGCAGAGGCCTTGCCCTACTTTTAGAAGACACAATGACATTCTCTATCCTGAAGTCATTTGTTAACAATCTCAACTAGCTATGGACCCAATGCTTCCCTGCTTGAATTTTCTAGCTAAGTGGAACGAGGGTCCAACTCATAGGGAGGAGAAACAAAGTTACCTAAATTTCCCCAAAGAACAAACGGTTAGAAAATTCACTGTCTTTGTCCTCTCCCCACACGCATCTGCCCCCACAAAAGTGAACAACATGGTCCAAATCCAGTTGGTCTGGCCCGTTAAGCAAACTGAATTTCTCACAGCTTGAAAGATTTACCTCTGCTGCTCCTCCGTCCAAGTATCAGCAGGGGTTGCGGGGAACCAGAGGTGAGAGAGGTCCATGGCTCAGGACCAATTGTCATTTTCTTTAGACAAGGTCAGGAAACTCTTTGCCTGCCTTTGGATATTCTGGTAAATGGGGTGAGGTAACAAGAGCAGAGGGGAGCCAAATGAGATGTGACCAGTTCAGTTATTAAAAGGCTTGGCAAAGGAGTGGGGTGGGGAAGAAACCCATCAGAAAGAGAAGGGGGCGGGGCGAGGTATGGCATCAGCCATTGTGTGAGTGAGCAGTCATCTCAGTAGTAGGCTGGTCAAAAATTTTCCATCAAAACACTGTGTTTTCAACCAAATGAAATTTATCATGACAAGTTTCTGTTTTCTATGGAAATTCTAAAGTTTTGTTTAGGAAAAAATATATATATATATTTTCAGCCTTTTTTTTTAATGAGATGTCAAAAATTTTCCACAGGGAAAAATATCGATTTTCTGACCATCTCTCCCCAGTAGATTTCAAAAGCTACAATGAAGACAGAGTTGGTTTGCAAAGGCCTGTGTCTGTCTTGCGGCTGCACTGTCAGGTCCTCGCTCAAAGCTGCTGAGTCAGACAGATCCACGCTTGTTCCTGTCTCCTTGTTATTTCCTGCCCCTCCCCTCCCCTGCCCTATGTTGTATTGATCTGAGAGTGGTGGGGCCAGAGACCCAACACCCAAAAAGGGAATCAGCTGGCACAACAGCTTCCAGATGAAAGGAAACATATTTATGAGGAGCTTTCTGCCACCCTCCCAGAGGATGAGGGTCTTATGTCGCTAGTCTTCCTATTCATCTCCCCCTCCAAGGCCCACATACAGATCTCTAAACACACCTCAGTGTGTGTGTGTGTGTGTGTGTCCACCTCTCACATACGCACTGCCTGTGACTTACTCTTTCCCCTCCCACCCATGCTTCTTCCCTGCAAATCTCAGCCACCCTTGGTACCTGCCCTGCTTTCCCTCCAAACCCAGACACCCCTACCTGGCAACTGCTCTCCTCCTCCAAACCCCCATAGTTAGAATGACGAGAATGAGCACTTCTTTCCTTACCCTTTCTCTTGGTTGTGTCACTGATGAAGCAGTCCTAGAAACACAGTAAGAGCTCAGCTATTTGGCACACTTCAGCTAATTCTCCAAAAAATGTTATTCCTAGCTCTGTGAGACCTGTGCTCAGAGTCAGACCCTGAGTATGACTAATGATACACCCTTTCCAGGATTGTGTTAAGTCACTCCTATAACCTGCAGTTTGGCATAACCTAACGTCAGTGTTATTGTATACCTATGTTTCTTCATTTTCCCCAACACCTCCAGTCTTGTTTTTGCCTTAACATGTGACTGAAGATTGCCCTATAAGGGAGAATGTAGCTCCATTGTGTAATGTATTTAAATTTCATTATACCTGTGGATTATACTTTGGCAAACAGAAGCTTTTCAGCAGTCATGAGGATAGGTGAATTTTGATTTCCTCGTCTTTACTGTCAGTCTCTGGGGAGTCAGATGAAGAGCATGAGGCCCTAAATCCTCTCCTATTATCATTGTTAAAACATAAAAATAGACTATTTAGGCTGCAAAAGGCAATTGTGGAAGAAGAAATCTGTTTTATTCCTTCTCCTTAATGTGTTTTTTGGTTGGGAAAAACCCCTCCACCATAATCCCCTACCTACCCTCCAATCAAAAGAGACGCTCATACTTTGCCAAAATCCAAAGAAAAACAGTCCATGCTAAAAGCTTTTGGGAGTTTATTGCCTCCCCTATACTGGCACAAAATAGACTGTATTTCAGTATGATTCTAGTAGGCCTGGGGTATTTCCTCTGTCTAAGAACCAGCTTGCGTGAATGTAAAGAAATGACAACAAGCAATTAAAAAAGAGTATATTTATCTCCACTGCTAGAATGAGCCAAGGAGCCCATAGTGCAAAGTTTGAAAACCTATAATGTAATCCCCTCTCTCCTCCTTGACCCCAGGGATTTTGCAGACTTCTACCTTTCCAACTGTACAAGCATATCGAAAAAGAATTATTCAGGCAGCATGTGAGTGGGATTTCATATGGAGGTGGTTTTGCAGCTGCAGTGGGCTTTGAGAGCACTGGACATTTCTTCTTTGAATGAGAGCTCCATTCCTTTCTTATCAGAGGGTAGCATAGAGATATATGAAATGTTTCACGCATATAGCATTGCATGTGATATTAGTCAGGCAGGAAGGCATCTTACATTGCTTTGAATGCCAAGCTGATGTCGATGTTACCCAGGGAATGACACAGTGATATGCAGTAAATACCAGAAAAAATAATGGCCCTCTCCCAAGACACACCATTAGGTGAGACATAATTAGAGAAGTAAATGAGTCTTATTCAGAAAGATTTTTTTAAAGCATGATGAAATATTAGGTGGGGCATATAGGACTTAATTTGAATTATTCAGAATCATGGAATATGATCAGGGCAGTAAATAAGTCTGATTTTTCTTTTTCTTTTTGCTTGCCAACAGTTGATAGGGTTTATCAAAGCCAGATGAATTCCGGTCTGACCCATTGGTTTGCTTTAATTTTGAGTACAATTACTTTAATTAGGTTCATTCGGTTCCAAGGATGCAGCCATCCTGTACCAGTGTCATAGGCTACAGTCCTGTCACAATTGTTGCTGTGACCAAGGGTATTGAATGCAGGCTTTTAGTACCACCCTGGGCCTAAAGTCTCAATTCACAGACTTATAAGGCCGGAAGGAACCATCATGATCATCTAGTCTAACCTCCTGCACATCCCAGGCCACAGAACCTCACCCACCCACTCCTGTTGTAGACCCACATTCAACAAGATAGGTATTTATTATATAACTCTCGGTGGGACTTCTCACATGCTTAAGAACCTTACTGAACTGAGGTCTAAATTAAATGTGCAGAAATTGAAGCTCTTATGCAATCTTAACTAAAACTATTAATTCAGGCACCTGCTATGTAATATTTGAGCCCAAGTTCATTGGTCAATGGAATAAACCATAAATTCTCTTTCTATTAAAAATATGCTATAGTGAAGTTGAATAGCACTTCCCTGCATCCCAGATTAGGAAACACCCCTGTGGAGTTCTAAAAAGGGAGGATTATAGTAAAAATATTCCAGTTTAAACACACACATACACATCGATAAAAAATAGCTTCTGATGAACCCAAAGGCTTTAGAGCCAATTTTGCCCCTCCCGCGCAGTTTTAGAGAGTTTTATTAGCCTCTTTTGGGCAATACTAACAGCTGCCTAAAGTGCAATCACAATTTAGAAACTTGCCATTTAGAAACTTGACCTGCCCAAATATAGGAGCAATTAGAAAACTGTGATATGGTGAATAGCAGTGGAAGCACTGGATTCTGGAGAGAATTCAGAAGAGAAGCCTAAAGCAGAAGAAAACAGAATGGAATGAGATTCAAACATGCTTTCACTTAAATAAAAGGCACTGGTCATATTTTGGATAATGAAGATCCAGCACTAGGTAACTATGAATTCAAAGCCACCCCTATACTCCCAAACCTCGCAGCAGAAATGTACTGCAACATATTCTGTGAATTGAGAAAAATACCTTTAAAATGCCTATTGCAAGTCAGATTGCTTTAAAGACTTTTGGGAGAAAATAAATGACAGGGCATTGATAGGGCATGGAGTATACTGGTTCTGAGTGGAGGGAAGGATTTGGACTCAAGGCATGGCTTGTTTATTTCATGGGATAGAATGGATTGGATACATGCAGGATATAGACAACTTTTAGTCACATTGTGCACATCGTTTCTATTATTGTTTTTAGCAACCTACAACTTGCAGAACTCAACAAAGCATTTACAGCAGATTCAGACCTTCACCCGGCTAGCAAAGTCTTTCCTATAAACTATTCCAGGTTCTGTGTGTCGTAACCTTTCCTGACGTCCATTAAAATTCTTTCTCATTATGTTGTCATTCCAAGTTATCAGCCAGATATCACTCAGAATCGTCTTCTCACCCCGACCAATCCAGCTATGGTTGTTTGTTAAACAGAGGAACCATTTGTAGCTCTGCTAATAGTCTCCATGTGCTGAATATCTCTTAAAGAAACCCCTGCCTTTGAGACTAGGGCCTCACTTCTTTGTTACAGCCTAGCTCCACTTGCTACAAGGTCTTTATGCCACTTTTGTGCTCTCTATTTTCAGGGGTGAGTTGGGCTGCTCTAATTTATGTTTGGCTGCTTATGACCCCAAGGGTGTGGATAGATAGGGTGGAAGATGTGGCAGAGACGTTGAAAGGGGGGGGGGGGACAAGAGGAGTCAGAGGGAGGAGAGAAGGAATGGGGAAAAGAAGAAGTAGCAAGGAGAAGAGGGTATGGACAAGGGAGTAGAGAATAAGCGTGAAAGCTAGACAAGAAGGTGAAGCATGATCAGTGGATTAAGCAAGAGGTAATTAATTCGTCAGCAAATCAGCATGACATTGAGTTAAATAGTTAATTATGCAGTGAAGCAAATGAACAGTAAATTAATTACTTAGATAATTAAATATGTTTATACCACATGCTCTGATTATTCAAGGCAGATCACAGTTACAAAAATTATTCTCTGGTAATTCAATTTATTCACAGTACCTCTGAGCCTGCAGATAATAGCTGTATAAGTGTTAGGCCCAACCCTGCAGATCTGTGGAGAATGTCTGAATCAGGAGAGCAGATCTAGGACTGGACCAATGGAAAGCAGCCTACATCCTTCAGTACCTGTAAGGGCCACATTGTAATCTAATGGGGAATTTTTACAAATGTGGTATAACAAGTCTGGCTGCATTATTAGCCCCTTCTATTTTATTTTAAGTAGATTTTGACTACTGGAGCTAGCTTTGCACAGGCAGCATGTACTCTCTTTGTGGTGCAAGGGTAACATCCCACTGTGATTAAATAAGGACATTCAGAAAAATACATTTCTTGTTTACTGTTTAGTTCAATGGGAGCATTTGGAGGAAGAAAGGGATTGAATTGAATTTGGCAACAAATGGAGATTAGAATTCTAATAATTTCTAATACTTAAAAAAAATCCCTTTTCAGTTATATATAGACAAAATCTAGATAACCTCAGTTTACAATGAATCACCCCCCCCCACCCCATACTTGGAATAACTTTAGATTACTGTCTAACTACACATTTTCAAATATGAAAAAGTCCTTGCTGTAATATGGTGTTCTTGTAATGCCTATTTCTAAGTGGCATTTTCCTATTGAAGCTGTGCATTTTAGTTTTGAAATAAGGTCCAATTTCCTCTCTGTTGACTCTATTCTGAACTAACTTACATTGGTGTCGATCTGGACTACTTTCCTTTCCTTCTGTGAAGTTCTTCAGACTGACCCTACTGTAACTGAAATCACTCTGGCCCTGTAACTGTAATAATCTACCCCAAGAGCAGTTTGGCAGTAGTTAAATTGAGCCCGTGGTAAGCGTTATCCGAGATGGTCTATGGTCTTTTCCTTTTCAGAGTAGCAGCCGTGTTAGTCTGTATTCGTAAAAAGAAAAGGAGGACTTGTGGCACCTTAGAGACTAACAACTTCATTTGAGCATAAGCTTTTGTGGGCTACAGCTCACTTCTTTTCCTTGTCTGCCTGTGTTACATTATTCTCTCCTTAAAGTCAATAGTATACAAGGTAAAGACATTTTTCCTGATATTGATCCTACTTTACCTTTATCCACTCTGACGCGTTACCTTAGAGACTCTGCTGCGTATTATCCTCGGCTTGCTGTCCCACAGCCATTGCCGCTCATTTCCCTTTCTGACTTCATAAACTAAGCTGTTACGCTTTCCTAAAATCCAGGCAAATCGTTCTGCAATGTTCAAACCGCTGCTCCTGCCAGCCCTCAGAGCAGCTAACGGGGTCTAGCTGCCATGTCATCCAGGGTTGCTCTGAGCAGGGTTAGATGACACAGCGGGGAGAATTCTGGCAGCTGGCGTATGCTAGCTCTCCCGCTGCTGCTAGCTCTGGTGGTAGTGCGCAACAGTGGGGCATTTTATCAAATCGCTAATGTATATGCATCCAGAGTGCCTCAGGAATGCTCCGGGGTCACCGATGTGTTGAGTTACTGCACACTAGGCTGCATTCAGAGATTTTCACCGTGCTGTAATAGTGTCCGTACAGGACATTTACTGTGAGGCAAGCTGGTGTGCTATAGACTCACACTCTGGCTTGCCAGTGTGGTAACTTGCCATGGAGACAAGCCCTCAGTTATACTCTGTGGCCTGTGGGGTTTTTTAACTTTCAAGGTGTTAGTTTTCTCATTACAGGCCAGATTGAAGTCAATGGGAATCTTTCCATTGATTTCAATAGGTTTTGCAGTAGGCTCCATAATTCCTGGCATATAAACAAAGCTATTTACACAGATATCACTTCTGAGGGAATATGTCATTTTCTTATGAAATGTCCAAGTATGTTTACTATTGTAATCACAGCCTTCAGCTAAACAGAATTGAAGTCCTTTCCCCCCATACACCTCACCTGATATGCTATAATTTTGCCCATAAAACTATGCTTGCAACTAGTTTTTACAGCCCAGAGTGATGGTATAAAAACAGAACTTTTTTTGAAAGGGATCTCAACCTGCCCTCTACTGGTATACCCATAATCATTGACTCACAGATTCCAAGGCCAGAAGGATCATCTCCTGTAGACCACTGTCCATAGAACTTTTCCAAAATAATGCCTAGAGCAGATCTTCTAGAAAAATATCCAATCTTGATTTAAAAATTGCCAGTGATGAAGAGTCCACCCCACCCCTTACTAAATTGTTCCATTGGTTAAATACCCTCACTGTTAAAAACTTAGGCCTTATTTCCAGTCTGAATTTGTCTAGCTTCAACTTCCAGCCACTGGATCATGTTATACCTTTCTCTGCTATACTGAAGAGCCCATTATTAAATATTTGTTCCCCATGTAGGTACTTACAGATTGTAATTAAGTGACCCTTTAACCTTCTCTTTGTTTAGCTAAATAGATTAAGCTCTTTGAGTCTATCACTATATGGCAGGTTTTCTAATCCTTTAATCTTTTTCATGGCTTTTCTCTGAACCCTCTCCAAATTATCCACATCCTTCTTGAATTGTGGGCACCAGAACTGGACACAGTATTCCAGCAGAGGTTGCACCAGTGCCAAATACAGAGGTAAAATAACCTCCCTACTCCTGGTCAAGATTCCCCTGTTTATGCATCCCAGGATCATATTAGTCCTTTTGGCCACAGCGTCGCACTGAGAGCTCATGTTCAGCAGATTATTCACCACCATCCCCAAATCTTTTTTCAGAGTCACTGCTTCTCAGGACAGAGTCCGCCATCATTAAAGTATGGACTGAATTCTTTGTTCTAGAGATACACATTTACATTTAGCTGTTTTAAAACTCATATTGCATGCTTGTGCCCAGCTTACCAAGTGATCCAGATCACTCTGAATTAGTGTCTTCTTTATTATTTTCCACTGCCCCAATTTTGGTGTCATCTCCAGCCTTTATCAGCGATTGCTTTATATTTTCTTCTAGGTCAGCCGTATATCAAACTTTAGCAACCCGAGGTCCCCCATTTTGATTTAAAAATTTTTGGGAACCCTAAGCCCCCTGATCAGCCCCAGGCCCTGCCCCCACTCCACCCCTTCCTCCAAGGCCCCACCGCTGCCCCACCTCTTCCTGCCTCCTGCTCACTCCATCCCCGCTCTCTCCATCACGTGCTCTCCCCCACTCTCATTCACATTCACTAGGCTGGGGCAGGGTGTTGGGGTGCAAGAGGGTTTGGGTGCGGGGGAGGGTGCAGGGTGTGGGCTCTGGGAGGGACTTGGGGTGCAGGAGGGGGTACAGGGTGCAGGCTCTGGGAGGGAGTTTGGGTGCAGGGTGTGGGCTCTGAGCTGGGGCAGGGTGTTGGGGTATGGGAAGGGGTGGGGAGGTGGGCTCTAGCCAGGCAGCTCCCTAAAGCGACTGACACATCTTTCTGGCAGCAGCTTCTCGGTGGGGGGGCCAGGGGGTCTCTGCTTGCTGCCCCTGCCCGCAGGCACTGTCCCGCAGCTCCCATTGGGAGCTGTGGAGTCGGCACTCAGGGTGGGGGCAGCCTGCAGAGACCCCTTCCCCCCCAGGGGCCACAGGGTTGTGCTGGCCACTTCTGGGAGCGGTGCGGAGCCAGGGCAGGCTGGGAGCCTGCCTTAGCCCCACTGCGCTGCCGGACTTTTAACACCTCCTGGTTTGGCTTCAGTAGTGTCCAGGAGATAGAGGGGGAGGAGTTGAGGGAGGGAGGGGAAGGAGTTGATCAGTGCGGCCCGTGGACTCCCTAGAGTTCCCCCAAGGACCCCCAGGGGTCTGCAGACCCCAGTTTGAGAAACACTGTTCTAGATCATTGCTAAATAACATAGGGCAAAGAACCGGTTAGTGCAGGATCCCACTCCACTCTTCTGTTTGATGATGATTCCCCGTTTACAATAACAGCTGTTAATTCATCTAATGTGTGCCATGTTGATTTTATATAATTTTTTAATCAATATGCTATGCAGTACCAATACAGATGCCTTCCAGAAGCCTAAGTCTATTGTATCAGCACAACTGTCTTTATCAACCAAACTTGTAATCTCATCCCATATCAGCCACTCCATTATCTTGCCTAGGATTGGTGTGTCCTATGGTAATTAACCATTGGAACAATTTACCAAAGATTGTAGTGGATTGTCCATTACTGGCAATTTTTACATCAAGATCAGATGTTTTTCTAAAGGATATGCTGTAGTTCAAATAGGAATTATTTTGGGGACGTTCTATGGCCTGTGTTACACAGGAGGTCAGACTAGATGATCACAACAGTCTCTTCTGGCCTTGAAATCTATCTAACTATTTAAAACATGTAAACCATTTTGCAATTCTCCTGAATGACAGGCACGCTGCTATAATGGCCAAATGCTGACTTTAGTGAAGTCGATGACTTTTTTGCCAAGGAATTCAATGGGATCAGCATTTCACACTGTAATCCAAAGCATTGATTATAAATGAATTATTGGCTCCAGCCAGAGTGTATGTGCATGAGCCCCTGCAATATCTGGCTTGTCAAACTGATGTTATTCTGAGAAGTCTTTGGAGGAAACGGGAACGTTACTTGGTGTGCTGGAAAGTTGCTCTCACCTTTCCGTCAGTGTCAGGACTGGTGTGGAAACAGCCTATAAAGTGGTTCATGGAGCTGCGCAACCCACGGTACAATGATTTTGCTGATGTGAGGAAAAAATACAAGTGTGAAAATAAATACCTAGAGTACTCTGAGAACTCATGCTACTGCTCCCCACAGTATTTGATGACGGTTTTCCATGTGGAGTCATCCTGTTGAGAGAGAAAAATGATGTGTCTGGTGCTGCGTCAGTCTTTTTGCAGCTCTGTAGTTGTCTGAATTTCCAGTACAATAGCAATTATGCCATTGTAGTTATCATTCATTGTAGTTGCCTCCACATAAAAGTTTCCCACACCTAATACATCACAGCTCTGTAAGACACATTTATTGTCTTAAATACGAGAGCTACAATGGAATAAGGGCTTAAATTGTGTGAAACATTCCAACTGGCAACTTCCAGTGAAACACTATAAAGCATAAAGGGATGTTTGTCACATGTTGAGCGGGCAATTTGATTAAATCATGACTTCAACCTATATACTGTGGGCCTGATTCTCCTCTCGCATTAAGTAACTCCGTGGAATTACACTGGTCTGATATGAGAATTAGACTCTGGAGCTCTAATTATGGCTACTGCAAGCTATAGAGATAAAATGTGTAACTGTATAGATATATGATGTTACATTGGGTAACTGGCTTGAAGTAACAAGCCCAGATCATGATGAATTGGTTAAACTGTACTGGGGAGCCTGGAGAACTTTAGCAGCTAAGTTATCCTACATTCAGAAGTACCGAAACTTGTCTGAATAGGATGAGAGAAGGAGGACATATGGCAGAAGTTCTATTTCCACAGTGGTGCTGGTGACTGGGGAGAAGACACTGTAGATAGAAGCATATGTAAATTACTGCTGTTGAATGCCCAACTGCCATCAAACTTGTCAACTCTGCCCTCATTTCTCCACTACTTCCTAGCTGTTGCTCGCTGCTCACTTGGCCTGGTTGGAAGTTAGAGAATCAGGGGGTCTGCTGCTGGTATATGCTAGCAGAGCTGACCGCAAAGGATGATTAGGCAAAATGGAGCTCAGCTCCACCCCAAGCCCCTCATGTTTCCCTGCCCCACCCCCAGGGAACTTCCTCTACCTTAGTGGGGAAAGTGGGGACAATAACTAGAAAACGTATACAGTGCACAGGGAACTGAGTGGACTGGAGAATCCAGCTCTCTGTTTTTAGCTTCCCTCCCTATGGTGTGTGAGTAGGATGACCAGGTAGCAGGTGTGAAAAATCGGGACGGGGCGGGGTAATAGGTGCCTATATAAGACAAAGCCCCGAATATTGGGACTGTCCCTATAAAATTGGGACATCTGGTCACCCTGTGTGTGAGGCTTGGGAAAGAGAAGAGCATGAGCGCACCAGCACACTGTAAGCAGTGGTGAAAGTTAGGAGGGCATAGGAGCTTCATTATTACTCATTATTTATTTGTACTATGATCACCCCCACAATGTCACTTTCCACGCATACAAGGCATATTCCCTGCCCTGATGTGCTTAAAACCTGCAAAACTGCAAAACAGATGAAGGCTGGTGGGAGGGGAGAAGAAAAGGATTTTTTAGAAAGTAATTGGCAAATATATAAAGGCACTGCTTTTAGTCTCAGAATAACTATGGTCTGGAAAAAGAGCAGGTTGAAAATACCAGTTTGAATATGTAACATTAAGGAGGCAGAGAAGAATTGTTAACTACCCAGTAGTATAAGGCCAACCTTTGTCCAAGTGTTGAGCAAAACACTAGTGTAAATCATGTGGCATCTGTTTGATTATTGAGATGATTTATGTTAGTTAAAGCTGAACCTTCTTGACCTTGGGCTGATATGGTTGCAGGATTCCATGAGACAGATTACAATTGCTCTGATGTTTCATAAAAGTCAATGTGTTTGGGTTCGTACCAGGTACTGATTTTACACGTGTCTGCTCAGCTGTGCATAGCATCAACATGGTTTTAATTACTTCTCCGTGTCAGACTCAAGATATATCTGTGGAGTGAATGGGAAAGATGAAAGGTAGGCAGAGCTGGGTGTCAAGCATTTCCCATCACCTTTAACTGACTTGCTGCCCTGAGAGGTAAGAGGAAATTCCCTTCCTCTGGAGTGAAAATGTAAAGCTTTATCAAGATTTGTACTGTCAACAGCAAGGTGTAATTGGCTTCTTCTTAAGAAAATGAATATGGATTAGCAGCAGGGTGAGTAGAGGGAGAGACTTTGACTGCTGATAGATGAGTGGAGCTGCCTGTAGTCTTTCTTACTGCAATTGGGTAAATATTACTAGTTAACGTTTGCTTCATTTTATTTACAGTGACTTCTTTACATTGGTTTCCCTAATGCTCCAATTTCACTGTAAAATACAATTTCCATAAAAAGGAGTGGTCAGTTTTTTTGAGGCCCAGAGTAATAAACATCTTGAATTAAATAAACCCCCACAAGAGTATTAAAAGAAGTTGCAGAGACTTGCATAGATGTAGTAATTCAAAGCACTGGCTGTAAGCAAGACACAGGCATGAAATCAGTAGCTCTCTCTAGTCACAGGAGTATTCAAAACCTCAGGATAGGTAGGGGAAGAATTTCCCCAAAATTATCAAACACATTTATAGGTAATGATAACTTATCTATGGAACGCATGCTCCCAAAATTCGTATAAATTTGGTATAAATTTGATTCAGGTAGCTGAGCTAGAAAATGCTGCTCAATCATGCTAGGCACATGGCCTTCCTAACTCCGTGGATGCATTCATTCCTAGAAATAAGGCTCCTAAAAGTGCTACTATGAGGAATAAGCTTACAGCACTGGCAAACGGGGATTCTCACTGCTGGAAGTACTTATGTTAGAAGTGCAGATATAGTTAATGCCCTCCCCGCCAAAAAAGACAGTGTAAAAATAATACCTTGCTACTCAATAGACCTGCCCCATGTATGCCAGTGTACTACAGAGAACATACGTGGGGCCCAAAAAGCTTGAAGCTGTGGGTCAACCCTAACTTTT